>NW_028143008.1:0-577399 GCF_977018435.1 Lepisma saccharinum | reverse complement strand
TGTAACTCTGGTAATCTTCGTCGGTGTAATCTTTCGGCTGCTTTTTGGCAACGAGTTCCGACAGTCCCACCGTACCCGGATACCTGGTCCAACTGTTCTTATCGCCTAAATTAACTTTAATGTCGTTGCCTTCGAAGGTGACTTTCGATTTCCCAATCTTCCACACGACACCCTCGTTGGTTTCCATGCTCGGATACAATCCGAACACTTTATCTTTGTCGAACTTCCCCGTGCTCAGGTAGTCTCGTGCCAAAGGTCCCAACTCGATTTTATCCGAAGACGAAGAGGTACTGCTTATGGCTTGACGTCGTGGTACGTCCTTCAGTTCGAACGGCGTCGAAGGAATGCTCGAAATGGGCGTGGGTACAGTGTAACTTTTAGCTGCAAGTGGTACGAGTTCGTTGATCAAATTTTTATTTTGTTCCGTGACACCTTTAATTTCTTTACCTAGATCGCTGATGGCATCGATCACAGGTTGATCTTGACGTTTCTTCTCTTCGTAGAATCCGTGATTCTCGGATTTGCAACCTTTGAAGCGTTTCGCGAGGTAATCGCGAAGCTTAAGATTTTCGTCTTCGATTTTTCGTTTCGTCATAACGTTATTTATACACGTCGTTTCTCACAACGTTGCAACGTTTAGAAAGTCGTTGATTTTGTTTCTGTATTTTCCGTCGTTGGGTTTCCTCGTCATGTCGATCGTCGCGAATCCGAAATCGTCACTGTTCCAACAGTGGGAGCAGCGTTCCGAAAATTGATTGTAGTTCATGTCTCCGCCTACGTAGTCATCGTACGCGTGCTTGAGGTTGGTGTGATCTTGACGAAACAAACATATGAAATTAGCGTTGTCGCGTAGTAACTGTTTTGGAATTTTGGAAAACGTTTGAGCTAGGTAAAAGCAATCCATTCCTTTGTGACGACCTTGCGAGAAAAAGTTGCGAATTTCATTTTGATTTTCCAGGATGACGTCGTCGAACACAACGACTGAATTTTCACGACAATCGTCGAGTGGTTTTATTTCCGAAGCGAACGTTGCAATGTCCAGACCATCGTACAGTTTCATCAGTTGCTGGTATTTGGATTGCTCCAAAATTTTCGAGAACACGTACAGGTGCCTGTTCTTCCAATCTAACCAATTAGGTGCGAGGAGAAAATTGTCCACGAGCAGTGTCGTTTTTTCACACCCCGAAGGACCTACGATTAGACAGCGGATGCTGTCGGGAAGCAACTCGCCGTTCTTTTTTCTCGTTTGACTTTCCGGATCCGGTAGACGCTTCACCACGTTCCACGTACTCACAAGATCACCTCGTTCGCGTCGATCCAACTCTTTTCCGGAAGTCCCAGCCATTTGGCAAACAGTTTGTCACCTTTCCTACGCAATACTTTCTCGATGATGTACGTGTTTCGTTTTAGAGAGATCCTCTTCGCAAAATCTTCCTTTCAAAATCTCGCCGCTACTATCTTTTATTATATACGTGTGTCGGTTTCCGGGTAAAACTCGAACCACCGTAAAAAGTTCCGTGCTCCAATTTTTTGTGAATCCCTTCTCGAAGGTGCGTTTGAATTTGCTGATCCTCACCTGGTCTCCAATTTTGAATTTTGATTTCTTGGTAGTCGTGGGAGTGTACTTTGGACAGTAAACTGTAGAAATTAAACGCTGCTCGTCAGATTTCGTAACGTCGGCTGGCTTCATGCCTATCGTTCTGTGTACCGTATCATTATAGGTGTCGACGAGTTCCGGCAGGATGTCGACCCATTTGTAATTTCCCCGAAGCGTGAATCGTTTCCACATGTGTGTTTTCAAGGTTCGATTAAATCTTTCCACGATGCTGACTTTGATGTGACTGAACGTCGAATAATGTCGAATGTCATGTTTTTGAATAAACTTTTGGAATAGGATGTTGTAAAATTCTTTACCGTTATCTGTTTGGAAAAACCGTGGTCGTCTGTCGCTTTCGCGAAAAATTAATTTGAATGCTTCCGTGACGCATGTTCCCGTTTTGGCTTTCAAAGGTACTGCCCATGCGAATTTCGAAAACGTGTCTATGACGGTGAGGAGGTACTTGTTGCCCTTGTTCAATTTATGTACATTTTTCAAATTGCCGCTGCTCATCTCCACGAGGTCACTTTGCCAGAGGTCATCGATGCCCTTGGTTACCACAGCTAAACGTTCGTAGTTGCGGCGTGCAGGTTTATGCAATTCTTGGACAATGGCTTGCCTAGACATTTTTTTTTTTTAGAGATTACGTTTGAAGAGAAGCACCAGCGTGATGGGATTCAAAGAGGGTGGCACCTCGCTCGTGTTTTGAATGATCAGCTTATCGCCGGCACTCACGTCGAAAACGGTAAGATCTTCGTCTTCGTGTATTTCATATATGTTGCGCGTTTCGTTCCAACGTGCCAGAGGAATGTTTCCTGCTTTCTGGACACCACGATTCGATATTAAGGTCATGGTGGGAACGCTAGCTTTTCTGCCGTGAGACCAGTACGAAAATTCGTTTACCTGAATCGTGCCATCGAGGAGAAACTTGTAGTACGGATGATAAGGATGTAATATGTACAGTTTGTTACCTTCGACGAACGTGGAGATTCTCTGTTGATTGGGTACGCTGTTGATTTCGATGGCTTGCAGAGAATGTAGTTTAGCGAATTTAGTATCGACGCTAACGAGGTTGCTGTGAAGCTGTCCCAGTGTATTTTGTACGGGCAACAAATGCTCGACTATGGTACCGGTTACGGCAGAAAACGACGGTTTGATTTTCACTTCCACGTTCAACTGCTTGTAGTTTTCGTTGAGTTCTTGCAACTTGGCACCGAAAGAGGCCAGCGTCGATTCCTGCGTGGATTCCAGCACTCCAACTTGATCTCTGATGTTGACGACAATGTTCTGAAGGTTCTCGACTTGATTCAATTTCGAACTTTTCTCGGTAAGATCGTTCACGATGCTTCGCATCTCTGTAAACTGCGTGTGAAGGTCGGCGACGCTCTGCGAAGTGGGCAGCGTCGACACCAGCGAAGCAAGTTCGTCTCGAATCTGTTCCACGTTCGCCGTTTCCGTTTCCAGTCGTTTCAGCATTCGAGATATGTTCCTTTTCAAAGCGTGTAATTCTTTGGAGGTGGGGAGATTGGCCACCCTACTCTCGAGATCGCTCAACGAACTTTTGATGTCGCTCGAATCGGATAGTGCAGCCACCGCCGTTTTCAATTTTTCCAAATCTTCGCTCGAAGGCACGCTCGTCCGTAACGATTCCAAGTCACCCTGTATGTTGTCCAGTACGTGATGAAAATGAGCAAGGTTCGTTTCGACGTTCAAATTTTCTAAATATTCGATCTTCTGCTGAACAGTGCTCAACGTGTCCTGAATGCTCGTCAACGCTCTTGCTTCAGCGTGAATATTTTTAATTTCTTCGTTGATCAACTCCAGAGACGCCTGAAGCGTAGCGATGGTGGTTTCAATGTGTTCGAAATCTTGATAAGCCTCCAATTGAATTTTTATGTTCGCGACGCTTTTACCGATGACCTGCAGTTCGTCTGACGATGGTAGGTTCGTCATGGTATCTTCCAAAGTCTGTAACTTGGATTTAATTTATTGCAACGTGCCGGTGAATTCCTCTTGTAATTTGGAAACGACGACGTGCAAGCGTTCTACGTCGATATCGTTCACGACGGTTTGAAGTTCAGAGAAATTCTTTTCGATTGCGGAAGTTCGTTCTTCGATTTCGAGTTTCAATTTTTCCAAATCTTCATTTTTCGATTGAAATTGCTGTAATTTGGCCAAATCATTTTGAAGCGAATCCACGCTCAACTGTATATTTTGAACGTTGTCGTAAGAAGGTACGTCAACATAATTTTTTATGAGCGTTTTCAGTTCGGAATCGATTTTCAGAATGGGGTCGAGACATTGCGTTTGGAGCGTAGCGATCTCGGACTCTAAACTTTTGTTTAAGGTCTCCTGCAAAGCGATCAAATCGCTCCTCAACTTTTTAATTCGGACATCCAACATGAGAATCTCTTCTGCGTGGTCTACACGCTTCGTGTTGCCGAAAATGTCGTTAGGCATTTTTGGTTAACTGTTATTTATAATAGGATAGACGATTCGTAATTCTACGAAGAGAGGAACGAGTTTGTCGTAATCTCCGAGGAGTTCCACGTACAGGTAATCTCCTGCAGAAACATCGTACGTAATGTTAGAAAGCATCTTGTCGTGCTTGATTCGAAAAATGTTCTTGCCGGTAGATATTTTGATTTCGCCTACGATTTCCGGATTCACGGTGATTTGAAGTTTCCCACCGATCGGAATTTCGTAAAAATGTAAATTGTTGTTGAAGACATAAAATGTCTTGCCCACGTCCTCGTCCAATTTCGTCCAAAAGCTGTTGAGGTGAATGATCAACAGACCGTTGAGTTTAGTTAACACGGAAGGTAGAAATTCATGATATGTCGTCGTGCGGTGTACAGTCTCCATTGTTTGCTTTCGGAAACCAAAGAGATTCATTGTCCTTGCTATTTATTTCTTGTGTATGTGAGACAGTTAAAGTTTTTTTTTTTATTTTAGTTATAGTTATTTAAGTTGTTTTTTTCATTTGCATTGCGTGCAATTTTTACTGATTTCTAAACGATAGTGCCCCCAAGGCAACGTGTGGATTCCACAAGACAGAATACATCTTTTATCGTCATGTGGATCTAATGCTACTTTTCTAACTTTGTTTGTGGTAAGCACGTGGTCTACGCTTTGTATCCTTGTCTCCAAACGTAGAATCCTCGACTGTGAATAGAGGCAATTGATGTAATCCTCGAACACAAGCTTGTTTTTCACGGTATTTTTACCAACACCTTTGGCTTTTTTGGTGATGCTGGTTTCTGTTTTCACCACATACATTTTGGAACGTAAAGCGGCGAACTCCAGAATGATTTCTCCGTTGCATTCATCCTTCATTTTACCAAGCACTTTTTTATTGCGAGAAGGGAGATCAAATCTGTTTGGTTGAGGGAAGGAAGATGTGTCGAAATGATCAATCATTTTCGGTTGTTTCAAATTGTTGTAGAGGTCAGATGTCTGTACGGAATAAATAAAACTGTCCGTGTCCGTGTACAAAAGTGTTATATTTTCATTATAGAAGGGTTTCATGACATTATAATGAAATTCAAACATATGCAGTTTAGATAAATCCAAAACCGTCGCCCCCCGTAGATTGGTTTGTTGAACTTGATTATTTTTTTATCCATCACAAACAGGGCCAGGTTTTCATCATATATATTTCGTGATTTGAATGTCGGCGATGCTATCAATTTTCTACATTTATTTGAATCGGGAACTAATCTCACGTCCACGTGCTTCCTGACATTCTCCATTGTTTTTCCGTAAACAGCATTATTCATGAGTTTAAAAAATCTTTATCTAAATCTGACGTGGCGCGTGTTCTATGATACGTATTTTTTTCAATGTAAGGTTTTAACCACTCGGAATGTTTGAATTTCATTATTCTTCTCACATTTACTACTTGAACTCCCTTCTCAATTAAGAATTGAAGATTTTTGTAATGGAGAACGTATCTCTCTTTCCTATCCAATGTTAACAGAAGCTTACGTTGATTTGAATCAGGCGAACATTTTAGTTCGGGTGCAGGAGGTAGATCTTTGAAGTAATCGTGTAGATTGTCGGGGAATTCGAGGTCCACCTCTATAAACAAGCCAAATTCACAGTCGTTGAAATTATTAATGTTAATGGAAGTGGTATCCACCCATTCGAACCCGCCGTAAGGAAGTTTTTGTATCATAGCATGTCCGTATAAATTATTTGCATCCACATAAAATATGTATTTCGATTGTTCGTTAGGATCGTATTCTTCTGTCATGTGAACGTTATTTGCTTTTGCATGTCTCTGTACGCATTGCACCATTCCACCTCGTATCCCCCTCTCGATAAAATATAACATGTCCACGTCCGGTATCAATTCGAGTTTTATTTTTGTCTGTGATAACATGGCAGACCACGCTAAGCCCGAGAGACCGTAAAAATATGCAGGATCTAATTTGTAAATATTCGCCGACGTTTTCCTGAATGCTTGAAAAACATCCGCGAGTATCGTCACGTCCAGTTTTAAGTAGGCATCGTGATAATCGCCGAGTGTCCTACATCCTAATTCGTCCCACATCCGTTGCGCGTGTTCGTATTCATCGTCCGTGATTCCTTTCTCTCTGAATCGACTGTAAAATTCTTTTTGAGGTGGAAGAGTGTCGTCGTTAAATTTAGAATTATAACTAACATATTCGTAAGGATAAATACCTTTAAGTCTAACGAGTTCTATGTCTACGGTGGGAAAATTAGCTCTCGTTATTCTAAATTGTTCAGCCGAAAGTTTGCTTGCAAGAGCGTCCAAGCTCGCAGATAAAAATCTGTAAGAATCTAAAAATCTCATCTCCACACTTTCGTTAGTTCCCGGAATCAATACTCGCTTGCTGACACTGATGTACCTTTCTTCATTCTCTGCTAGAATATTTACTTTTTG
The DNA here is from genome assembly GCF_977018435.1 of Lepisma saccharinum. Taxonomy (NCBI): domain Eukaryota; kingdom Metazoa; phylum Arthropoda; class Insecta; order Zygentoma; family Lepismatidae; genus Lepisma; species Lepisma saccharinum. Next base: position 570,893 of record NW_028143008.1, on the reverse strand, counting down.
TCTATCATATCCAAGATTCCGAATTAAGAGATGTAAGTCGTAACCGCTGCCATTATGAAGGTATATGGGGACAAAGGTAGGTTTTTGGATCTTTAGATTACACGTGTTACAGATTCCATCGATGTAGTTTCCGGTGAAGTGATTATGATGAAATACTTTCCGGTTCTCGTCGGTGAAACGTTGATCGCACCACGGACACGTTTCAATGTTATTGTGAGCTTGAAGTTCATCGCTGGATAATGGAAGCATTGGTTTCGATTCGCGTAAGAGGCTGCCAATAGTCTCAACCTCTTCAACCATCTTTTCAAAAAAATGTTTGATTACGTCTGGTCCTCGGTAAACATACGGTTCATCTATCCTATCCTGTCGCACGACAACGTATCCGAAACTCGAGGCTTCGTGCAACTGATACGGTGTTGTGGAAGAAAGTTCGGGATCTGGTTCGCAGTACGACAACGGTTTGAGAAAAGACTCAAAATCAGCAATGATGATTGCGGGATGTTCGAACAATGCCTTATGCATTCTAAATTCTTCGACCTCTTTTGATTTCGGCATCAACATGCGAGTCGGTCTGTTGTCACCGCAATAAATTTTATGTTCGGCAAGTTTCTCGATAGCAATCTGACGTCCGGTGTAATTTCGATAATCGACTTGTTTTCGATCGTCGAACGTGGTTAGGCATCTCGGGCAAACTTCGATGTTGTTTGCATACTTGGTAGTTTGACTTCTGACCAAGCGTGATAGTGAACGAATAAGACAGTAAAGGTGAACTTCCTCGTTGGAAATAAGAAGAAGATTAATCACACGAGCATCGTCATCGTCGATATCGCTTATCCTGACGGGATGCACGAGATATTTATCTGACGTGAAGGAATATACATTAATAGCGATGCGTTTTCCTGCACGATTTTCAAACTTTGTTATATACGACAATGTCACCGGGTATTCGATGCCAGACATTACACTTTCAAACTCGGACTCGTAATGTTTGTAATTAGAAACCTGTTCTGGATGATTTGACCAATGAACAGGATGCAGTGCAGCCAATATACACCAAAGGAAACACTTTTTATCGCTGTTCTGTATATTTAACACAGCCCTCTTGTGTTGAATGTTCGGTGGAAGAGGAACGTAGCTGGAAGCGCGAAGAGGCGAGAATTGGTTCACGTAAACGGTTAACGTGTGAGGACTTCCACACAGAGACCATCCCGATCCTTTAGCCTCGAAATCGTCATGTTTCTTAACCAGCTCGTTGGAAACTTTATAATAGAAGTTGTCCAAATTTTCGACGTCAGCAAAATAAAGTGTCTGGTTTTTTGTACGATGATAAAAAATACTCGTTGTACCATCAACTTTCTCGTATTCATAAAACAGAACAACGTATACTTTTATAGAGTTGTTTTCAAGTTTATATTTCAAAATATTTAGTACAGATGTTTTCGTTTCGTTCAAGAAACTTAGAATGTCACGGCCTGGTTCTGACTTAATTGAAAAATCCTGGAGTTGGTCGTTGAACGCAGATCTAATTGGTTTGCGTTCATTAGATAATTTAATTTGCTTGGAAGTGGAAGCTTCCGTTTCTGAATTATCGATTTTCCTTTTCAATGTTCCTTGTTCGATCGATGGTTTGCAAATTTTGAGGTGTTTACTTAAATTTGCAATGCTGATCATCTTTCCGCATCGAGCACAAGGCTTAGAAGGTAAGGAACGATTAATTCTCGAACCTGTTTCGCTACATCTTGCCCTGTGTACCGATAAATTGTTCCTTGAGATTAGCTTCCCACAAGTGACACATTCAGTTTTATCATTTTTACGATTGAAACTGGTGGTGGATGCCATTGCTTTTTCGAAAATCACAGAAATCAAAAAGTCTAGTATATAGCGATAAAATTTTCAGGTATGTTATTTATATAGAATTTCTTGGGGTGAATACAAAACTCAAAAAATTCAATCTACTGTGAATAGAATTTTCAGGTATGTTATTTATATAGAATTTCTTGGGGTGAATACAAAACTCAAAAAATTCAATCTACTGTGAATAGAATTTTCAGGTATGTTATTTATATAGAATTTCTTGGGTGCGAATACAAAAATCAAAATTCAACTTAACGTGAATATAATTTCCAGGTACGTTATTTTATATAGAATTTCTCGGGGTGATTACAAAAAATCAAAATTCAACTTAACGTGAATATAATTTCCAGGTATGTTATTTTATATAGAATTTTCTCGGGGGCGAATACAAAACTCAAAATCCGACACAGTTCAGTTTTAACATGTTCATATTTGAAAAAAAAAATGCAAAATACGCCTTGGAAATTTCAACCAATCCACTTTACTAGATTGGAGAAACCTCTAACTATTGTCATTTGGAACTTTTAATTGCCCCCCTCCCCCTTGTTATTTTTGGATCAATTACCTTAACCAAATTAACAACAGGACTGAGGCGGTTCCTAAATGACAATAGTTAAAGACATATTTTAGCGAATTACGCCGGCATAAGCTAAGTACGTGTTGCTAGAAGGCCTTCGTCGTTGCAAGTCACCTAACCCATTCACTAAGAAATGAGAGAGAAAAATGTTGACGTACTGAAAAAAGTTGACTTGTTCACCGAGTTCAGATGTTTACTCATACATGGCTCTGTCGTTGTCGTCTATCAAAAACCTAAAATCACAAGTGGAAACAGTGAGAGATATCGAAAAATCTCTCCAAACACCACCTCCCCTTGTCGATTTTTTTTTTTTTTTGTGACGTAGAGTACGCGTAGAGAGGTCGGGTTTAGTGTGTCGGTCAAGTCTCGGTGTCCTCTGTCCTCCCATACCAAAATAAACATAGGTTGTCATGGAACCAATTTTTCATCAATCGAAAATTTTCCAAGTCCTGTGTTAAAATATCTTAAATTTGCAAATATCTCGAAAATGGTAAGAGTTATCGAAAAAATATATCGAAAAACACCCCCATACTGCCCCCTGTCGATTTTGGAGGTGTAGAATACGTGTACCAAGTTTTGGTGGTCCTGGGGTCAAGGGGTAAGAAGTTAGCCCACCTCCCAAAACTTTGATCACTCGTAACTTTCGAACGAATAGTCGTAGAGAGGTCGGGTTTAGTGCGTTGGTCGAGTCTCGGTGTCCTCTGTCCACCCATACCAAAATGAACATAGGTCGTCATGGAACCAATTTTTTTTTTCAGCAATCGAAATTTTTCTAAGTCCAGCGTTAAAAAAAAATCTTAGGACAAAAAAAAACCTACAAAGACAGAGACATGGACATAGACATTACATATAGACATAGACATTACACATAGACATAGACATTAGACAACTTAACCTAACTTAACCGGGAACACGAGCCCGGTCCAGGGACAGGGGTAGGGACAAGGGGTAGGACTCCCGGGAACACGAGCCCGGGGACAGGGATAGGACCACGGGGACAGGGGTCCAGGGACAAGGGGAAGGAGACTCCCGGGAACACGAGCGCGGGGGACAGGGATAGGACCCCGGGGGACAGGAGTCCAGGGACAGGGGGACCCCCGGGGACAGGGGGGTCACTCCTCCGTAGCGATGATCGATATTTAGACAGTGAAACAACAAACCCGTCAAACTCGCTCACTCAGGACTCATGAGTTTCCTTTAATCCCAGCCTGCAGACCAGGAACACGAGCTAAAGTAAGTATTTACACTGAAAAACTACCGACCACAACCGGGTTCGAACCTATAGCACGCGCATAGGGGAAGAACGAATGAACGCCTTAACAAGCACGGCTACGGAGGAGGACCGAGAGAGGTCGTGTATAATTGTTCTTTTATGCATCCACGCAGTGTTGCCACATGCCGAGATTTTTAGCCAAAAAGGAAATTTCGATTAAAAATACCACAATACCGCAACTGCACCACCGCTAATAATGCTGCTTTTACTACCACAACTAATTATTATTCTATTATGTCATTTGCTTAGGTGAAAGGGAAAAGAATGGTCCAAAAAGGGAAATTTTGCCCCTTGGGAAGGCCCTCATAGTGTGGCAACACCGCGTCCACATCGCCGGTGGCGACATCTAGTAGCAAACACTAGAATTATTTCCTCAGGTATCGTCTTCGTGTTCTAGTGTTTGCTACTAGATGTCGCCACCGGCGATGTGGACGCGGTGTTCTACTAGAACTATTTCCTCAGGTATCGTCTTCATGTTCTAGTGTTTGCTACTAGATGTCGCCACCGGCGATGTGAACACGGTGTTCTACTAGAACTATTTCCTCAGGTATCGTCTTCATGTTCTCTATTTTTCTCGACTGAAATATTAAAACAAACAGAGTCCCTTGTAGGTTAGTTCGGTGCGTAAATAAAAAAAAAATGATAGGTTAAGTTATATCACTTAGGATCGTAAAAAAAATTAAAAAATCGTAAGAAAAAAAGATAGGTTAAGTTATATCACGTAAGATCGTGATATACCTACCAAGTATGAGTGGGAAAAAAGGGAAAAAAAGGGAAATTTTACTAAAACATCGCTAAACGCTAAAACACAGACAAAAAATTGTCAAAATATGTCAAAAACTGATATTCAATTGATAAAAAAAGAGGCTACAAATGCATACCTACAAAGTATTGCGTTGAAACAATCAATATACACTACTCAGGCGAGAAAGTATGTGTCGATTTTTGTCGACTTTTTCGTTGTGACGGAGAATTCCTAAAGTATAACTTCTGTCAAGTTGTCTCATAATGTTGTCTTTCCCTACCGTCGATAAATTCAGAACGTTGCTTAAATGTTTTTTTGACAATTAATATTTTGTAATGTACTGGCTTAAGTGACTAAGGTCTTTCATCCCTGTTTTTGCCATAAATTGTCGCCTCCAAACAATAAACAAGGAAAACAAAAGAGCGCGTTCATAACGTTGCATCCACATAACCAATTGTACTTCGTGTACCAGTCATTTTTGAATTTTCTTTTAAACACGCGTTTGGGAGTACTTAACTCTTGTACAATGTAGAGGTCCGGCTGGTGAGGGCCCATCCTTTTTACTTCAGTTCGTTTGCTTCGCTCATTCGCGAAAATGGAGTTTCTTTCAAACTCCTAACAGTATTCATAGTGTACAAAACACAACACAACACTACACTACACACACACACACACACACACACGGCACAACACACACACACACACACACACACACGCACGCACGTCTGAAAGCCAATGCACATAGGTCACCCAACCGCTTGCCAATAGATATCGCGCTCTCCAACAGTCGACACCACTCTAACCGCGTTTTGCCGGTTGCCGCCAAAGAGCATAGGCTTTTTTATTGCCCCGCAAAAGGAAGGGAACTTGACCTTTCCAAAAATAACGTGTCCCTTGGAGGTCTCCCACAGCAACAGTGTTGCCAACAACTGAAACGCAGAAGTTGCTAAATTTCAACATGCGCTAAAAGTTGCTGAATCAAATTTACTGGTGAAAAATGCAAAATATATTTTTAAAAAGTGATGTAAAGAACAACTTACATCAGGTTTATTCCAACCAATAAATTAAATTTCAATGCGTGTGCGTTTATATGTACATTAAAAAAATACTTAATTTCAAATGAGAATTTATGCATATTTCATTTTAACTTTCTAACTTCAAAGAAGAAAATATTATGTGTAGCAAAAATGCATCTCTAGTATTCTGAAAGATATATTTTGTTCTTCACAATAAGCATATTCCAATAACGTAGAGAATAGTAAAAATAATTTACTAACGTCAATTAAATATTTTTACGGTAACAGCTATTTAGGCCTAGGACTCCATAGTATTCTGAGTATAGTTACCAGAAAAATGCGCGTTCAATTGATGTAAATGTAGTCGGCACTTTCCTTTGCAATTTAATTCGGCGAGAGTTCTTTTTTTTGCATTAAAAACGTCGATTACTAAAAAAAAGTTGCACAGTCTGAATGGCCCTTAGCCGCACATGCGCAAATCATATAAACCTTGAAAGATATGTAACTCCTGCAGACTAGTTTCTAAAGAAAAGTCGCTCGTCACTATTCCGTGAACTTTAGCGCCCACTGGAATTTAAAATCCGCCGGGTTTAGCAACTTCTCACTAAAGTTTGCAACTATGTAGTGCAGACCGTCTCGAGTCCCCCTAGACATGCCTTGTATATGCTGCACTCTGGTGCCGAATGGAAGAAGTACTGCCGCTTGAATCCGGGCTCCCAGCACCATATGTTCGCAGAGCCCAGTGAACATTTTCACGGTATAGTGGCCAACAGCCCGTTAGCTGCCAGTTCACAACACACAACACAGCAATTGTGTTCATCGCAACCGTGTAACACAGGAGTCAGTGTTACCAACTATCTAAAAAAGTTATCAGACGTGAAAGACGTCATCTCCGAGTAAATTGTGTGTATATATTCGAACATCAAAAAAGTATTTTTTCAATTAAATATATGTGTGTGTGTGTGTGCATTTAATATGTACGTAATTTAAAACATATACACGAGTGTTCACGTGCTCATGCGAACACTATGTAGAAGAGACTTGTCAGCATTTGGAAGGTGCACAACAAAGGTAGCGCCGCAGGTAGGGCGATTCGGATTCATTGTAATTTTTTAATCTCTGGAAAGCGCGAGAGGGAACGTTCTTGAAAAAGAGAAGGAGTCGAACTACTGGCAATATTTACGAATCGTTTTATCTGCGAAACGTTCTAGAATATAATGAGGATATTAATACGCGGCTTCAATTTCCCGGTTGATCTGTACAACAGAATAGGTGGAGACTTCAGAGGTAAGTGTGACAATTCATACAGTCGATTAGTGATCAGTCAGTGTCCATTGGTTCCTTTATAAGATCTAGTGATTCGAAAATGAAATGGACTAAATACCGTAAAGTAACGAAGTCTACCACTAGTTCCAGTTCCGTCCCAAAGCTAAAGACATTGACGACAGCGGAACGTCGAGTAGTGCTACAAGTAGTTCGGGTCGAAAGACGAAGAGATCGAAGGTCTCTCTCTCTAAAGTGAATATTTCGGCAGTATCGGGCTGGGCATTGGAGCGATTTATTAAAAAAGAAATAAGCTGCACAGATCAACTGAAAATCAAAGTTTTGAGTGATGATTTGTTTGTCAGGACCAAATTTTGTGTATGCAGTCCGAGAATTTCATGACATAAAAAATACTTTTGTTTAAGGCTACTGGGTTCGACACACACTCAACAGACAATTTTGGACACTTGCGAGTGCTTAGGCATGAATATGAACAATTTGCTGGGTTTCGGCTTTTATAAGAGCTGCAAACATGGGAGGACAAGACACATTAGTAGTGTTCAGGCTCGAATGAGAGAGAAATATTCGTGAACGGTCTGATTCCAGTTCCCAGCACACAGTTTGAATCTTGTGTTGTCGAGTGGATTGTGCATTCCGTGCATGTGTAACACCTTCGTAAAAACACTTCTGGTACATAGATGTTTTGATGCCTGATGAGAAGAAATGGACAAACATACATACTGAGATGGTTCCGGCACACAATATTAATGCATGGAAACAGAGGAGTTGAGTGGTAGAAAATGTCCCGATTTCACGTTCTGATTAAAATGACAGCCTTAAACAGTGGCGACGATTTAGGAGATAGTTGCTCCCCATTATTTTGCCTCCACACTATCACACTATGGCCTCTTAATGCTTGTCTCCTTGTCCACCCCCGCCCCCCACATTTTGGAACCCAATTGCCACCACTGGCCTTAAACATGCAATTGTGATACCCCTTTAAAAAATGGTGTTCAGCCTCCCCCCCGAAAGGAATTCCTGGATACGTGCCTGCTGCTTCCCGTAAAATATCACTGCACTCTGCACGTTCCTCTTCTGTCTTTTCTTTGGCGCCCTCAATAGCTTCAACACGTTGTTTTATATATATATATATATATATATATATATATATATATATATATATATATATATATATATACAGGGTGTTGCAAAATACCTGTTACAACGCTTGGGAGGTGGTTCGACAAGTAAAAACGAGGAAAAAATGTCATGTGAAAAAATTTCGAAATCGGCACCGTTTGCGAGTGACAGGCGTGCGAAAATCGCCTCACACCATGCGTAAAGTACAATAACTCAAGAAGGAAGAAAGATATCAATGTCGGAATAAAAGAATACAAACAAAATCGTGCCTGACGAATACAATGGTGCAGCAATTGAGGCCCAGTGTAAATTGCGCAAGGTGACTCTCAAAGAAAGTGGGGAATCCCGATGGAAAATATAGGAAATTTACTACTATTTTCTACATAATGTTGAGATCGGAATGTAGGCAGTAAAAAATGACGACGTATGTCCACATGTCCCACTACTGCTGGGACACCGTCCCACACTCGGGAAATAGGAAATTCACTCGAAAATGACGCTATGCCGTCAAATTACGCTCAGATTGATTTCAGCTAATTGGTACAGAAAGCTCCACTAGAGGCGCTGTGAGTGTAGGTCACCTGTTACGTATTAGTGTTGGTGGATACTACGTAGAGACTGTAGTCGACCGTTGTTTTTCCTGTCTTGTTCTGCGTCTCGCAGCGTGGAGTTTAGTCTGGCGTGTGTGTATGGTTGAATTGCGCTAAGGAATACTGTACGTAGAGTACGTATTCCCGTGTTCTTTCTCGGTTTCCAACAACTGCGTGGACACCTGTGTGACATTACGTGGGTGCTAATCACGGTAGTTGTGATCCGTCACTCGGAGGGAAAGTGCCCCTGTTTCTGGGCAGTTCTCGAACAAGACAATGGTGGAGTACTCTACCCACGAGCTTGCTGATATGCATCTCGTTTATGGAGAGGCAAACCGAAACAGCCGTGAAGCACGTCGTTTGTATCACGAACGTTTTCCCAATAGGCGATTACCAGCACATGCACTCTTTCAAAGACTTGATGCTCGACTGCGTGAAACTGGATCTCTACTACCCCGTAGGTGGGATTGTGGAAGACCCCGCACTGTGCGCACTGTGCAATTTGAAGAGGACGTGTTGGACGCGATACGAGACCGTCCTGACACCAGCACACGTGTCATTGCTCGTACTCAACAAACCCACCATAGCAATGTGTTCCGCGTTCTTCGAGAGGAGGGATTGCACCCATACAAATTGCATAAGGTGCACCACATACTGCCCACGGACTTTCCCCTACGCATGGATTTCTGCCAATGGTACGTGCAACAAACTCTTTCCATTCCAGAGTTCCCAACAATAGTTTTGTGGACCGATGAGGCAATGTTCACCAGGGACGGCATGTTCAATAGCCACAACAGCCACGTCTGGGATATGGACAATCCGCATGCAATCATTGTGCGCCATCATCAACATAGGTTCGCAGTGAATGTGTGGTGTGGCGTAGTAGGTGACCACTTGATAGGCCCGTACATTTTGCCATCTACTTTGTGTGGTGGGAATTATCGGGTGTTTCTACATGACGTATTACCTGAACTTTTGGAAAACGTGCCACTGGCAGGTAGACAACGTATCTGGTTTCAACACGACGGCGCCCCCGCACATTTCGACCGGGGAGCCAGAGCCTTACTCAACGATATTTTCGGCGATCGTTGGATTGGCAGGGGTGGACCTTTACCGTGGCCACCTCGTTCCCCCGACCTCACACCACTGGATTTCTTTGTGTGGGGAGAAATGAAAAGGCTCGTGTATGAAACCCCTGTGGAAAGTGCTGAGGATCTCGTTGCTCGTGTTAGTGCCGCTGCTGGGACAATTGGTGACATGCCAGAGGTATTTGCACGTACCAGACAATCAGTGCTTCGCCGATGCCATCTTTGTCTTGAAGTCAATGGCGGACATTTTCAACAACGTCTCTGAGTATACCGGTGTTTGTGTGAGCCCCTATCAGCACCACATAGTGTCCTTTAGTGAAAGGTACGAGTGAAGATGCTGGGTATCGCTGTACTTCATACCGTCGATCTGCATGTGCGGAGGTTGTGCGCTTCTCAGTGGAATCCCTTCCAGATGTGCTGTGCCTGGAAATGTTACATGCCATTGTGTGCGTTTTCTCGCCATTCTCCGTCTTCATTCCTTCGAGGATTACCCACTTTCTTTGGGGAGCTCTCTTGTAGTATATGTACAGCCTAACGACATGTGGCCATTGTTTAACTTTTGTTTTTCGTACTGCAAAGTAGTGTGTCAACATTAAGGGATTGAAAACTTTTTTTTATGATTTTCCAGTATTTTTTTCCATTTGGGATGGTGTCCCAGCAGTAGTGAGACATGCGACAAATTGGTTTCTTTTCTTCGAACCGCAATGTGAACCGTGTACAACAGGAGATTTGCAGTTATTTTCCTATTTCCCGGGTGTGGGACGGTGTCCCAGCAGTAGTGGGACATGTGGACATACGTCGCCATTTTTTACTGGCTACATTCCGATCTCAACATTATGTAGAAGATAGTAGTAAATTTCTTGTATTTTCCATCAGGGGATTCCCCACTTTCTTTGAGAGTCCCCTTGCGCAATTTACACTGGGCCTCAATTGATGCACCTTTGTATTCACCAGGTACGATTTTGTTTGTATTATTTTATTCCGACATTGATATATTTCTTCCTTCTTGAGTTATTGTACTTTACACATGGTGTGAGGCGATTTTCGCACGCCTGTCACTCGAAAACGGTGCCGATTTCGACATTTTTTCACATGACATTTTTTCCTTATTTTTACTTGTAGAATCACCTCCCAAGCGTTGTAACAGGTATTTTGCAACACCCTGTGTATATATATATATATATATATATATATATATATATATATATATATATATATATATGTCACATATTTGTTTTAATTAGTATTCTGCTCATTCCGCCACCTGAACGTAGCAGCTAAGGCTCAAAGGGCAGTGCAGTTACACCGGAAGAAGGCTCTGAAATGGCAGGCTTCAGAAGTTAACTCATCCAAATTAAATGTGCTCTCTCTAAATTTAAATCATAGTTCACAAATAATTTGATTAAAAGTTTTAAAAGTATCTGTTTTATTTAATAGCGTATTAATTGGTGCATTCTTCTCCAGCATAGCCATAGGCAGAGACCACACTACGGGGGGGGGGGCAGGAACGCCCCCCAATTCTCGTTCGACAATTTCTCTCTCTCTCTCTTATCTGCCCCCAGTAAAACGACAAAATAAATAAATGAATGAATGCTCTTTTAGCCAAAATATGCATTTTTGTGTCGTATGTAACGGAATAATACAAATGATTTCCCCGGGAAAATATGATTTACCCCTCCATCTTTACTATTGCGCTGTCACTAGCTACAACATATTTTGATTTCTATTGTTCCCACATATTTATTTTAATTTTAGTATTGTGAATCATATTCCACTGTGTTACCTCACGTAGCCACCCCTCCCCCTCACACACGTACGACTTCAGTTGTAAGTTTTAGACTAAGCTTGTCAAATGTCCACTTATATCTTTGTATTCTAGAGCCATTTAAAAAAATAATTTCGCCCCTTCTTCTGGACTATTTCATAGGGATGTTTTCCCACTGGAAGCCCCTTTGCAGATCGAGATCCGGGGCTATAGCCTTCCCAAGCCACCGTCCCCTCCAAATACTCTCTTGGCCTCATGAAAGAAAAATATATGTATTTCTACGAAATATTAATTTGACTTGGCAGTTTCTCTTTTCGAACAGGAATAAGTTTAAATTTTAATAGCTTATAAATTTACACTAGCAATTTTGAGTAAAGGTTTTGCGTAACCCTAAAAGTACACTTAGAGACTGCAAGGTCAACTCTCGATATTTCAGATATATTAATAATTTTCATCACAACGTCTTGTAATAATTATTTGTTACTTCAATAACCTCCTCGCAAATGTTTCTCGCATATTAAAACATAGATGCCAATTTCTGTTTATTTCCTTGTAATGCTGACCTCCGTGGCGAAGTGGTTAGCACAACGCTTTACGATGCCAAGTGCCCGCAGGTTCGAATCCCCGCCCGGGCATGGGTCTACTTTCCTTTCTTCAATTTCATCATATCATCACGCATCCTCATCTTTGCGATTAGCCATATGTGACAGATAAGCGAAGTAAAATAAACTAAGTCTATTAATCAATTATTTTTTAAAACTCTTTAATTCTTCTTTAGCATGCCACGTTTTTGTTAAAATTATATTACGATTTGTAAAATGACGAAATTCTAAAGGAGAACACGCAACTTTCTTTGTAGCGCATCGGTCAGAAAGTTTCAGGAATATGGATTTTCAAAATACATTTTTTCACATGTACTTTGCCACCTTTTAAAAGTAGCGTGTTTTCAATTATGTTATTAATCATTAAAAGGATGCCTAAATACCATCTTGGAGGATGAAAATTATTATTTTCCCCCTCCTAAAAGTAATGATATACTTTCGCTCTCTGAATCTCCCATATAAATGCTATGGGCAGTCTGCTTCAGCCGAGCTCACTGCTTCTCCGGTGACGTCACTCGTTCGTGCAAGATCGGCAATCTTCGGATGGCTTTACCTAATCTCTATATTCCTTGGTGCTCCGCAGTGATCTGCGCATATCGGGACTTAACTTGTCAGGCTATAACGCTGATTTAACCTGGCTGGTAACCCAAGAACACTGGGGCCCGATTGTATAAAACAGTTGATCTTCGATTAGCCAGTAAAATTGATCTGCAATCACGCTGAACTCCGATTTTGCGTTGTATAAAAGTTAAACTGCGATTAAGACCTCGTGATCTAAGATCATAGTTGATCTTCGAATTTTCTCCGATTAACGCACTTGATCGTAGATTTGCCACGAACGAGCGAATGAAGGTTTCATTGTATGATAAAAGTTTTCAACAATTGTCCATTATCTTTGGGTTTCAAAAGGAAAAATATAATGTCAGGTAGGTGAAGATACTTTTCTCAGCTTGTAAACTATTGTTTTTCCGAATATGTAAATCGATTGCAAGTGAATTACTGCTGAAACAGGATATATGGAATCGTAGCTTTTTTGGTCCTGAAAACGTTGTTGTGTTAGTTTTCAGGTTTTCAGAAATTATTGTACGAAAATGTATCTTGCTTTTACCAGGAGTTAGATCGTAGGTGGTCGGATCCATCATACCCCGGACGGCCTCGAATTTTTTAATAGTTTTTCCTTTCCGAAAATTATTGTTTTTAAGGCTGTTAATGTGCAGCCGTGTAATTACATATTGACAATGCCATAGTGTTTGCACGTAGAAATTGTCATGTTTCAAGCTTTATCACTGATGCATAACTGTAGAATCATAACTAAATAAAGGACTAACCGACTTGACACAATGGTGTATTGAAAATAAGATAATTTTGAATAGCCTAGATCAAAAACTGCGGTACTATTATCGTATGGGGGAAACACCTACGAATCATATATTTCGAACTTCTTTACATTGCTAACGTGTTGCGGAACATTTCTTAAGGCGAAATAATGCATTTCTAACTAAGATAATGTTTATTTTTTCTATTTACGAGTACTTACTGTTACTTGTTGTTTCGAATCTGTAACACATTATGGCCGTGATAGCATACTGGTCAGTGTTGCCACAATCTGTAAGCACAATTTCCCTTTCCAAGGGGTAAAATTTCCCTTTTTCGCCCATTTTTTCCCTTCATCTAAAGAATTATTATTATTATTATTATTATTATTATTAATAATAATAATTAAATATTATCGTTGACCCATGTTCGTATGTATATATAAAATGTTAATCAATTTCACTTTTAAATGCTACGACGCCAGGGGTACCGGGTTCGAATCCCGGCCTGGACATGGCTGTTTGTGAGTGTCCATTCATAAATTTAATCGTATCATCAGTCATTCCCATCTTTGCAATTAGCCAAAAGTGGCAGAAAAGCGAAGTAAAATAAAGCAAATCAATAAACAATAAAATCAATAACTTTTAAATGTTTTTTTTGGAAGATTTAGATTTTATTTCTAAACCAAGCTAATTTTTTTGTTTTGAGATGAAAGCTAAAACTATGTTATAGTTGGCAACTGAAGATTTTCATCAGTAAAAAGCAAAACACACAAACAGAGATTGGATTTAGGGACGCCAATGCCCCTTGTCTTCAACACACCATCAGAAGAGAATTAAAAATATTCTACACAAAATGCTGTTCTAGTAAGGCGCACATATGAAGAGTTTGTATGGAAAATCACATTTTTTCCTCCCCATAAAAATGTTAAGTTCGGCGCATAGATATATGCGTTTTATTAAAAAAGATATATAGTACGTACCTGAGCAAATGTTCTATTTTGGTAAATTTCACATATTAGCAAATTTTTTATTAAAATTTAATCCATTGTTGGTCACTTCTTGCCACTCTGCACGGAATGTTTTAACTTGTTTCCGCGGTATTTTTTCATTTTCCGATAATTCACCAGAAGTTTTCTTCTATATTCTGGAGTTTCAGATAGTTTCCTTTGCTCCCCTTGTTCTCCCGTCGTCCAAGACAGGCACAGCCTTCCACCAAACACTCGCACACGACGAATAACCCATCCAGTGTCTAATGAGGACTGAAGTAAAGATAGGTTTGCGACAAAGATAACATTATGGTTTGCACGCGTAGTGTTTGAGGCAAAATTCAGAGAACCGGGGAAAGCTTAAATAAACAATACCCTCGTACTCCCACTTCCATAAGAGTGAATAGCCAAAGACCTCCGGCCCCTAACGGTAGCCAGATGTGGGTCAACCCAAATTCCACCCTTCCTCTCAGAACAAAGTATACGACAAAATTTTAAAAAAATAAGTTCTCATTTTCAAAACTGGAATCTGTTATAATGTTTAATATAATTAATGTTTAGTCTGTCTTAAAATTTCCCTGAAAATTAGCTATTTTTCATCGAATTTCCCTTTTCCCTTAAAATTAGCTCCAAATTTCCCTTCAAAAAGGGAAATTTCCCTTCATGTGGCAACACTGATACTGGTTTAGGGGGCGTTCTGAGAGTGTTTTGTCGATTTATGCAGTGGTGCAACCTCGTTCACCGGAAAATATCTACTTTCGTGCCCGTATTTGAAATTATGCTAATACGTCGCATTTACGTGTAGAACTTGTAAAAAAAACCTTGCGATTTACCACGTTCATTGTCCATACACAGCAATTCGGAACCATCTTTCTTTCGCAATTCGTTAATGCTCTTCCTTTACGCACAACACTCTTGCAACCTTGAATATTGACGTGGTTAGGTTAGGCCTGTTAGGTTAGGTTCCATTAGCATAAATACAAAGAAAAAACAATATTTTCGCTAAGAGAGGCGTTACCTTTGTATTGCCTAACATGAAAAAGGTGTCTCCTGTGACGTCAGAACACAAAGTTGCTAGAGTGTTGTGCGATAAGTGACACCCATTCGGGTCGGAACCATCTTTCTTTCGAAATTCGTTAATGCTCTTCCTTTACGCACAACTATCTTGCAACCTTGAATATTGACGTCAGACGAGGAATGCCTACGTGGTTAGGTTAGGCCTGTTAGGTTAGGTTCCATTAGCATAAATACAAAGAAAAATTAATATTTTCGCTAAGAGACGCGTTACCTTGTATTGCCTAACATGAAAAAGGTCTCTCCCGTGACGTCAGAACACAATGTTGCTACAGTGTTGTACGATAAGTGACACCCATTCGGGGAAAATGGCTTGTTCCGTGGAGCTTCTTATGGTACGGTTACGTCACGTTAAGAAAACATAGTTTATTTCGTTTTTTTTATCGATTTCCATACTTGACCGCCAATTATTACATGCAGATTCGTGATTAGGAGGTCTCAATTAGTGAGTGGGCGAAATTTCATAGCAATTGGAGAGTGTTCCGGTATTGTAAACGCGTTCCCAAAAAAATTTAAAAAACGTGGTTCTAGTGAAAACACGGCGAGGCTGAAACACTGGCTACGGGGTTGAATCATCTTAACACACAGAACATTGCACTCTCATGCAGAAAGCAAATGGCGGGAGTAAAAACAGCGTGTCGGACAGAGATTTTCGCAGAAAACAACACGCATTCACATTAAAATGGATCAAATCTATATTCGGGAACTTCCACAACGCTAAAGAAAATGATTTCCGTAAGTACTTTCTCCTGTAAATTTGAAGGAATCCGTTTCCCTCATACGATAATGTTACCAAAACTGCCTATATATTATTCCATATATCTAACTGGTACCATATATAAAAATGAAAAATCGTCCTAAACCTATACTAAAAATTAATAATGATATTATAAGTACAACATACAAAATTTTCACTCAAGATTGAGATGTGGAATGTTTTGGGGAAACACACCTGGTGAGAAATAGTTGTTCATTTTACAAAAAAAGAGTCGTTAGAAAAATAATTGGTGCCAATTATCGTGAATCGTGTTTAGAAGCCTAAAGATTTTACCATTACCATGTTTCTATATAATTACCGTATATGAAATATTAATATTTCCGAAGAGAAATATTTTCAACCTTAAACCAAATAGTAGTGTACATTCATATGGAACAAGGAAGAAAGATGACACAGTACATTTAATTTTAATACGAGTGTTTACTTTCATGGATATAAGTTATATATCAATTGTTATCTATATTTTGTATTAATAATGTATAAAATGTAATACATTGTAATGTAACATGACGTTTCGTATACCAATCTTGTAATTAGTGTTACATGTATGGTTCTTACAGGAAATAGATCTAATCTAAATAAAACACACCTATTCTGACAATAAGCTAGCAACTTTGAGATATAACAGCGCCAACCCTTACTTGCCTAACCTACTCACTCAGAAATAAACTTGTGAATAGGTTGGGCAGGTTAGGTTTCGTGCTGTAGGCATATATGTTTAATTTGTTATAGCTGTTGCTAGCTGCTCATCCTATCATGGGTTCTTATGTATGAACCTGTCACTTCGAGTTTTGCCACTACTGTCCTTTCGTGGATTCTTCACCCCCTCTCTAGATAAATAGCCTCTATCTATTAGTTAGCAGAAGGTTCCCTTATTCCTGAAACTGCTGTACCTGATGTCACATGGCATAATGTAAGTTGTATCCATCCATGCTATTGTGACAGGTAACACTTCTCCCATTTAAAAATACATGGGAAATTATAGGCCACAGTTGTTAATATACACCTAAAAAAACTATGGAATATTGTTATGATGGGGATTAGTTGATAGGTGCATCCTTGGAATACAACACCACATGGTGTTTGTCTCTGCTGGACATCCTTGTGTTTTCGCTGACATATGCCACAGTGCCTATTACCTGTTGCCTTATGTAATAATATTCCAATCTTGTGCCTAACATATCAATATTCCAAATTTTTTTCAGGAGTGTATATTAAATTTCATGTTTAATAAGATTTTAATCTTAGAAATGATGAGCACAATAGTAGAATGTATCAGTGCTGGTAAAATTTTAGTATCCGCAAAACGTATTTCTTCAATTTTACAGGAGAATGTACTTATCGAACAGACTTTCCGTACACTTTTGAAAGGTTGTGGAAGTGTTTTTTCCCATCGCTTAATTTATTTCGCCGGTAAATCATGTATTTTTGAAGATTAATGTCTCTCCAATGCACGAAAGCTGTTGCCTCTATGTCCTCCTACAAATATGGCGTGCGTTCGATGATGTAACCCCCGGCCAGTGTTTCCAACCATGCCGTTGTTTTGCAAGAACATGACAATTTTAACTGTTTGCCTAACAGTGCCATGCATGGTTCGTGGGGCTATTTATGAATGGTTCGTGGGGTTTTCGAAAACACGGAAAAAAAATACAAAATCAGTAACACGAAAGTAGATATTTTTTGATTAAGAAGGTTGGAAACACTGCACACCACTGATCAGAGACAATAATTACTCGGTATGTAGAAAATTGATACTATTGTCGTGAAAAAAACTAAAATAAAGGAATTTCAGACGTTTGGCAGATACTAAAATTTTACTAACAAATAATTATTTTGAGAAGGATACCAAACTTTACAGCCTAACCTAACACACATTGCCATATAGCAAATTTATGAAATAACATAATTAAAAATTCCGAATGTTAAATATAAGCTATCATGAACAGCTGTGGGACGGGCACTACAAAAGGAAATATGAGGGAAAATATTTCTATGCATGCTTTTATGGCTACTTTCGGCCTCTCACTTTACACACCATTCTTCAGTATTAATTTGGAAACTTACATAAATCTGGCCTGTGGTGTACAATTACAGTTTTAAGGTATTAACATCATTAACATTATTGGACCTGAAAGATAGCTGACAGGACCACATTTTATAACTGTTACATTCGTTTTAGGTTTGGCTGTTTTGTTTCATATTATGTCTTTTTATTTTTTCAAATGAATATACTGCAGACACTATGATGCAGTGCAGACAGCCTACAAGTTTTAACATGAACATCTGCCACGATTTTATATATCTAGAAATCTTTGCACTTGTGATGTATTTAGGTGAAGGGGAAAATACAATTTAGAGTACTCTAGGAGCAGGAAGTAGAATATCAATATCTATATGTTAACATGGTATTCTGTAATGTTGGCTAAAGGTAGCAAAGAGAGTGATTATTTTTTTATTTTTGCTATTAACAGAATAATCCATTTCATCTCCACTGACGTCAGGGAAAGTGACAAAAATACTGAATATACTGATATATTATCAAAACTGATATTTCTTTTATCAATTTGCGGATGTCGGACTTCACTGATTATTCATCAGATGGGAGTGAAGAATTCCAAAGGGCTCCACGTGTATTCCAGCAGAGGCCAAATCCATTGAGGGAAATGAGTGATGAGCAATTTAGAATGAGATTTCGTCTCAGAAAAGATGTTGTAGAAAATCTGGAGATGACATTAAGAGAATCTCTGCAGCCTACGACTAGAAGAAATATGGCTTTGTCTCCCATGTGTATGGTGTTGCTAACACTGAGATTCTTCGCTACTGGCAGTTTTCAAATTGTGATTAGTGACTTGTTTAAAATAGACAAGGCAACTGCATGCAGGGCAATCCACAAAGTTACAGCAAAGATTGCTGCTTTGCGACAACAATATATTAGGATGCCAAACAACAGAGGTGAAAGAAGATGGGCCATGCGTAAATTTTATGAAATTGCCAATTTTCCATGTGTTTTAGGGGCAATAGATTGCACCCATATTCCAATCAAATCACCTGGAGGAGATAATGCGGAGATTTTCAGAAATCGCCATGGGTGGTTTTCACTGAATGTTCAAGCAATCTGCAATTCGGACCTGAGCTTTTGTATTGTTGTTTCCAGGTGGCCAGGATCATCGCACGACAGCAACGTTTTTCGGAATTCTAGGGTCCATGCACAGTTTGAGGCAGGGGAATTTCCTGAAGGTGTGTTGCTGGGAGATAGTGGATATTTCTGTTGCCACTATCTTCTTACTCCTGTTGTACATGAAACTACACCCGCACACAGAGCCTACAATAAAGCGCACAGGAAAACAAGGTCAGCAATAGAACGTGCCTTTGGAGTTCTTAAGAGGCGGTTTCCTTGCTTAAGTCTGGGACTTAGAGTCAATCTAGACCGAATCCCACCAATAATTGTTGCAACCTTTGTGTTGCACAATATTGCGTTAAATGTTGGAGATGATGTACCAGAAATTGATGATCATCTAATTGCAGAAAGACCTGTGTTTGCAGAGTTGCCAGAGCCAATACGTGAACAGGGAGACAGAAGGGAAAACACTGCTGTAAGAACTGCACTGATAACCAACAAGTTTTCATAAGAATTTTAACTTCAATGTAAGGTTGTTTGATTAGAGTGGATAGTGTCCTTATTTAACCATAGAGCTCCAGTCTTGATTGCTTTCACAATTGGCTCTGTTCATGATTACATTGCATTGTAAATAATACAATGTGTTTGTTTTGGCTCCAGGCCAAGATAGTGCATGAACAATATTTGACACTTCTTATAACACAGATTAGTACTCATCATGCAATATAAATATAATTGTCTACATGCTAAAAATATGTGCATAAATAAGTGAAACGTTACAGGATGAAAATGTCAGCATCTGCGCCATGCCATGCGCTATCTTGGTCCAGAGCCAAAACGAACATACTGTACTAACACCTTCATATAAAAAAAATACAGTTACATATTAAAAGAGAATAGAGGTAAAGCAAATATGTAGATATAAAAATTGGTACACTTCTTTTTAAATCCATAGCATGACTGAGCATATTATCGACTTACAAAATTTAGTTTAACTTGCTCATTCTGCTCTTTTTTTTTTAACCATATAATTTTAGTCTGGACTGAATTGAGTTGGTAAGAAGCATTGGAGATTTTTCTCTTTTCATGTGATCAAAGTTATGTCCTGAAACTTCATCACTCCCCACTGCCTGTCCTTATCGCATCATTCCTTCCCTTCTAGTTTTCCCCAATATACTCCTTGAAAATTTCATCTCTGTATGTAATTATTGGCACATAGTATGTGTTATATATTACCTTCTTGCATTTCGTAGGAACATCCCTGTTCCATGCTAATCTTTAAATGTTTTGATATAGTCCACCACCCATTTGTCCTCTTCTGTTATGTTAAAATTTTTCACAAAGGAAACAACTTACCTATGCATACTTTTTATAAATAATTTTGAGAAAGTGGATACTATTGAAATTGGTCTGTAATTATGTACATTTTGTTTCTTTCTTTCTTTATTAGAATATCATTCGGCTCTAATAAGTTCTTATTTTTTTTAATTTTAATTGATACAAGTCTTATAAGCATTGTATTTGAATTAGATTTTATGCTTGGAATGACATGAGGGGAGTGATCTTCCTATGCTTTCAGGTATGATAATTGATAGATGCAATATTATTACTGAACAAGTTTGCAATATCTAGGGGATTTTCTTACATGTATTATTCCATCATAGTGATACAAAATATTTTTGTTCCAACTGCCCGAAAGTAAACACCCATTTAACAAGAAGCAACAAACTTTTTTATTTATAATGCAAGAATTATGTTTCCTTTTTGCTAATGATATTTGTTTGTTTATTTTTTGTATTAATTCTCAGATTCTATTCTATTGTGTTGTATTGTCTCCTTAATAATATAATCTTGCTACTAGTGATTTTGTTTCTTGCTGCTGTTTTTTTCCCAATGGAGAAGCCTTTTCAAAGATTTTTTGTTTTTCAAAACAAGTAAAAGGCTAGATTAACTTAATTCAAATTATACAATCTTCACTGCTGAGCAGGTATTTCTAGGAATCAAAATTGTGTTTGTTAAATGCTCTATTGTAGTAGTATGATAATTTCGTATTGCTCTTTTTCCAGGGAAGAGATTAGTTTTCATAATGAGAAGTTGAAATGACTGCAAAACGATAAGAAAAAAAACAGTTTTTGGTATTTGGTATTTACATTTCTATGCTTTTTTATTCAACAATATTTGGTCAAATTACTTACCAGTGCACGTATCTGTTAAGCAGTGTAATGCATTCAGGGTGTTTATCTTTTAAGAAATCTATGCTGGTATCACCTTCGATTACAAATTCTTTTTTTGGTAGTGGGAAATGAGTCACACTTTTTTGCAGGTGATATGTAAATATTTATTATGTTGCTATGTGGTGTGTAATAGATAAGAGTACAAATAATGACTAGTTCCATTATGATAATATGGATCTAAAAACAATGTCAATATTGGGTAACACACCTTGTAAACCTTCAGGCATAAACTTTTTATTTCTTTCTTGTTTTATAGTTTTAGACCTTGTACATAATTATGATTTTTTCTTGTCACATAATAAATTGTTTTGTTTGATAAACTGATTTTAGTGTGTAAAAAGATGTGTTCTTTTCAATGAATGTTAGTGTTTAATATTATCCTTAAATTGATTTCCTTTGTCGCACTAGAAGCAGGTTTGGGACGGATTTTGTAAACTGTCTTATTTGCAGTTTTCATATTTAGTTTACACATTATTTGAAACATTTTGTTTGCAAACAGTAGGACTCCCAGATGTGAAAAATACATCAGATGCTCTTAAGTAAGTAGGCTTGCCAACTTTGAACAATAAAAGTCTGCGAGATTTCTTTGCAGCCTCCAGACCAGGGTGTGAAATCACTGCAGATTGGTTGGGGGTTGGGAGTGGGGAGGAGCACGTGCACGCGCACACACACACACACAATTAAGTGAAGAGCCCGGATGTCATTTTGGTCATTTCTGACTTCATAGAAAAAAAGGTTATTAGAAGCTATACTGTAGATAAACTGTTTTCGTGTTTTGTTTACCAATTTGAAGGCTTTCACTAAGTTGAATGCAAATTATATGATATGCCTTTCACTCGAAAATTGGAAGGATTGCACATTTTACTTTGCAACTCAAAATTACCAAAATGTTTTACACCCGAGCCCGTGAATGATTAAATTATAAAATATATGTTTCACTGACGGTCCATTTCAAATAACATTGCAAATTGAAGATTTTAATGCTATCAATATGAACAATGATTTGCGTAACTAAGGGAAGGTTAAAAATTAAGAACTTACGTTTCCTGCATAAAATTCACATCTAAATGCTACTTATTAGTATATTATATACTTTGCAGTAGTTGACGAAAAGTGATGATAAATGGAGAAGAAATAACAAGTGAGACTAATTTCTGTAATCTTCTCCCCCCCCTCTTCTCTCTCACCGTTTTCTATGTTCCCGGAATTGCTGGGTTCAGTGGCCTTGGAGATGAGACTTTTTGTTGTCCGTTCTTTGGGAATGTTTTCGATATTATTCCAGTAAAGGGGGGTATATTCGACTCCCAAAGTAATTGTTTGTTTGCTTATAAAACAAAAATTCCCCACCAGGAAAAGTTTTGTGGGGGGAAGAGAGAGAGAGAGGGGCAGCGGGGTAGGGAGCAACCCCCCCCCCAGGATTTTGTAGTTTCAAACCCTTTAGATTGAAACGTTCTGAAACACTAATTTCCTGAATATCAGTTGTTATCAGTTTGTAATCTTCATACTGTGAATACTAAATTGAATCAACTTGATCAAAACTATCTAGCAACCACAATTTGTAAACAAAGTACCATACTTGCCAGTATATAAGATGCAGTTTTTTCCCATAAAAGTAGGTCTGAAAAAACGGGGTGTGTCTTATATGCAGTTTTATATTAATTTCATTTCTGGAAATTTTCTCTTTGTTATATAATTTCTTTATTGCTTCCTTGCGATGTATGACGAACAAGATTAAAATGTATTCTTTCGTAGTTAGATTGGGTAAGTTATTTGCAGTGTTCAAAAGTAGCATGCTACTTGTAGCGGCGCTACGATAGCTAGCTACAAAATTTGTAGCGGAAGCAAAGCTACAAAATTCTTGCAGTTGTAGCAAAATTTCGCTACAGCTACTTTCTTCTCAGAAACCCTAGAACACTTGTTCGAATCACGTTTTCAGGTAAATTTTGAATGAGAAGATTACAAAAAAAAAAAAAAAAAAAAAAAAAGACAATAATGATTACTTTTGCAGGAGGTTCATAAAGACAGTCTTCCACATGGAAATACAGATAATCTATATTATAAATATCTTGATATCACAGATTATAGATATCTGTGTAATTTATTTCATTGGTATCTGAATAATTATAATATACAGATAAATAACTGACATATATGAATATATTCCAGCTAACAGGAAGGTTTTTTTAACGGCATCGCTATTTTGGGGTGAAACATGCCTCCTTTAAGGCACCCGTGAAAAAAAAGCAAAAAAATAAAAAGGCCTCGTTTGCGCCACCTACAGAATAAATCCATGGTGCAAGAGGCCACAAAATGCCATTAATTACTATGTAAAACAAAACTTGCAGTGTAAAAACGAGTGATCCCTTTTCCACTACAAAGACATACCAATAGTGCCAGCCAGCATTTACCATTGTCAGGATATAGAATCACACCAGCAAGAAATAATTATTACAAGAATGGTGGAAACATTCGGGTTTACACATCAGTTTTCTCAATTATCTTTGTTTCACTTTTCTGTTACTTCCACTGATCATGACAATGAGGATGAATGTTTTATTTAGTAATTTTCTCATCTAGAGTCACTTTTGGCTAATTGTGAGAATGAGGAAGAATGATAAGCAGTATAAGGATTGGAGGAGCAGGAAGAAGGATCCCATCCTCCAGGCGTGTTTCCTAGTTTTTATTTTGAGTTTACTTTATAAACAGATAAGCTAAAGTTTTTTCCTCGGAAATGTGTGCAAAAACGGGGTCTTATCAGGACCTACTCAGCTTTGCAATTAGCCAAAAGTAGCAGAAACATTGACCATGACAACATAAACATTGAAAAGCACTTAATTCCACAGTAACACGCAATGAATTGAATCTATGTAATGCAGTCTTGAATGTTTTCATCATCTGCAGCTCTTGTGTACTCATTGGTCCAACAATGTGTTTTAACTTTCTATTTCTCCCTCCTCCCACTTAAACAATGATTCACTTTTCAAGAGCTTTCAAAATAATATTGAGAGGTTTGTTGTTTGTAATATATTTCTCTGCTGAAAATGCATACCAAATTAAAGAAAAAACTAATGCCTGGGAGACAACCCCATCAGGAAGGTTGACAAGCTTGGCTGAAAGGAAATTGTGGAAATAAAAATAATGTTTAAATACATTACACTTTATTTTTTTTTCCAGTTACATGCACACGTGTTACGAATTCCGTAGTATTTCTTGTAATTCCATGTCTTTAATTTGATTTTCTTTTTTCAATATGTCCATTTTTGGCTCGTGTTCAATTCTCATGCACTTCATCTTAAATTCATGTTCTGCATCGAGACATTCCACTCTCCTTTTGTAGAACTCTTCCTTCAGATTTTTTTTGCGGGGTGTGGTGCATGTTGATTGCGATGATCCTTGGCATAGTTGACCAGGCTGAAAGTAGACATTGCAGTATAAATTAGTGCTTTAATGAAAGACACTTACTCAACTTATTCTTTATAATTTGTCATGCAAAAAGAAAAATGAAAGGTTGTGGATAAATTTCCACCCATAAAGAATACAGTGAAAGGAAATAAGCAAATTTAATGCATGACAATGATTAAGATTCACACTTTGTCCATGAATGGTTATTGTTTTATGTTGGATGATTTGGCGATAACTTCTATGTTGCTGGGAGCTAAGTTTACTGGCCATTTGGGTCACCAACTTCCAAACATGAATTGAAGGGATTTTCCAACCTTTGGCATTGAATTTAATAAGAGATTTAGTAGCAACAAATACTGTGAATTTTTAGGGTGTAGCATCGCACTGGCAGATGTTCATGGGATGGATAATATTAAAATGCAAATTGATTTTTTTGCTTTATCTAATATGCAGGTCATATACAGAATAAAAATTTACAAGTTTCTTAGTCCTCACCTATGTATTTCATTTCATGATGGATGTGGCAAACACAGTTTAATTATTAGCTACAAAAAGTCTCATGTTTCCATGTTGAACAATTGCATAGTTTTTTCAGATTAATTTCGAAGACTCACTACCACTCCCCGGGAACAAACAAAGAAGTGAAGTGTTACCATATCCACTCCAGTACCCTTAGTGAATGAAGGCAGAGATCCTTCAAAATTAATTGGGAGAAAAAAACTATCCAATCGTGAAACACAGAAACATGAAACTACACATATCTGTCCACTGATCCTGTGGAACAAAGGATTTTTTTATCTTCTTGTGCATCATCATTAATTGATTGATTGAATTGCTTTATTTAACTTCGCTTCTTGTGCTACTTTTCGCTAATTTACAAAGATGAGGATGGGTGATGATATGATGAAATTGATAAATGGACACTCACAAACATCCATGGCCAGGATTCGAACCCGGGACCCCGGGCGTCGTAGTCATAATTATTCGCTTTGTATGGCTTTTCGAACGCATTATGTTGGAATGAATTTATATTCTGAGATCTCGATAGTTAATGAAATATATGGGAGAAACAGAATGTCAATACAGGATCCACGAGGGAAAAAAATTGTCCTAAAACAGGAGTTCTGGGGAAAAAAAAAACTAGAGAATTGGTCACCCTACGTGCAATTCTATTCTGTGACTCTTATTGATTGAACATTACAGAGTTCACCTGGTCAATAGTAGCTTCAATACTTCCTTCAAATTGGAAGAAAAAATATACAGTCGTAATCTTACAGCTTTACTTTCAAAGCTTGCTTTATTAGCATTGAATTTAAAATATTAGGGCATATTTGTTTGCACAAGAAAAGGTTAATTCCGACACAAATCAATGAACTGAATACTTCAATAGTTGTTTGTTTTCTTTTGGAGTTTTTGTTTTAAGTCCACTTTATGCCCAAATAGCCTGGAATATTCAAATAAGAAAATAGCAGATTTCCAAACTTATAAATCATTATATAGGGTGAGGCAGTCAAACGGGAAGATTTGAAAAATTCACAAAAAATAGAGAGCAAATAATATTTATTTTATGAACGTGAATGTACTGTACATGGGTTGAAATTACTAGTGTACCTGAAAAAATGTTCATTTTTAGAATATGGTGTCAGTAAGATAGCATCCTTGGTGTTGCCCACATTATCGGAGTAAATCCGCCCATGACATTGCATAGCATCTCCAACGGAATGTTGTGGATCTCTTGCCGAATTCGCTCCTTCAAATCATCCCTGGTTCTTGTGGGGGTTGTCCTTGAATACTTTGGATTCGAGGTAACCCCAAAGGAAAAAGTCAGGAGCTGCCAAGTTGGGTGAACTGAATCTTACTGACACCATATTCAAAAAATGAACATTTTTCAGGTACACTAGTAATTTCAACTCATGTACAGTACATTCAAGTTAAAAAAATAAATAATATTTGCTCTCTATTTTTTGTGAATTTTTTAAATCTTCCCATTTAACTACCTCACCCTGTACATCTTAGCACAGGATAAAGAGTTACATACCTCCACAGTCTCCACATGCTGCTCATCATCTACAATTACTTGCTCCACTACTTCGTATTCCAGCTCTTCTGCATGGGTTTTCTTTTGGGAGTCATTTATCCTTATATCTGAATTTAAGATAAAAAAAATATTATTTGAATAAAAAAGAATTACTAAGATAATTATTAAATAGGCATAATACAACCACAATCAATTTCATTTTGATGAGACTACAAATTTAAAAAAAAAAATCATATTCATGAGCTGTCAACTGAAAGAGAAATAAAAACAGAAGAATAAAGAATATGTGGTAACAGTTTCATAGATCGGAGACACATTAAAATCGGATATTTTGTGTTTCACATGGTCCATACTTACCAATTGTGTATTGTAGAACATTGCGGTGTCATTATGCTTTTTACATGAACAAATGCAATTTTTAACATTCTGAGTGCTTTATTTTATTCCTTTCTACGCTTCCGGAACACACAATATGGTGGGCACATCTTGACTCAGATTGTGAGTATGCAGTGTTTCAACCTTGAGCACCGAAAAATGCCTACTAACATGTTTGTCACCGGTGGAAATTATGCATGGGTAGCTGATGTATAGCCCAGGTAACTGACGGATAGCCCCACAAACCATTATGTATGGTAGCTGACCGATAGCCCCACGAACCATTTCTGATAAGGTTTGGTTACGTTAGGCAAGCATTGTAAAAAAGAAAGGGGGTTGAACAGTGACAGGGGCTTACGTCAGTCATCAAACGTACACACCATCAGGTTGTCGTAGGGCAAGCAAGTGAAAGCAATGGCAATTGTGCGTCGGTGAGATATTTCTCTTGAAAAATACATGATTTCCCGGTCAAATATATTCCACAATGAAATAAAATACATTGACCTTGGAGAAACTCATTTCGGTAAGTAGTCTCTTGTGTAAAATTGAAGAAATGTGTCTCCGATGTATGAAACGGAGCGATTTTACAATACAGGGAATTTCTCCATTTTGTTTGAAATTCGGCATACTCACTAATTTTGGCCCCCTAATCACGAATCTGCAGTCAAAATTTGGCGCTCACACGTGGAAATAGCAAAATAATCGAAATTAAGTTCTTATTTCCACACCCTCGATTTCCGAATTTCCCGCCGGTTCCGGGCTCCGCCCCTGGGGTAATCGACCTACCGCCCCCAACCGCTATCGAGGCCCCGCCTATATCTATAGACTCCCTGTTAAGGGCATGTTAGAAAGTGGCCGGATTCACCTACCCCCAAATAAGCGCCAAATTTATACGTGAGCGCCAAATTTTAAGTGCAGATTCGTGATTAGGAGACCCAAATTAGTAAGTAACCGAAAATTCAAACAAATTGGAGAAATTCCCTGTATTGTTAAATTATACCTATGAAACTCTTACTGAATATGTACCAAACAGCTTTGAGATTAGAAACAACATGTAAAAAAAATACATACATTGTAATGTTAACTTTTTAAAGTTATATATATTTTTTTGTCTAAGTATTTCTTCCAGTTCTTAATTCACATGTGTAACTTAATTAAAATAACGATAAAAAATATCAAGTACATTTTTGCATTTCAGCTACTTGGTACTTGGTTTTCATTTGAGATTTCCTTTCCTTATAAAAATATTATTGGTAAATCAAAATTTATTTTTTCACTAAACCCTACCATTAGTGCTTCAAAATTTCCACAATGTTAATAAAAAACTTACCATAAACAACTTCAGGATGGAAACCAACATCATCATCAAACTGGTTTGCCAGTGGACAGAACTGGGGTTTCATAGCTGCTAGCAGCTTCTCGTCCGACTCATCTGTCCTTGGTGGAACAAACCCCCCACCACCAGTCTTGTAAATTTCCACCTGAAATGCAATTAATTTGTTTTAATAACACAAGAAAACAAACATAAATAAACTAATTTCCATCTGACATCATAAAAGCATGCAATAGTGTTATAATTTTCCCGTTACAAGCACGTACAATTTTTTTTCTGGAGTGACTACCTTCGTCAGGTTTTGAGGTACTTTCACTACGTTTTAAACTGTGCATGCAGATGATCTACGACCTGGTAGTTTGTGCATTTATTTTCATACGGCTGAAAAGTACCTTTTCCTGCACATCATGAAGTTAGAAAAAAATACTGGCTTGTGTTATGATATCAATTGTTCTTGCTAAATGTCATGTGATGTAGGTATGATGGGGTATAGCAATCCTAAATGCTTTTGTTATTAGGTTAGGCAGGCCAGGTTTAGAGTTAACATTAAAATTACTTTCAAAAATACTTCTAATACCTAATTATGTGATTTCTGGTCCATCAGTTTAAGCTATTCTCACCACCAAGTGAATCATGTACGAAAGCATACCTCCCACGACATAAATCTCGCCATACATCTATTCGAAACCAAATTAATCACATATTTGTAGCTAAAAATCCATTACAACCCCATAACCAATGGCACATTGGTGGTTCCCATAATTTTTCGTGGCTAATTGTCCTAAAAATACTTTGAAAAATTAACTTACCTTGTCATTTGCATACGACTCTTTTTGCCCTTTTCTTCAGATTTTCATAACAAAGTTTCAAACTTTTCCAGTCTCGCTCGTTCTCATCTGACGCAGAATTAAAGTCCACCCTCAGATTTTGCCACGCGGTCTCTTTCCTCTTTGAGGTGAAACTATCGGTCTTTTTATTGGTACTATTATCGTATGGTCAAAACACCTACGAATCATGTATTTCGGACTTCTTTACATTGCTAACGTGTTGCGGAACCAGGGGGGGCCACTCCGCGACTTGCACGTTATTGGCTAGAGCTTGTGACGTCACCAAGCGGACACGAGCGGTTGAAAGCTATGCGTAGAATGTAGCAGATGGCCCATGAAACGCTGTGTTTTCATGTATCTTTTGATATTATACACCAAAGCTGTTAATTTGATTTGACAGCAAGAGATCAAATACGCGATAGAAGAATACATTTATTCCAAAACAATGCATAGTTTATTTTTCATACATTATATGCGTGATATCTTGTCCCTGCAGGCTGTAGTCCACTGCCGGCTTTTCTTTCCAGCTAACCTATTGCATTTATTTTAAATGTCTCATTCTAAGGAAAGTTCTTGTCCGGGCATATTCTGATATGTCTTTTTACTGAATATCCTGGAATTTCCCTTTAATATTTTTACGCTACTTTTAACATTCTCCAGTTGATCGCCACGATGAGGATAAATTTGTTTTTGTAATTTAGCGTCTTCTTCCACTTTTGGCTAATCGCGACGAAGAGGATGAGTGATGATTAGTTTAAATTGATGAAGGGACACT
The DNA here is from genome assembly GCF_977018435.1 of Lepisma saccharinum. Taxonomy (NCBI): domain Eukaryota; kingdom Metazoa; phylum Arthropoda; class Insecta; order Zygentoma; family Lepismatidae; genus Lepisma; species Lepisma saccharinum. Next base: position 540,724 of record NW_028143008.1, on the reverse strand, counting down.
CGTAGCAGGCACGTATCCAAGGGGGAGCTTAGGGGGCTCGAACCCCCCAAAAAGTTTTCTGTTTACAATAGATAAAATGAGGTATTTGGTTTCTTGTGGTCGGAAATAAAATAATGTGACGATAATTTAAGGAGAGGAATAATTATCGAGTCAAGCACGTATCCAAGGTGGGAATCAGGGGTCTCCAGCACCCCCTTCAGGAAATTACGCTACATAAAATTAGGTTCATGGCTTCTTAAATAATGTGATGATAATTTGAGAGAAATAATTATCGAGGCAAGACACAGAAGAATGTTCTATAACCCTGTTATTGTTAATAGCGCGCACCCAAGGTGGGATCAGGGGGCTGGAGTCCACCTTAATTTTTTTCAGTTTACACTACATAAAATTAGGTTTTTGTTTTCTTGAATAGTGTGCCGATGATATAAGGAGAGAAATACTTACCAAGGCAATACGGAGACTGTTCTATAACCCTGTTGTTGATAATATTGCATTAAAACTTTTTTTGAGCTTTCGGTGTTGTCGCTGCACTATGTAAAGACTTGTCAGCATTTGGAAGCTGCAAACGTAGCGCCACACGTAGGGCGATTCATGGTAATTTTTTAATCTCTGGAAAGCGCGAGAGGGAAAGTTCATGAATAAGAGAAGGAGTCGAAATACTGGTAACATTAACGAATCGTTTTATCTGCGGAACATTCTAGAATATAATGAGGTTAAAATACGTGGCTTCAATTTCCAAGTTGATCTGTACAACAGAATCTGTTAATGAGAATTCAAAGGTAAGTGTGACAGTTCATTCATACTGTCGATTAGTGATCAATCAGTGTCCATTGGTGGCTTTACAAGATCTAGTGATTCGAAGATGAAAAGAACTAAATACCGTAAAGTAACGAAGTCTACTACTAGTTCCAATTGGGGTCCAAAGTTGAAGACATTGACGACAGCGGATCTTCCGGAGCCTCAGTGTAGTGCTAGTTCGGGTCGAGGGCCGAAGGGATCAACAACAATCCAACAATCAACAACCAACAATCTGTGTATTACTCTGTGCTGTTTGTGATCCACATGGATTTGTGATCATCCCTTCATCCATTTCATCTACTCACCATTCATTTTCATCTTTGCGATTAGCCAAGAGGTAAATTATACTTGAAATAAAACAAAAGTAATACAAATACAAAAAAAAAATAATGGAACGATTATGCTGTTACGTTTTCCTGTATTTTAGGCACGTTGCATTTACCAGCCAACAGTCAGAGATTGCTTTTCGGTCGAATGATACTTCTAATAATCGGAGGTAAATGCAAGCTGAGAATTATAATTTGGTCTCTTATCCACCTGAGTTGAGGATCTAAATTTTTAAATTTTATTTGTAACAATATTTACTACTGCGAGGAATTAAAAAAAAAAGGAATTTTGGCACTGGCTTCCTATTCTGCAATAGTTACATTTGTTGTAAGAACATAATACATTAATTTACTTTGTATAAATATTACATTATCCATCGCTTTTCCTAATTAAATCTCATACCATATCCAACACACACATAAAATGTGTTTTACTAATAATACAGTGCGCAATTAGAAAATAAGTCTTGTGAAGCAACACAAATATGGCCTCCCCGATGGCCTAGTGGTAGCGCCGTCGCCTTGTAGTCAAGGGGGTCCCGGGTTCGATACCCGGTGTAGGCACATAGTGGTTCGGATCCAACTTTAAACTGTAGGTCCAGTCCCAATTAGCCTTTCTGTGCAAAAAGCGGACTTAAAACGCGAATTCAATCAATCAACACAAATATGAAATATTAAATCTATTTTTTTTATTTGGTTTATTTTACTTCACTTTTCTGCAACTTTTGGCTAATTGCGAAGATGGGGACGAGTCGTGATGATGAAATTTATGAATGGACATTCACAAACATCCATACCCAGGCCGGGATTCGAACCTGATTTCCTTGCCAGGGCATTTGCTTTTATACAAATTTAGCGATCTTAATTACACGTAGGCTAGATAATGAATACATGCTTTTATATCTCTATTCTTACACCGATTTTTACCTACAATATTAATTTAATATTTATTAATTAATATTATTTTAATTTAATATAATAATAATATAATTATTTTAATTTAAGCGTTTATATTATTATTATTATTTCTGAGACACTTGGTTCGCCCTCCCCGAAATAAATGTTTAAATACGTGCCTGACCAAAACTGTTAATTTAATTTGATAACAAGAGATGAAATACGCGATAGGAGAATACATTTATTCCAAAACAATGCATAGTTTTTATTTCATCATACATTATTTTGCGTGATTTCTTGTCGATGTAGTCCACTGCCGGCTTTTCTTTGCTGCTGACCTATTTATTGCATCTGTTTGGAGAGACTTATTTAAATGTCCAATTCTAATGAAAGTTCTTGTCCGGACATATTCTGATATAACTTTCTCGTGAATATCCTGGAATTTTTCCTTTAATATCTTGCACAACGAAGTCATAACGCTGGGAGCATTTGCATATCTTTCTCCGTGGAAAAGTGCAAATGCAATCTCAAACTGTTTTATGGTGTCCATCCATTGATCTGATGGAACTGTAAGCCCTCCACGAGATATAATGGCTATCCAATCACTGTCACTGGAACTTTCGTCAGGAATTGGAAATGTTGTGCCTGGCTTTCCCAAATGTTTGTTGATATGGCGACACTTGTGTGCGATATATCCACCAAGACAGTGGCGTACGCAAGGGGGGTGTTACGGGGTTTAAACCCCCCCCTTGAGCTTGTGGAAAAAAATTAAATGGCCAATTTTTCAGTCAAACATCTGGGACAATAATATTACTATTACTACTTCCACTACTACTACTACTACTACTACTACTAATAATAATAATAATAATTTGAATTATTATTTCCATGCAGCATGGAGAAAAGCAGAGCATTCCAAACACATGCGTCTTTCAGAGTGATGCTTTGAAAATAAACACGAGTTTATGAGGTTAGGTTAGGGCAACTATGATTTAAAAGAGAAAAAAGTTGTTTTGTATCTCAGTTGCAACAATGTTCAACAGACTGGCGTACGCAGGATGTGAATTATCGGGGACATTTATGCGGGGAAAAAGCCGGGAAAATTCCAACCAATTTCGGGAATTTCGAATCCGGATCTTCCGCGTGATATCACTTGTCAGACGCTCTACTGACCAGATCACCGCAGCTCCTTGGATGAGTTCCATACTTTGATTATTTCAATTTATTTTAATATATTTTCTTGTATTTATGGATCTTCTTCACCCTTGAAATGTCAAACCTCGTTGACCAGACAATTATTTCGTTACAAAGAAACCAAAAAATGCTCCCAGGATTTCATAAAAATAGAATGACTAGAAAGTAATTTCTTTCTATTGTTTTCATCAATACTATATTTATGTAGATCTCTACTACTTAATAGTAGTAGTAGTGGTATTAGTAGTATTATTAGCATTAATTCAGCTAATTAATTAATTATAAGTATTATTAATTAATTGTGATTATTATTTAATTAAAGTATAATAAAACAATGGTATGTGAATTTGGAAAAAGTTTTAGAAATAACACCCCCCTTGATGAAATCCTGTGTACGCTACTGCACCAAGATAACGCAATGCATCCAAATTAACGTCTTGATCACATTGTAAAGTTGTCGAGTCTGCATGTAAGGTCTCATGTGAAAGTAAGTCTAGATCTACTGTAACCTGTGACGTGTTCTGAAAAGATGTTACATTTTTCTCATCAACAATTCCTATAAAAAGTTCATTAGTTATAAAATCTTTTAAGTTTTCTTCTTGATCTTCGGTAGTTTCTGCACATTCCTGGCGTTTTTCAGAAGCAGAAACTGGAGCACTTGTAGAGAGGGGAATGTCGTAAGCATTTCCTGTCATAATGAGCAACCGAATTCTATTGCGCACCTCGAAAGGTGACGGGCAATTATGAAAAATGCCAAGACCTCGGATTCGTGAAAACAAATTTTCTAAACAGTCCTGGTTCAGATGGGAGGTAAGAATATATGGTACGTTGAATGCTTTGACTTCTTCGAATAAACCAATCACAGATTTTATTGATATTAGGAAACCTTTTTGAAATGGAAGTATGCTACTTCTCTTTCCGACACGCAATTGTGAGCAAATTTCTGCAAACCTCTTTATGGTATTTTCTTGACTTTGGATATTAAGACCGTAACCACTACGCAATGGCGTTTTGTTGTCGTAAGGACGTCTAGAATTTAATACGTCGAAGGCATCATTTACTAGTTGGAAGAACTTTGCTTCACGGTCTTTGTGTAACACATGTTGTATGGCGCATGCTGTGTGGCGAGATAATAATCTTGCAGCCATTTTTACATTTTGACGGGCACGACCTTTCACATTTATGTGAGCATCTGTTATGTGATGAGTTACTGTCAGTTCTGATGCCTGGCGTTCCAGAAGTTCTTCTATGAGACTTCTCTTTATTACTGTACCACTGGGTAAAATAAATTCCTCGTCTAAAAAATGGTTTCGCAAAAGCTTTAGAAGATGGGGGACGTCGTAGAAAAACCACACCTTCCTGTTAGAGTCAACAGGGTTCGAAAAAAAAGTTTTCGATGTATCAATACACAATTCCTTCGCCACCTTGGCATTCTTTCCCCCCATATCACACGTGACTGCTACAATTTTCAATCCTGATTTCTCACATTCTTCGATAATATTTTGAAGCAATTTACTTGTCATGGTTATATCAAAATCATAATACACAGGTTGCTTCCACTGAACGCACAAACCTCTAAGCATGACTACTTGGACATTATTATGTGGTCCTAATATTTTATCATCACACGAATCGTAGCAGATGCGACAGTCAATATTCATTTCGTCAAACGAAAGTACAGTAAGGCGTTCCATGTCGCTAAAATCACTTGTTTTAGCTTTCAATAAACATAATACTTCATTTAAAACTCCAGGTCTGCATTTAAATGATTTAGTCCACTTTTGAAGAGTTGAACGTCCAGGAAGTGGAACGTTACGTTTTCTCAAAAATGAATATGATTTTGTTGAGAGAGCCCTCAAAGCTAATGCATTTGCAATGTCTTCTGAATTCCACCTCACTCGTTTCCCTTCACTTAACAAGCACTTAACCTGCCCTTTTGTAAAACACCTGGACAATATTTTGTATACTTCCTTATTCACTACCTTGTTTTTATAAGTCTTTGTCAATAGCACTTTCCGTGCATTCTTCACAGAACCTAAATATTTTGCTTTCTTTAAAGCTGCATCGTATTTCTTTAACGCCGTGTCTTTCGCTGAATTAATCTTCTTTAAACGTTCGATTTCAGATCTTAATTTGTTAATTTCCTCACGAGCTTCAGTAACTTCCTGTAACTTTATGATAGGTTGAGTATTAGTCATTTGACTGCATTTTAGTTTAATTGGTGAGAGTCCCTTTAGCTTCGACATTGCCCTGATTCTTATCTCTCTTGATTGAAGGCGCTGTCTTCTTGCTTCAACCTAAAAAAAGACAATATTGTAAGTATCACAATAATTGCTAAGTTCATGGTGGGTGAGAAATAACTCTCTATTAAAACTTAAATGAAGTCATAGTCATGCAAGGTGGTGCCCTTTCGTATTTTGCACGCACTGTTCGTGACTGACTCGACATCAAATTACCGGGACGTTGGCTGGGTTGTCGCGGTCCACATGAATGGCCAGCAAGAAGCCCTGACCTCACCCTACGTGACTTTTAAGTGTTGAAGTGGGCGAAGGAAGAAGTTTATAAAACAAAGCCAAAGACTTTGGATCAGTTGGAGAATTGCATTCGGCATGTTCTGGCACATGTGGAATTTTAACAATTGTGCCTATGTGAACTTCTAGCACTTGTAAAGTTGTGCCATTCTACTGTGCGACGTATAACTGGTTCCATTAAAATCGATCAATTAATATTATGGTTATTAAATATTTCTAATTATGAGTTATTTTTCACCCACTCTGTAGTTTATTAACACTTTCATACAGATGGTATGTATTTGTATGTTAGCTATTTTACGTTACTCTTCAGATTCTCCAAGTTGATTGCGATTAGGATGATTTTGTAATTGTGTTTTTGTTATTTAGCATCTCTTTCCTTCCATTTTGGCTAACGATGAGGATAAGTGGTGATTATATTAAATTGATGAAGAGACACTCACAAAGAACACTCATGCCCACGCTGGAACTTGAACTCTGGAACTTCGGTATAAAGATGGAAAAACCGGGTCTTCAGCGTGGCAGTCAGACGCCTAACCGACTGGACCACTGTGGCTCATTTGAGCTTATATAAAATAAATTCAATTCAATCCAGAAACACAAAGTATTAGATTTTGTATGGTGTCTTTAAATTATATATTGATTTATACTATGATAAATATATATTGTAATGTGACTGACTCTTTACGTTTTTGGTGCTTGTTCGCCTTCCCATGACAATATATTGTGTTATAATATTATAATTAAAATATCATTGATAGAACTTTATTCGTTTTGATACGTATGCATTACAATGATTCGCTTCTTTAGCTATTATCTACAACCTCAATGTTTGACGAGAATGTTCAAAGGATGTGCAAGGGCAAAACGTCTGTTTTATAAGTCGTATATTAAATTTTCTCAACTAATTGTATAATACAAATTTGTCTACAAACGAGCACAATGTGAATACAAGTGTAAATTAAAATTAGTGTTGGCTATCCACGGGATAATCAAAGTATTTATTTCTCGGTGATGTTTGAGCTTCAAAGCTGAAAGGGTCTATATTACTCTCAATATTTAGTAAATAAATAACCAGAAACTGAGTTTTGATCGTGTAGTGGTTTTTAGAAGTTACACATGTGATGATGTGGAGGGCGTTTGGAGTAATGTGGAAATAAGTCTGAAGTTTGGAGAAACAAATTGAACCTCTTTAATTTGAATAATTTATGAAAAGTTAATTGTGCAACTCGTAAGTTGCTGCTGTCTAAGGCATTTTAAAAGCGTGGATAATAATAAGGCTGTTAAACATAACATTTCCAACCCAGTATTAAGACCAACACTAAGTATGTAACAATAAAATTGTAATGACCATTCTTGACCTATCTCACACGGGTAAGGGCAAAGAACCATTACACAATCTAAACTTAACTTTACATTGATTTGATTTATAGAAATGCATTACTTACAGATTCTTGTGATGTGCTTGGCATTCCGTGCCAATTAGGAACGTGCTGATTTGGAACTGCTTCGGCTCGAAGTTCTTTTTTCAAAGGCAACCCTAATAATTCATTTTTCAGGTCTCTTTTGTAATCTTCAGGTAAAAAGTGAACTGAACATACACGTGAATTGTTAACGTTAAACTTCTCTCTTCGTTTGCAACGATTCACCCATTCCTGCTGCAGCAACTTATTTTTTGGGAAGCAATGGTATTTTATTCCAGACGATTTCCTTCCATTATTTTTGCACGTGGCAACAGAACAGACAAGATGATTTGTACTCATTATACGGGCACTTCAAGAAAAGGTGCGTACACATAAAAATCAATACATTTATGGCAAGCTTCCGTAAACGCTAACGAAGTAAATTCCATTCTGTCCGCTTAATGACGTCATAGCGCGCACAGCATCATGGGAATAAATCTCGGAACCTCGGGAATGGCATACCTTATAAAGGTACCTTGTTGCGGAACATTTCTTAAGGCGAAATAATGCATTTCTAACTAAGATAATGTTTATTTTCTCTATTTACGAGTACTTACTGTTTACTTGTTGTTTCGAATCTGTAACACATTATGGCCGTGATAGCATACTGGTTTAGGGGGCGTTCTGAGAGTGTTTTGTCGATTTATGCAGTGGTGCAACCTCGTTCACCGGAAAATATCTACTTTCGTGCCCCTATTTGAAATTATGCTAATACGTCGCATTTACGTGTAGAACTTGTGAAATAACCTTGCGATTTACCACGTTCATTGTCCATCTTCCTTTCGCAATTCGGAACCATCTTTCTTTCGCAATTCGTTAATGATCTTCCTTTACGCACAACACTCTTGCAACCTTGAACATTGACGTCAGACGTGGAATGCCTACGTGGTTAGGTTAGGCCTGTTAGGTTAGGTTCCATTAGCATAAATACAAAGAAAAACTTATATTTTCGCTAAGAGACGCGTTACCTTTGTATTGCCTAACATGAAAACGGTCTCTCCTGTGACGTCAGAACACAATGTTGCTAGGGTGTTGTGCGATAAGTGACACCCATTCGGGTCGGAACCATCTTTCTTTCGAAATTTGTTAATGCTCTTCCTTTACGCACAACCATCTTGCAACCTTGAATATTGACGTCAGACGAGGAATGCCTACGTGGTTAGGTTAGGCCTGTTAGGTTAGGTTCCATTAGCATAAATACAAAGAAAAAATAATATTTTCGCTAAGAGACGCGTTACCTTTGTATTGCCTAACATGAAAAAGGTCTCTCCTGTGACGTCAGAACACAATGTTGCTAGGGTGTTGTGCGATAAGTGACACCCATTCGGGTCGGAACCATCTTTCTTTCGAAATTTGTTAATGCTCTTCCTTTACGCACAACCATCTTGCAATCTTGAATATTGACGTCAGACGAGGAATGCCTACGTGGTTAGGTTAGGCCTGTTAGGTTAGGTTCCATTAGCATAAATACAAAGAAAAAATAATATTTTCGCTAAGAGACGCGTTACCTTTGTATTGCCTAACATGAAAAAACTTTCCTGTGACGTCAGAACACAATGTTGCTACAGTGTTGTGCGATAAGTTACACCCATTCGGGTCGGAATCATCTTTCTTTCGTAATTCTCTTCCTTCCAACCTTGAATATTGACGTCAGACGTCAGACGTGAGACGATGAATGCCTACGTGGTTAGGTTAGGCCTGTTAGGTTAGGTCCCATTAGCATAATTACAAAGAAAAAATATAAAAAAACCTCTCTCCTGTGACGTCGGAACACAATGTTGCTACAATGTTGTGCGATAAGTGACACCAATTCGGAAAAAATGGCTTGTTCCGAACTCGACAGGTGGTTCTAGTGAAAACACGGCGAGGCTGAAACACTGGCTACGGGGTTGCATCGTCTTAACACACGGAACATTGCACTCTCATGCAAAAAGCAAATGGCGTGAGGAGAAACAGCGTGTCGGACAGAGATTTTCGCAGAAAACAACACGCATTCACATTAAAATGGATCAAATCTACATTCAGGATCTTCCAAAACGCTCAAGAAAATGATTTCCGTAAGTACTTTCTCCTGTAAATTTGAAGGAAATTTCAAGGAATCCGTTTTGACCATACGATAATGTTACCCAATGTCTATTAGTATATCTTTTTCCTTTTTGGAAAAATTTGCTGCTCTATATTTTTTCTTTTCCGCCATTGTTTCCAAAGAGACTGCGATTGTAATTCGACTTCTCTCTCTCTTTGATTGTTTACAGGTTAATCGCGAATTGACACACACCGTAATGACATTAACTAGTTTCAACTCCTACATTTTTTTTAGTTTAATCTCACCCCAAAAAAATATATTTTAGTCGGAGAATAATATTGTCTGAATTAAGAAAAAAAAAGTTTATTTTTTCACAAAAGTGGATTAATTGTTTTTCGGCACGATGCAGGACAATTCACATATATAACGAGCATACTTCCAATATATCGGAAAGAATCGATTTTTACCTCGCTTCGCCGTGTTGCCAAACGTATATACAGTATGTAACATTCTTATTCGTACACACGGATTTTCAAAGAAAATGCTTTAATATCTGAAAGGAAATACACTCTTTTGAAATTGTTTCTTTACAATTCAATAACTAATATCATTACGAACATAAAATCTTACCCAAATTCTGTATAAGCAATGACAATAATAAATTAAATGAAACTGAAAGAGAAACCGGAGAAACATGCCATTTTTTATACAACTTTTCTATTCGTACACTTAATAATATAAAAGAAAAATGTGTATTCAGTTCAAATTGACTGACAGTTCTAATACTTTGATGCGTATCCTTTGGCTTTAATTACTGCTTGACACCTGTTCTTCATAGAATTAACCAGTTTCCGACATGTTTCAGAGCTTATTTTATTCCACTCGGCTTGCACAACCGTTTTCAACTGTTGTTTGGACTTGACGCCTGCTTTATGGACTCGCCTCTTCAAAGTTGCCCATAAAATGCTCAATGGGATTTAAGTCTTGACTTTGAGCTGGTGTTGTAGTAGTTTGGGCACATTCCATATTAGCCAATTCATGTTAACTCGCGCCTTATGCTTACTGTCATTGTCTTGTTGGAATCTGTTGATAAGCGGTACTCTGCTTTATATTGTTCTTCAATATGTCCAAATAGACATATGCTTCCATGATACCATCAATAAACTAGATGGTACCAACACCTTTGGACGACATACAGCCCCAAATCAATAATGGCCCACCACCGTGTTTAACTGTTGGAACTGTGTTAATGTGATCATTGTCTTTATTTGATTTTCTTCAGACCCTATTTATCCCATCTGACCATATGACACTATCCCAAAATTCCTGGTCCTTGTGGATGTGCTCTATTGCGAATGAAAGTCTATTCCTGCGATTCACCTTATTTACATACGGCCTCTTTCGTGGTATTCTGCCATTATATCCATGCTTCCACAAGGCACGTCGGACATTTTGATCGGACATCATCTTGCCAGTAACATTTTCTACTAACGGTCGTAACTGTGGAACACTTAGTCGGGGGTTTTCTCAAACTCTTTTTAAAATAAAGTGTTCACCACGTTTATTCAGCCGTCTCTCTTTTGGTTTTCTCGGCACATTCTGTGCTGAACCTTCCTCTCTAAATTTGTTTACTATGTATTGAACTCTGGAGTGTGATTTATTGACTGTTTGTCCAATTTTTCTTAACGAATAACTTCTAAGGGCCAAATTTATAACAACATCCTTCAGATCGGAACTACGTTCCTTCACCTTGCCCATTTCGAACACGCTGATAGATAGACGATAGGCCTACAACAATACCTACGCCAGCATTCCACTTGACGGGGAGCGCGCCTACATGTTCAAACTTGTTACGAAGTTGCAAACTGCACGAAATCGCCCGAATAGCGGTGGCGCTCTATGCGAGGAAGATTGAAACTCTTGCCTGTACGAATAACAATGTTGCATGAAACAGTGTGCTTTTCTCTTTTCACACAAATTATACGATCTGTTTATACACTTTGAACATACATTTTTATTGACATTTGTTGGTGAAACCTTCATTAACATTAATTTCCAGTTACATATGAAAATGATTATATTTACTAGTAGATATGACATTTTTTCCTCGGAAATTCTATGTGTACGAATAACAATGTTACATACTGTATCTGACCTAAGATCAGATTTGATCCCTGATCTGTAAAACGGCAGTTAGCTTTATACAACAAAGCAGAGGTGTGAACTAAGATCATCTTCGAATCATGGATCAAATCTGATCTCCAGTTAGGGATGTTTATACAACCGGCCCCTGGTTGTTTTATTTGTTGTAAGTGCTTTTTTTGGTTACACACGCTTAATACATTGTGCCAGTCTTTGATTATGCTCAACATCTGGAGGATATCTGCTAAATTAGAAAACCACAAATAGACATTAAATTATTTACAGATTTGTAAAGGAACTGAATGATGTAAGAAACTAGTGTTTTGTTGGTCATTCTCTGGATCAAATTGTATCTTTATAGATGTTAAGTAATGGTTTTTGGGTAATCAGTAGAGGCATGCATATTTCGTTTTTGACGAAAATACGAAATGTGAAATAACACAAATAATACATTGTAATGTTAATTTTTCCTGCTGCAAACGTTTGAGAAGCAAAAACAGACCCCATTATACAGGAATAAACTTAATATTCTGGTAATGATTTAATGTGCTATTAAAAGGGAGATGTTTATTTTGTGTAATAGACTAACTAACTAACTAACTCTCTAGCCTTCTTAAACCCGAAGGTTCATGGCTGCAGCAACACAGGCCTTCCATGTTTCCCTATCTTGAGCAAGATCTATATACTCTTTTCCATCCCTACCGATTTCCCTTAGGTCCATCTCAACGCTGTCCCTCCATCTTCGTCTTGGCCTTCCTACAGGTCTCTTACCATCAGGTTTCCCAACAAGAATCCTGTAAACTCCTCTTTCCTCTCCCATTCGTGCCACATGGCCTGCCCACCTAAGTCTTCTTGATTTAATCATTCTAATAATATCTGGACTTGAATACAAATTATGTAGTTCTAAATTATGTAACCTTCTCCACTCACCTGTCTCCTCATCCCTTTTAGGTCCAAATATTTTCCTAAGGATCTTATTTTCAAATACTCTCAAGTTATGTTCCTCTTTCAATGTAAGGGACCAAGTTTCACATCCATATAATACTACAGGCAAAATTACTGTTTTGTATATTTTAACTTTTAGTTTCTTAGATATTAAACGAGAAAACAAAAGTTTATGAAGAGAGAAGTAACATGCATTTCCTGAATTAAGCCTACTTTTTATTTCCTCTTTAATATAATTTTCATTTGTTAATATTACTCCTAAGTATTTGAATTTGGAAACTGGTTCAAACGAGTTGTTATCAATAATTAGATTTTGATTATTACCTAACACTTGGTTTCGGCCTGTAAGCATATATTTAGTTTTCTCTTTGTTAACTTCCAAACCTATCTCTTTAGCAGTTTTGAAAAATATTTTAGCATTATTCTTAATTGTATTCACATCATCCCCCAGTAAGTCTACATCATCTGCATATGCTAACAACTGAGTCACACCATTTAATTTTAGTCCTTCTTTAGTTTCTTTTACTTTCCTAACAGCATATTCTAAGGCAAAATTAAAGAGCAATGGAGATAATGCATCTCCTTGTTTTAACCCATCATGAAGAATTGTAAATTTGTCAGACATATTAATACCCACACGAATTTTGTGTAATAGAACAGTTTTTAAATCAAATGAGATTATATTCACATTTTTAAAACCAAAATGTCATTTTATATGCTAGTTTTTCACTGCTATAACAGCGAAATTTCATTTTATTTACCCCTTTTGAACCTGAAATTGACTCTGTTTTTGTACCGAAATTTTGCTTTTTTATTTACCAAAAATATGTGCCTCTAGTAATCAGATTAATGAAAAGCAAACTTTAAAGTAGAAATAAGTTAGTTGCCAATGCTTTCTCTATTGCATTACAGGAGACTGCTAGGAAGAAGCAAAGAACAGACAATACTGAAAATACAGGGTTCAAGCATTTGTATGAGGAAGCTGTAGATACTGATGTACAGGAAGCAGTAGATGCAGATCTTCAGGTAAGTACAAACATGAATATTTTATATTTCTTAGCAATTCATATCTTACATGGAAGGAAGTTTTTCAGTGGATGCACAAACACGAAAGAACTCCCTCTATTCCTCTAGTTTCTTCAGTCAAATTTACAAATTGAACAATTAATGGCATTTGTTATTAGTGGCCCAAATATAATTAAACAGATAAAATATAAGGATTTATTGGGCCTGTCTAGAATTGCTTTTCTCATTCTCGACACCATTAAGTTAAATGCTCAGACTGAATGTACATTCCCAGATAAAATCGTGGATCTGTCTCAAATATTCCTGTAATTTCTGCCAAACCAAGAAAATTGCAATTTGGTGCGACTACAGGAGAAAATATTGGCTGCGGTAGCTCCGTCATTACAGCGTCTGACTAGCATGCAAGAGACCTAGGTTTGATCCCTGACGGGGAGAACTGGGATTTTTTCCCACCTGTTCAAGTGGCTCCGGTGCCCACTCAGGGGAGGGGGTTAAGGTGCCCAGGGGCATGATGCTGATCACATCACCGCCACCTTTGGCTGTGATCAAGAAAGTATGGGACCCTAACTCCACACCCCCTATATGCCTCCATGGCATGGTGCAAAGCACAGGGGAGCACTTTACTTTATTTTTTACTACAGGAGAAAATAATCTTCCTCTTAGAAGACTATACATGGTGCAAAAGGTATTTGAGGACATGTAATTATTCACCTGCATTTTTGTGCAAATGAATTGCTGTACTTGTATATTTTCTGAACAACATTGGCAGACTATCAGCTAATGCAAGAGATAAAAAGGCACACTGTGACTGTTGCAATATACGCAAATCACAGCAATGTTGATATAGCCTGGTTTTTGAAAGTCGTCAAGCCATTTGAGCACAAAGTTCGAAGGAGTTGGAATGTTGGATGTATCGCCTTTAGCCAAACACAAAAATCATTCACAGCATTCAGACAGTATGCTGACACCACAGTTCATACAGCAGGGGTAGGACATCATCGATGTGAATCCCGGAACGTCTATGAGGGTCATTGGCAGACCTGGTGACCGAGGACACAATCCACACTTTGGTGCGTGATGACATCCGATATAAGTTGCATGTGACGAGAAAAGGGCAGTTCATGTTGGTACACAAACAACACCAATGGCTACTCAGAGGAAAGTGACTACTGAACAAGGTGAAATATCCGGAAGAAACTGGGCTGCCATGGTTTTTTCCCCTGACACAAAGAAATCCGACCAGGCTTAAAAGTTGAGCAGAAGAAATAACAACTGGTTATGTTCTGATCCTTCTGATGTGTTATTATACTAAGTATCATGAACTGTTACGGTTTCAGTGGTGGTGAATAGGGAAGAACATATCATGCCACCCCACTTGTTTTCACAGAGTCTTTGGGTGAATGCTGCTGGCTACATCGAGGTGATGGAAACAGTTATGAATCTTGTGCAATTAAAGGCTGTATGTATTTTAGCACCTGCACACAAAGATGTGTCGACCCAAGATTGGATGGCGGCCAATTTGCACAACCACATCACACCAAACATGTGGCCACCTAACTCACCAGACCTAAATCCTCTAGATTATTGCATGTGGAGTGTTGTTGAATGGGATACTAATCGACATTCCTACAATATGAGTGATTCACTGAAAGTCACCTTTATCCAACATCAATAACAACTATTTAACTCATGCATGTCAAAGCTTCTAGTCCTGCATTGAAGCAATCATTGTAGCTGAAAGTGGTTGTATTAAATAACCATGTACTCCAACTGTGTACCAAGTTTTACATCAGTACATTTTGTTGTTCGTCTGATATGGATGTTTTTCGTATGGCCTCCAATCAGTGCCGGATCTATAAATGTTTGGCCCCCTCCCCGCAAAATGTTACCAAAGGGCCCCCTCTACCTACCTACCTTCACACACACATGAATATGCGTGCGTGCGCGCGCGCTTGTGTATATACGTATATTACAATTATAAAGTTGCATATAAGGCCTACAGGGTGATTCAAAAGTCAACAGGTTAGGCTTAGGGGGAACCACATTGTTTTGTTCCAAGCGAATGTCCATTATATTCATTTCAATTCAATTTCTTTTTAAAATAGGAAAGGGGTGATGTGCATAGGCATAGATTTCTTTGGAGATTGGGGTGCAAAGCTGAGTAAAGCATAAATACTGATTTCTTTCTGTTTTTTTGGGGGGGGGAGAAGTATTTTTCTTTAAGTTGGGACCTAATAAACTTGAGTTAACCTTTGAATAATTGTAATTATAATAACTAGGTTTGACAAAAAAACATATACCGGGATACATCTATCTATATTAGCTGGACAAAAAAATCACTGTACTACTGTGATTATATATTACAACATAATATATTACATGTATCTTTTGACTGAGAATTTGATTATCATATTCGGTTTATAATACTTATTCCTACAATCCTTTATAGAAGTTTAATATCTTCACACATATTTACCAAAAAAAAAAAAAAAAGGAGGAAAGCCCAAGATAAAATTTTCATCCACGTGAGGTCGATTGTTGGCACCCCTACTGCACCCTTTCATAATATAACATACATAATATACCAAGCACTTTCCTTAATTCATTCTCGGTTTGAAAAAGGAAGAAGAAAAACATTCAAACTGAGTGATCCCAGATAACATGTAAGTTAACTGCAAGTTAAATCGAATGTCTATTTAACTTGCAGTTAACTTACATGCTATCTGGGATAGTCCCACATTATTGATTCTGTGCATTTGAGAGCAGAATTATGCCTAATTTCCCACCTGTTGTGTGCGAAGTTTCTCTGTGCAAAAGTTACGTAATATGTTCAAAGTTATACATTGGGGTCCCTATAGGAGGGGGGCAAGAAGAACTGGAGGGGCCCGGGCCCCCTGACCCACCCGGTTTCGGCGCCCATGGTGATGTGATATATATATAGTGAGTCACTGTTTTCTCACATCTGGAAAATTATACATTTGTTACAATCATGCAGTCATAACTTTTTCTTGATTAAAGATAGGTTGAAGGAACCTCCACCACTGCATTTGTAGGGCCCTACCCCCACATACCCTAAACGTGCCTAAATAGCAAGGTGCTATGTACACAGGGAACTTTAACTATACTTTACCTGTATATATTGTATTCGTTTCTGTACCCCTGAGTAACTACATTTATTTTTTACATACGCGAACCCTCTAATATGCCAAGGCTGAGGGCCCCCTAAAGGCTTACTTGTCTCCGGGTCCCCCACACTGCGGGGTTTGCGGCTTGTAGATCCGGCACTGCCTCCAATGTGTCTTCAAATACCTTACACACCTTGTATATGTGCACACACACACATATTAACAGTGTTCGAAGTGAGGGGATGGGTGCAGGACGATGGTATTCCTCAGCTAACAACTTTTGTAAAGCTGTCTTAATTTTCATGTTAAAGCATAAGAGCACCCCCCCCCCTTTCCAACTATCAATTTCCACTTCAAGAACTGCATATTAATAATTTACATATATACATTTGTTGTAGAAAAGTTATGTTCCCTGAACTCATCTTTAATTATTTAACATGAATTTTTATACATTTGTAAACATACATTTTCTGCAACAAATGTTGATATGTAAAAATAAATATTTTAAGAACTAGTGACTTGTAACTGGCCCAGTGCATTCATTTTTCTGTTAGGATCAAAGATTGAAACAACCGCTGTGCATTTTCATAATACCGGGAATCACTTGATCTCAGTGTGGATCTTTAAAATCAGCCAGTGCATGATATTTTCTATTGTGGCTGTTTTTCTAAAGCCAAACAGTATTCACTTACTTTTTTAATTTATTAAACATTTTCGATCTTTGAGCCTAACATTTCCACTCTAAAAATATACTGTAAGATAATTTAGAGAAGTCATAACATTATAAAGTAGTATTGAAATTTATTTGGAAATTACACCTGGAGAATTTTTTTTTTTGTAGGTAGGTTGCGTGTTACTCAAAAATCCAGAATATAAAAAAAGGAAAGTTAAAAATTGTACTTACGTATGTGAGTATAGTGTTCTTATTGTAGAACGACGTTTCAGAGATTGACTATCTCCTTCCTCAGGTTCATATAAAAAACTAGGTACTTGGCATAGTACTGCATCAAAAATGTAATATGAGGATTGTGGTTAAGGGTTGGTTAGGATACATTTAAAATATTAAGTTTTTGCTATTAGAAGTACGTAAAAAGCAAGTTGTTCCCTAAAAAACTTGTACAGTAGACCTATTCACAGGTAAAAAAGTTAAAAAAGTTAAAAATCTAAAAAACCTGCATGAATCACAATGCAACATGCAGGTTTGGCCATTCCTACCCAACTGTGTATCTCAATCCACATGAAGGTCAATTCTCCATGAATGTTTCCCCTCCCCTTAATTTTCTCGTTTCCCCTTATTACGTCACAAATCCAACGTAAGCTGCAAGGGAAGAACGTGAATTTACGTTGGAAACATTCATGGAGAATCAACGTGCTGAAATTATTCAGAGACAACAGTCAACTATGAGACATTGAAACCCATGTTGACCAGTACTATTATAACTGTATTTTTTAAGTATCCTCCTGTATTCTCTCTTCCCCTTTTCCCAATTGTGATATTCAGAACAATATTTTAGTCCACTATTGTTCCCCCAAGTTCCTTATCAGACACTCGAGACAAACTCTTAGTCAGTAAACTATTTACAACTTTCATCCTATCAGGGTTACGATCCTTCCTTTTGAAGTTCAGTCAAGGAAAGAGAAACCTCTTTCTACAACAATATCAGCAGCCTCCACTGATTTATAATAATGTTGTACATAATAAATGTTTTTGCCAAGTACTAATATTGCAATAAAAATGTTGAAATTTATTTTAAATTATTTTCAGAGGAAGCCATCGCCGATGGATATATCAGATGCAGCTCAGGTTAGTAATAGTAACTTATAATTGAAGGGCTCAGGTGTAAAACATGCTTAGTGACATTTTGGTCATTTCTGAATTTATTAAGAAAATAGGTTATTAGAAGCTATTCTGTAAATTGTTTTCATGTTGTGTTTACCAATTTTACAAGGCTTCACTGAGTCCAATGTAAATTGTTTGACATAGCAATTTCACTTGAAAATTGAAGGATGGCATATTTTACTATACAACTCAAAAATTACCAAAATGTCACTTACCATGATTTACACCCGAGACCTTCAATTGTATTGAAATGAGGCTTGGCAATGTCTTGTTGATTCATTGTGTAACGTGTAGCAGTGTTCACGTTACAATATGTATATAAACTTCAAATTTTCTTTGCTTTGTACTTATAATTATATATGTAAATGGTTAATTACCAAGGAATGTGGAACACACCTCGTATAAAAAAACCTATTCATCCTGGTGTTAGATATAAGTTCCAAGAGTTTGTTTCTTTCTGCCAGCAAGCTGAACTGGAAGTTTATTATTGGTGACAACAATGCAAGAAAGCTTCACTGAGTCCAATGCAAATTGTTTGACATAGCAATTTCACTTGAAAATTGAAGGATGGCATATTTTACTATACAACTCAAAAATTACCAAAATGTCACTTACCATGTTTTACACCCGAGACCTTCAATTGTATTGAAATGAGGCTTGGCAATGTCTTGTTGATTCATTGTGTAACGTGTAGCAGTGTTCACGTTACAAATATGTATATAAACTTCAAATTTTCTTTGCTTTGTACTTATAATTATATAGGTAAATGGTTAATTACCAAGGAATGTGGAACGCACCTCGTATATAAAAAGAATAAAACATTCATCCTGGTGTTAGATATAAGTTCCAAGAATTTGTTTCTTTCTGCCAGCAAGCTGAACTGGAAGTTTATTATCGGTGACAACAATGATAACGCTATTGTGTAAGAGCCAGGCAGACTCAACCTTATGAAAACGTTGTCACAGGGAAAAGACGAAAGAATAGGCTGTCTTTCCCACGCTATATCTGTCCTGTCCCTTGGCGGACAATAATTAGACTTATATCATAATAATCCCTGATTCTTTTACTGCAAGACAGTGTATTCAGAATTTAGTTATGTTAACGCAAAAGAAAGTTATGCCCGCGCAAAACAAAACCTGTATATAAATATTTTTTTTGCTTAACATTTTGACGTTGTAAATTTTTTTCTCTTTCTTTGTTGTCATATCGCGTGGCCGTTGCAGGGAGAGAGGGGAGTTGAAAGAAGCCATACTCCCTGGTCAAATTAAATACTGAGTGTAACAATTAAAATTCTATTGCATATTTAATATTCACAAAAGGGTAAAAATAGTAATTTTGACATGTAACTAATTATGTTCCTCATATTGATATTTAATTAATTTGTATTTTATTGTGAAGTAAAATTGGTGTTAAGATAAAAGTTTATAAATCCATCACGGCACCGAGAAATCCTATATAAGCAGCGAAGCTCGGTGGCCCGTGGCCTTTGTATTTGAACTTCTGATAAATGCGGAACTCGTATAACCGTCTTTTCTTTCAACATTCGAACTTCTGCGTTTACATCCACTTCGATATTAGGAATTAGTTCATTCTGGGATTACCTTAGGACAGTTACTTAGCTCTTCTGGTCAGAAGGCTTATATTCTCTCTGTTCTATGCTTCTGGTCAGGAGATATAATTGAGAGGGTTGTGATTGTCTTGAGATATACCGGAATTCGGGATCGGCTGATAGACTGTTGGTAGTCAAATGTTTGTGACCCTGGTCAGGGTACTCCTTTTCTTATTCTGTGGTCACGGATTAATTTTCGGTTCTCTGGTCAGAGGCTGAAAAGAGAAAAGGAAGTTGGATACTTAACTGGATATCGACAGAACCTAGTGGGAAGAAGGATTGTCGATTACTTGTAGAATCTTGGTCAAGATCTATAAGCAGATTGAGAACTGTTTGTGTTTTTGATGTTTTATTCACTAACACGAGTACTACAAATAACAAATAAAATATATTCTGGTATATATCGCAATGCACACCAGAGCTGCCTTTGTATAAACGTCCGAGCAGCCACACTGTTCGCGAGCTCTCGCCTGACTGGCGCAACGTTCTTACTGGCGTGTGTATAAAGAAAACAAATGCATGTTGCTATGCACGCAAAAGCGCTGTGTTCTTGATGACATTTCTAAGTTAAAATAAACACATGATTATCATACATTCTCCCCCCCCCCCCTCTTGGTCGTACAATAGACCAAAATTATATATTATACTGTACTTCACTGTGATGTGATTAAATTTCATCACTTTATAACTGCAAATTGTTATATTGACATTAAACTGCACTGAACACTAAACTATTGTTCAAAATCATCTTCGATGGGAAGTAGTACAATCTTGACTACTGGTCTTCTGTATACACCTCCTTTAGTCTTGTCGTCGATAACTCGAACAAGTCCATCCTTACCAGGATATCCTGCTTCAATGATGCCGAGATTCCAAACAAGGGGAGGAAGTCTTTCATCCTTCAGTATCACAACGGTACCTGCTTGAATCTTCTGCTGACGAGTCCACTTGGATCTCTGTTGTAGTCCATGTAAATATTCTTTCGACCAACGACGGCACAATTGTTGGTGAAACTGCTGAATTCTCTGCCATCTTGTCAGTCTGTGGACTGGTAATTCGGAGATGTCTGGCTTGGGTAACGAGGATAAAGGATGACCTATGAGGAAGTGACCAGGTGTAAGTGGGGTTGGATCTGTTGGATCTTGTGAGATTACAGAAATGGGTCTTGAATTTAAACACGCTTCTATCTGGCACAATAATGTTGTCAATTCTTCAAATGTTATCGATGACTTGTCTATTATTCTTACCAAATGATGTTTCATCAATTTAACTGCTGCCTCAGCGAGTCCTGAAAAATGTGGTGATCCATTTGGCATAAAGTGCCATTGTAGACCTTCTAGTGATAAGTAGTCTTGTAATTTCTTATTAATGCTTCTGATTGAAATAGTCGTAAAAGTTCTTGTAACTCTTTGTTTGCACCAACAAAGTTGGTTCCATTGTCACTGTATATATTACTACTCTTTCCTCTTCGTGATGTGAAACGTCTAAGCGTAGCAATAAAAGCCTCAGAGGTGAGATTGCTGACTGCTTCTAAATGGATCGCTCTTGTTGATAAACAAATTAATATGGCGACGTAGCATTTAGTAACTGTTTTGCTTCTTACGGTTCCTGTTTTGACATGTATTGGACCGGCGTAATCTACAGCCACATTGGTAAATCGTCTTGATGGTTGAACGCGAGCTGCAGGTAATTGTCCCATCAATTGCGACGAAATTGTGCTTTTTAGCTTAAAAGAGATTATGATTATTTATGTAGTATTTTCTTAACTACTTGTTTGCCACGTGGAATCCAATATTTGTCTCTTAAAGAGCTTATTAATAGCTGTGGTCCTGCATGTAGAAGTCTTTTGTGATCTTCTTCGACAATCAATTTTGTAAGGTTACTTTTTGGTGTAATATCATCTGATGCTTGCTGTCAAATGATGATAATTGACTGTTATCCAGACATCCTCCAACTCTTAGCATCTGATCTTTGTCTAAGAATGGATACAATGTTTTCAAACAACTTTTATTTGAAAGTTCGTGGTTCGAGTTAAGTTCTCTGATTTCCTTTGAATAGAACGCTTGTTGTGCAATTTTTATACATGTGTGTAATGCACGTTGCACTTCATTGTGTTTGAGATGCCCAATCAGTCTCTCATGAGATTGTAAATAAACTGTTGGCAATATGCCACAACTCTTAATAATTTAGACAATTTTGAAAATTTGTCAATGATGTGAGTCTCTTTGTTCTGTATGAATAATGATAATGTTGATATTCGTCTCATTTCTGGCGCTTCAGTTTTGAGCTTTATTGATGAATGAGGCCACCAATCTGAATTCTCTTTCAACCATTCGGGTCCTTGCCACCATAATGGACACCGTTTCATGATGCTTGCATCAATACCTCTTGATATTAAATCAGCTGGATTATCGTTTGAAGATACATGTCTCCAATTACGGATTTCTGTTAAATCCTGAATTCTAGAAACTCTGTTTCCTACAAATGTTTTCCATTTTGCAGGTGAGGCTGATATCCAGGACAGAACAATTTGAGAATCTGTCCATAAATGTGTGCTTTCAATTTGCAAATACAAATCTGGCATTGCCTCATGCACGAGTTCTGCTAAAAGTAATGCTGCACAAAGTTCTAGTCTGGGTAATGTTACTTTCTTTATTGGAGCTACGCGTGACTTTGAACAAAGTAGTTTGACTGAAACTTGACCTTGCTGATTGATGGAACGAATATATAAGTATGCACCATATGCCTTTTCACTTGCATCTGAAAATCCATGCAATTGTATTTGTGTCACGTTACCTTCTTGTAGTACAAATCTTTCGACCTTTATTTCATTGATAAGTGGAAGTTGCACTTGCAGTTTCTGCCATTCAGTAATTAATTCTGGTGACAGCTGTTGATCCCACTCAACTTCTTTCTGCCAAAGACGTTGAAGAAACATTTTGTATTTGATGACTATTGGACTAACAGCCCTAATGGATTGAAAATGGATGAAATGATGCCTGTTATTTGACGCTTAGTGGAAATGCTGACTGTTATAGAACCAGAAGTAAATTTACTGCTAACGATGAATTTGTCTTCTACAGGATTCCAAGAAATTCCTAGTGTGTTTACTCCTTTTTGCGAATGTAATTGGACTGGAAAGTTATCTTTGTATTCTGGTGGAATTGTTCTTAATGACTCAGCGTTACTACAACACCATTTGTGTAATACAAAGCCTCCTTTAGCTAGTAACTCGATGAGTTCGGCTTGCAATTGCGCCGCTTGTCGTACGTGTTGAGATCCACTAGCTAAATTGTCGACATAAAAGCTCTCTGCTAAAATGTTCGTTGCTTGAGGATAATTACAACTTTCTTCTTGTGCTAGCTTCTGCATACAGCGTGTTGCTAAAAATGATGCTGGCACTGTCCCATACGTGAGAGTCTGCCATTCATATATTTTGATATCTTCGTTTGGCATGTCTCTCCATAAGATTCTCTGCAAAGGAGTATCATGTTGATGCACTTGTATCATTCGATACATTTTTTCGATGTCTGCCGTGAAAGCGATTGGATGTGTTCTAAATCTTAAGACTATTGACATCAAATCAGGTTTAATGGTTGGTCCAATCATGAGAATATCATTAAATGATTTTCCGTTGTCTGTCTTGGCTGATGCGTTGAATACAACATGTACCCTTGTTGTAGAATTGCTAGGTTTTACTACAGCGTGATGAGGCATGTAATACGTGACTCCTTCTGAGGTGTGACGTTCCTCTTCAACTTGTTTCATGTGTCCAAGTTCTTCATATTCATGCATAAATTTTACGTAATCTTGACGTAATTCTGTTTCACGTTGCAATTTCGCTTCAAGTTGATGAAACCTGATTGAAGCTAGGTTGTATGATTGTCCTAATGTTTCTTTAGCCTCCTTGAATGGCAAATGTACCGTGAAACGCCCTGTATGGTCACGAGTGGTGTGGTTTACAAAGTGCTGTTCGTATGCCATTTCTTCTCTTGTTGTCACCGATGTTCCTAATTCTTCAAGCTCCCAAAAAGCTCTTATCTGCCTTTTTAGATTGTCATGTGTCATTGTGAAACATGAAGTAATCGATGTGTTGGCGTTACATTGTTGTGGGATGCGTCCAGATAGAATGAAGCCCAATTGCGTGTCTTGAAGTACTGGGAAGTTCTTTGGGTGAGTCATACGTTCTGGCTTCAATATTTGAAAGAAAACATCTGCACCTAACAATAATTGTATTTTGCCTGGAATAGCAAACATAGGATCTGCCAATGCAATATTTTTTGGAATGTTCCATTCTTCATACGGAACCTTTTCTGTCGGTAAATTGCCAGTGATGGTTCACTGCATATTCTATGGTTGTAGAATAATCGTTTATTGTGGATTGCAAACATACTTCAACACTTGATCTGGTTTCTGATGTGGCACCATTTATTCCTCTTATTGGAACGACCCTTCTTTGTTTCGCGAGCTCTAGTTGTTGAATCATATCTGAAGTTACGAAATTCGATTGAGAGGCACTGTCTAATAACCCTCTGCATTTTATCCATCTTCCTGTTCGATCTTTCAGCTTAACTAACACAGTTGCTAGCAAAACGTGTGATTGAGGTTTTCCCTTTATTGTGCAATACGAAGCTTGTGGTGAAGAAAATTCATTCTGATTGTACTGACTTGTGTTAGTAGGCTCTGAGTTATCAGAACGAGTATCTGATTGTTGCGATCTTCTTGACGCTTCTCTTGCGCGATCTATGTGCAATAAGGTGTTGTGGTTCTTTCTACATGAGCTTGATTTACATACGCTTGAAAAATGTCCTGTATTTAAACAATTAGTACAGATATTGTTGTTTCGCAAACATTGATATTTCTGCACTTGATTTGCATTAATGAAGTCTTTACATTTGTAAATAGCATGTGGCAGTTTACAAAATGGACACGTCGGAGACGACGTAGTGACGTATGCTCTTGTGAATTTGTCTTGCTTTGCATTAACGTACGATTTTTTGCCTGCTTGTTTGTTATCAGAAGTTGAATTGACCGTATTTTTGATGGATTCTAACGCTTGGCATCTTTTTTCTAAAAATGACAAAAAGTCCTTCAAAGTGGGAAACGAAGATTCTGTGCATTGTAATTCCCATGCCTTTCTAGTTGTAACGTCTACTTGTGAAACGAAATGTTGCGTAAGAATCATGTCTTCTAACGACGCATCTATTTGTATCGCTCGAAGTGCATTTAGATTACTTGTTGCTGTATTGACGAATTCCCTGAGTTCTGTTGCATTTTCTTTATGTACGGGTTTAATGTGAAGGATTTCATCAATGGACGAAGCTGCAATCAACCTTTTGTCTGAATATCTTTCTAATAACAGCTCCCATGCAACCTTGTAATTTGCTTCGCTGATCTGAAGATTTTCAATGAGACGCAACGCTTCCCCCTTGAGCGAAGTGTGCAGATACTGAAACTTCTGTATTTGCGGAATGTCTTTGTTGTCGTGTCTTCATACGCCAGCCAATGCTTATAATCCCCCTCAAATGTAGGTAAATGCATGGTTGGAAGTTTCAAGTGTGAACTCGAAGTCGACGTTACATTGTTTTGCAGCTTTGCTGTGTTATCGAGTTCGTGATCTTTAATGATCGTTCTCATTGTTGACTTAAGAGAAAAATACAGCTGTTCTATTTCTGCCCATACCTCTTCCTGACAAGAATCAGTAGACAAGATGTCTATCTCTTGTTGCACGTCTTGAATCTTACCCCATATTGTTTCTAAATGCTGTAAACGGGTGCATATTTCCTCTACGTTACCATGTTCAATGTCAAAGGCACGTACAAATGTTTGCATTCTTGTCACCTGTCCCTTCTGGGTTCCCCTTTGCTTTACCAACGTTTGTAATTCTTCCATTGTTGTGCGTGTTTATTATGGGATACAAGAAAAACAAGGAATTGAAATTGACGTAAAAAGAGCCAGACATAAACAATGAGCATGCAACTCACCTGCTTGTTGCCAAGTCGCTGAAGTGTTTTCTGCGGCGCTCTACGATGCTGTGTGAAGTGATGCTTTCCGGGTGTCGCTTGTGGTCGATACGGCAACAGTGCTGGATGAAACTGCGTAATCACTGAAGTCTGCTGAATGATCGTTGCACAATCAACTTGTACGTACGCGTGATAATGTTTGTGCACTGATTCGTATCACTATTTGGCTCGATGGAGGACCATATGTTTGTGTTTTTGATGTTTTATTCACTAACACGAGTACTACAAATAACAAATAAAATATATTCTGGTATATATCGCAATGCACACCGGAGCTGCCTTTCTATAAACGTCCGAGCAGCCACACTGTTCGCGAGCTCTCGCCTGACTGGCGCAACATTCTTACTGGCGTGCGTATAAAGAAAACAAATGCATGTTGTTATGCACGCAAAAGTGCTGTGTACTTGATGACATTTCAAAGTTAAAATAAACACATGATTATCATACAAGAACCTTTGACCCAGAATTACGAGGGACCTTACATCGAGGACTGAAGCAGCTGGATTAACCCGAACCTTGAGCCGAGGAGACTCAAGCCCCGAAGAGATGCTGAGCTTGAAGCCGAGGCTCAATAGACCCATAAAACCAAGTACGATCCAGGGCGGACCTTACAATTGATTTGGTTTATTGTACTTCGCTTTTCTGCCACTTTTGGCTTATCACAAAGATTACAATGAGTAATTACATGATACAACTGATGAAAGGATGCTCACAAACCACACCCATGCCCAGGCTAGGATATGAACCTGGAACCCCTAGCATTGTAGATCTCTGTGCTAACCACTCTGCACAGAAGTCAGTGCAGAGTCCTATCTCATCTCTCAATTAAAACACTTCATATATATCTAAAAATATCCAGAGAATTATCTGCATTGTATATTTGACTTTTGCATTTCTGTCCATACAGAAAATAATCATTTTCTCTGTACAGTTGACACTCCACATTAGTCACTAATTCATTACATCTGGAAAAGATGAAAAGTCTACTAACATATTAGCTAAGCTATAGCTTTTCCCTTTATTCCAATATCCCCAGGATTCCTAGTTTAAATTCCAAGAATTTAAATTCCTGCATCTTGAGCACGACATTTGGGGCAAGTTTTTTTTTCCAACTGTTGGTGAACAATTAATCTATTCTGGCATTCCTCAACTTCAGTGTAGGACTAAGATCAAAGGTTGATCAGAAGGTACCAGAAACACTGTGTAAGTCATAATTAATACCTTTTGACAACGGGAGACCATATTTCATTTGTTTCTGATGAATCATTTATGTGATCCATACTTGAATAAATAATAGTTGATTGAATTGCTTTATTTCACTTCGCTTTTTGTGCCACTTTTGGCTAATTTGCAAAGATGGAGTTGAGTGATGACATGATGAAATTGATGAATGGACACTCACAAACATCCATGCCCAGGTTGGGATTCGAACCCGGAAACTCTGTGGATAAATTATTATATGCTAAGTTAATCTACAATATATAGATTTTCCCACAAGGCATACAGAAACTATCGACCTGTTGCTGTCCTCACACACAAAGGTCAAGGCCACTCCCGGTGAGTATTCATTGCCTCGGACCACACCCCCATGCTTGCCAAATTGCAAGCAAGTCCCTGGAAAAGCCCCCAGGCCCTATCCATCCTGCAGACCAGTCTACAACTTGAAAACAGTCAACTGGGAGCAACTTTCTCTTTTCAGCAGCCTCATTCCTTCAACAATGATGGAAGCAGTGGATTTGCTCGTGGACTGTGTGCAGGCTGTAATTAAAGACCACGTGCTCCTAAGGAAAACAAACAATATCCCAATTCCCAGTGTGGTATACTGAAGAAACTAAGATTATGAACAAAAAGAATGTGTGGATCCTTTGGAAACAAATTCCGAGCATTTATACACTGAACATTTGTACTTACTTAAGGAAGCATAGCAAAAACTTAATTCAAAGGGACTATAATACATAATTATATTCAAAGTGTAACAGAAAGTGTTTCTAAAATCCCTAAAACATTCTGGACGCTAATTAACTTATGCCGGCAACATGACCGTATTCCCCTTCAAGACCTTCCCCTGGAACGGTAAGTCTGCTACAAAGGATGAGCGTTCATCGCTTTTTAACTCGTACTTTACAAAGAACTCCACCACGACACTACCGGAAGTTAGGCCCATTATTCCTTACACACACTTTCAAACCTTGACTAATTGCAATGAAGTCCAAGAATTATTAAAATCTGTTTCAAGTTCCAAAGCTACCAATCCTAATGATATTCCTGCGATATTTCTGAAACATTTAGTCCATATTCTATCCAAACCAATAAGCACAATCTTTAATAAATGCTTTTCCAAAGGTGTGTTTCCTCATACATGGAAGCAAGCAAATATAGTCACTATCCTCAAACACAGAAACAAAACTCATGTTATTTCCAGTCGCTCGATTTCCTTACTTCTTGCACTTGCACTGCTAGATGAAAAAATAATTTCTAATCGTATCCTTGCACATGTTTCTCCGTTCCTCGCTCCCACTCCCACTCCCACTCCCACTCCCACTCCCACTCCCACTCCCTCATGCTTCCTGTGACACAAACCTTGCTTGCTTACCAAAGCGGTCAATTGCCTGAATGCCAAGCAAGACACGGATGTCGTATACTTAGTCTTTACAAAAGCTGTTGACTCTCTCTCTCTCTCTGACTCTCTCTCTCTCTCTCTCTCTCTCTCTCTCTCTCTCTCACACACACACACACACACACACACACAGACACAGACAGACAGACAGACAGAGATTTGTCTACCCTACCATACAATACGAGGACATGGCTCAACTGCAATTAGTGGGCTCAAGAAAGACGTTTTATTGAGATGAAACCACTCGCATCGGCATACTCAATGGCTAAATAATAACGAAGATATGACAACTTTTCTCCTTACAGGCATGTAACAGACATTACGAGGACGGTCCTCTAACTGTAGGTCATCTGTATAACCAAATGTACACCTGTGTTTTGTGTGCACAGGTCCTCGCATCGCACATAATTCTATCAACGATGCGAGGACATTGATGTCCTCGAACTGTAGATTCTGCAACAAACTATATGAGGACCTGAGTGTATGTATGTTGCCGCAGCTGGTGCACCGCAGGGGGGAGGGAGAGGGTCGGATAAGGAGGGATGTGGCTATCGCGAAGGAATCTGTTCTAAATGAAGGCCACGTGTTTCCTTCTTTGAAGTAAACCGTGTTGCGGTTAGCAAACTTACAACTTTAAAAGACTCCTGAGGGTCTGGGTTCCATTTTAGAAACAATGCCAGAAATGTCATTTCTGATCCAAGAAAAAAAATTGTCCAGGTAGTTTCACTGAACCTTCTCAGAATGTATAACGTGATACTGTTTCTAATTATAATCTAATTTAATATAATTCATCTTATGTAATAAATTGTCTCTCTTTTAATCGTACTTGCAAGCAGCCACCTTTCTCTAGGGATGGCCAAAAAATCCGGATTCCGGAAAATTTGAAATCCGGATTCGGAAAATATAATATCCGGATTTCGAAGGGAATCCGGATATCAGAGCGAGAAGAATACCGGAGGCAAGACAGGTTGTGGAAGGATAACGGATTACAGAGAGAAAGCGAATTTTGGAGTGAAAACTGATTTCGACCCATATTTTCAATAATTGTCTCTTGAATTTAAGAATATACTCTAATCTACCAATCCAATGTCAGAATGTCTTCCACGTAGTGCACCCTGGACTGCATTTAGCAGACTAACGAGACTATGGCGTCTGGACTCACAGCCAGTACAATCCTACATGGAGCTTTTTTGTGGTTGTGTGATCTGCCCATATGTGTTTGTGATCGTCTGCTTCATCTTACCACAATCCATCCTCAATTGAGCAATTGAAGGGCATCAGGGAAGGGGCACATATATGAGAGAATCAAGATTCACACAGGAAAGATAGATTGATTGAGTTGGTGGTTTAAGTCCACTTTATGCACAGTAAGGCCAATCGGGACTAGACCTACAGTTTAAAGTGTGATCCGATAGGAGAGATAGGAATGATAGCCAAGAGGCTATAAAACAGGTGACGGACGACATCGATTATTTTCGCAATCTATCAAAATATCGCCCTTGTGCAACTGCTACGACAGATAAGGAGTCATTGAGCAATGTGGGCGTGTTTGGCGGAAACAAAAAACTGTTGTACAATACTACTGCAACAACACTGATCTCATTGCTTTTCAGTTAGCCAAAAATTTCTCTTTCTCAGTTTGGAATTAGCTGCAAACATATTCAGTAGACTTAATTACGTACTATTTAAACATTTAAAATAAGCGTGAGCCAGGATGGATCGAATTCGAAATCTGGATTCCATTCAAAATTCGGATTCCCTCCGAAATCCGTATTCCCTCCAAAATCCGGAATTCGGATTCTCCGTTTTTACTACCCGGATTTTAAAAAAAAATCCTGATTTGGCCATCCCTACTTTCTACATATGTATGACTTTTCCAAAAATATTACATGGGGACTTTCTTAGAAATATTAGCGAAAGCAGAAATTTTCCTTTCTACTTGTATTCCATTCATTTGCACTGTATGAATATTTTATTTGGTACTGATGTGTATCAGACTTTACAATCATCAGAAAATACATTGTAGTGCATGCCAGAAGGAAAATATATTTATTTGTAATTTATTTTTCTTATTTTACGTAGCCATTCTACTTTTTTGTTTAATCGTGACGATGATGATGAATGATGAAATTGTTACATGAGAGGGTTTATCAAATTACCGAAATCCGATAAAGTTTAAGATAAAACAACATAAATTTCATGAATAAAATTGTCCTTCATTGACATCTGACAAAATACATCTATGCCAGATATTAGCTCATCAGGTGTTTCAAGTGGATTGATTGATTGATTGATTTGATTTATTTAACTTCGCCTTTAGTGCCACTTTTGGCTAATTTGCGAAGATGAGGATGAGTGATGATATGATGAAATTGATGAATGGACACTCACAAAGGACACTCGCAAACATCCATGGCCAGGCCGGGATTTGAACCCGGGACCCCTGGCGTCGTAGCGTGATGTGCTAACCATTCCGCCACAGGGGCCTGCTGTTTCGAGTAGAGAAATGCACCAAGTTTATAATAATAATAATAATAATAGATGAAAGTAATGGTTTCATTGCAAAGGACGTATTTAGGATGTGGCAATGGGTCTTTTTTCTCCAAAGTTCATGGTATTATTTAAAACACCATCCCAGTTGTATTATTACGACACAGAATGTACACATGATTCTGATTCCGAAGCTTTTGGATATATTCATGAAGTAGTTCTCAACCTTTTTTCACTGACCAGACCCTACACCAAACCCCTGCAATCACGACACACGTTCATTTGAATTTCTAATTATTATTATTATTATATTATATGTAGTATCAGATATTCAATTGAAATGAAGTACGTCCCGGTAGCCGAGAGCTTTGAGTACACTGATAAACAAACTCTGTAAATTCACCTTACAGGGGTGACTTTGGTTTGTAACAAATAGACGTCCACAAAAGGCAAGTTTCCTCGTTCTAAACAAAGGTGAGTTTTCCTTCATGAACTTGGGAAGCGCATTTATCCGCCCGCGAAATGAGGGGTGGTTATACTCACCCGAGCTTAGGGGGTGCATTTGCACTGTATGCAGATGAAATGGTGTAAATACACTCCCTTAGCCAGGGTAAGCATATTCACCACATACATTTGCTAGAGGAATAATTACAAAGCCTAGATTGGTGTGAGAAAACTCACCCCTGCTTAGAAAGTGGAAACTCGGTCTTTGGGGACTCCTATTTGTGACAAAACTCGCCTCAAAAGTCGTAAGCTACTGACTCTTCATGCAGTTCATCTGATGATCATTCATCTCCATCATCGCGATTAGTCAAAAAGTGGCAGAAAATCGGCGTAAAAAAGATCAAGTCCAAATTGAAATGAAGCGCTTTGGTAAAATAGTTGCACTGCTAGCACACGCATATGCCGAGTTAAAACTGACTATTACAATCGCACGATAGCACCAAGCGGGAAAATTAATGCCGGTGTTGACCCTTTGCTATAGATATTCTCAAAATAAAACGACGTATTAAAGGGTAGGTAGCAAATAGTAGAAAAACAGTATGGAATATGGAACCATTCCAAATGAAATTATATGTATTTCGCCACCCACTTACTGGGGTTTCTACACATTTCTTTTTTTTTATTTTATAATATCGTGTGGTCAGACCCGTAGCTAGGCAGGGACGAGGGAGGCTTAGCCTAACCTGGACCGAGACCCCTTTCATCGTATTTCACAATTTCCTAGCATACTACTTCTTCACATGCATGTCAGAAAGAATTTATAAGTTTATTGATCTATAATAAATTTGCATCTCTCATATCGCAAACGAGAACATTTACTAGGAGCAATTTAGAAGGAACAATGCATTCCCTTCAATTTCAAAATTTTAACTAATAATTCAGTTTAAAATATAGATTATTTTAAAAGAGAAAAATAGTAATTTGTTCTTGCTCAATGCGCTAGCACCACGTTGATTTGTATATTAGTCATATCAACTTCATTCTTATTACTATGAAAACTAGCCCCTCTCACCGGTAAAATTAATATTGTTGTCCATTTTAAAAAAATAGAAAGAAGAGGAAAAATCTTCTCACTTGCTCTCCTCGCAATGAAAGTGCTTTAGAAACCACCATAACAACTTTTCTCAAAAGTAATACAATTCTGATAGAAGAATTTGGTTATATGTATGAATACAAGGAAAAAAATATCTCTAGTTGCAGTTCATGTTTCATTTCTGTTTAACTATTGAAAGTAAAAGTATCATGTTTTACATTTGAAACAAGCTCACCCCCACTCACCTGTAACCCATGTACGCCTCCTCAAGAGATCACTCCAAGCTACAGGCGCGTGTTGTCAGAGTTTGGCATCAATTTTACCAGAAACACGACCGAAGACACAATTTCCGTTTCATATTCATATTGGTCTGCTAAAACTCTTTCACGATACTTTAAAAACATCAGAAGGAAATATTCTGAACTTGCGAATTGAAAAAAATAAATAATAATAATAAAAATAGCAATAAACGTTAAGCAATTTGGAACAAATAACATATGCACTGGAGTATATAAAAACATGAATATTTTCAGTGGTGGTTGTTCAAGAGAATACTCACCCTTCAGCACGTAGGATTCTTCCATCCTCTGAACAGTCCAATGTGTGAGCAAATACTGATCAGTTTCAATAAATTCAGGCAAGAACTTTAGAAACTATAGTGCAGTTTAGAGTCATGCTATTGGTCAGTGTGGGGACACTGAAGACAGACCTTTCAGCCTTATATTGTTTTCAGTGAAAAGCGTGAAACTAAAAGGGGAAAATAGGGTGCGACTCTGAAACGAAATGCGTTAGGGGTCAATCAAGTAATTTTCAAAAACTCACCAAAGATGGGGAAAGCTGTCATAAATAACCGATCTTTAGAACCAGAATGTCCAACCCTTCTGGTAAAATTGATGAGGCTGTGATGGGGGTGAAGAAGTTTAAAACATTTAAGAGAGAAGGGTCGGCAGAGAAAGCGTGCAGAGGGATGGGGAACAACAGGGGTGTTGCACATAAAGTCGCAAAAACATAATAAAAAGGAGCCTGCCTTTAAGAATTGGCCTCAATGAGAGAAACATCCCTCAGATGGTTAAGGGGTTACATAATGGCACGTGTGGAGTTAGCAGGCTGGGGTGCAAGAAGAGAAAGTGAAGAGATCTCCCCCTTCAGAAAGTGAAAACCTTCACTCTCTTCACATTTATTGTATTTCGCTTGTTAGTTCTAACACTTTCCCTTCTAGGAGTAAGCACTCTACGAACAAAGGTGGTACCAGACTTTACCCTGTGGGTGAACCACTTCGTGGGGCTTCTTTTAAGATATTCAACGATCTTCAAAGGGCCACAAAGATTATAGATTATATTGATATTGACGGTATTTATGTGCAACGTGATTATCTTTAACGATAGGCTACAATAGTAAATCTAAATGTTGAATTGCATGATTTATTTATATTTCTGGCTATTTTACATCAATGTTTACAGGTTTCGCTTGACCATGGCAAAGAAAAATTAAGTTAAAAATTATGGAAGTGCAATTGCCGGAATTTGTTTGACGGCACAGGGAACGTGACTGGCATGAGATTTTAAGGACCTTTGTTGGGTCACTTGCAACAGAACATATAGTACGAGATTGCGACTATTTTAATCTACTTTATTTACTTTCTTTTCGATCGTTAGGGGAGAAATTTGAAAAGTCAATGAGGCAACGAACGAAATGAGGAGTGATAAGTTTTGAAGTAATATTAAAACTTTAGCCATTATATTTATTTTAGAAAGTAGGTATTGTCCCCTTCCCCCTGGATACCGCCATAATTGGATCTGTATTTTAAAGCGGGGTCTGAACCACTGTGCAAAGTTCCTCAATCGGGGATCGAACACGATAAACCTTGATTTAAAGTCACAATGTTAGGTCCTACATTAACATCGAGAACCAACGTGTCCCTCCGTGTCAACCATAGCTTTTGAGACACTCATAAGTGAGTATCTCAGGAACTACAACAGCCAGAGAGACAAAATTTGGAGATTGATAAATTTAACACACAGCTAAAACACCACCACTAGACTCTGTGAAAGTTCGGCCCCCAATCTCTGGTTTAACTCCGGCCCTCGGGATTACTTCCCTTGTATTATCCTTTCAATCTCTCCTTCCACCTCACCCTGGGTGCCAAGCGAGCAGATCATATTTTCGCCGGAATTACGATAGGGGGGTTTCACATAACATATATATTTTTAGTCCCTGGTTCGTTACACATGTACAGAAAGTGAAAAAATATTTGGTTAAAAATGGATAGTACTGTAGTTCTTGGAGTTACTTCAGCAAATCATAACATTTTTAGTAGGATTATATAGATTTATTATACGTTGCTATTATTTACAAAGTGTTTCCGTATGTGCATTTACATAATCAACCAAGTTCCTTAATTCAAGCAAAGGCGTACCTATGGCCTAACCATTGATACTTTCATTAACGCAGAGTTAGCCTAACTATCTCTGTGGCCTACCCTCGACTTACTTGATGTTCCGACCAGTCTTGTGTTTCCTTACACAGCATCCTCATTCAGCCCGCTAGACATTCTGATGCGATTCGGCAATATCGTACAAATGCAACTCTTTTGCTAATTGGGAATCTTGGGGATATCAAACAGGGGTTGGCCTTACCAAATGCTACATATATTTTCCATCATTAGTTTAGCCACTATAAGTGGACTAAACTTTCGAAGTATGTTCCTTAGCCAAATGATACATTAATTTCAGTCACCAGTCTAGCTACCATAAGTGGACTAAGACTCTCGAAGCTGTTCATTTGCCAAGTATTACATTTTCTTCTCAATCATTCAGTCTAGCCACCCTGAGTGGACAAGACTTTCGAAGGGTCTTCGTCGTTATGAAGGTAGTAAAAAACTTTTTTTTTTCTAAAGCCCAAATGGCTCTTTTTTATAGTCGGGGTAAACGTCAGTGAACGTGAACCCCGTAGCAGTGGAAAATTCCACTGCAACGGCCTTTTGAAAGACAACTAGCTCCCCCCAAACCGGGAAGCTAAAAAAAAACAGGGGAATCTAATATCCAGCAAAGCACAATCCAATAAGCATATACACTTACATGCAATAATAACATGGAAACATATTACTTAACCCTACACCTTGTAGCTGGCCAGCAATTAATTAATACAATAATACAAAACCAGTAATGGTCAACCCGACCATTACAACTCCTACATCTTAATTTCTGTCTAGCTTGGGTATTACTTGGCCTTTTATTTGGAAGATGGCGCAGTGGTAGCGTCGTCGCCTTGTAATCAAGGGGTCTCGTGTTCGATACCCGATGGAGGCTCATAGTGGTTCGGATCCCACTATAAACTGTAGGTCTAGTCCCAATTAGCCTTACTTTGAATGAAGTGGACTTAAGACACCAACTCAATCAAAACTCAAAAGAAGTGAAACTGATTTACGAAAACAAATGGTTTCTAAATTGAAATCTAATGTCCGTGTGCAAAGGCAACAGTTGTCGTTGAGGTTGTATTAACACGTTGCTAGAAAAATTCTGGATTCCTCCCTACTTACACGTAATTTTTTTTAAAAAAAACTGGTCACAGCACCACAATCCAAAGAAAACCAAGCGCATCTGGAGTACACCATTATGCTTGCAAGGTAAAGCATCCAAAAATATAAATTTGTGTCTGATATTTTTAAATTCTTTTGAAACAATGGCCATTATTATGACAAAAATAAATTGATTTTTTTTGCAGGAACAATATTAAGGTGATGGAAATAACCTAAACCTACTTTTCCTAGACCTATTTGAGATTACTTGATACTAGGTTACTTACGTCGCTTTTCTGGCACTTTTGGCCAATCAAGACGGTGAGTATGAGTGATGATTTATGAAATTGATGAAGGGACACTCACAAAGAACAATCAACACCAGGCAGGGATCCGAACCCAGGACCCCTGGCATCCACTACGCAAGGAAGTCCGCTCCTAGGCTTACCTGAATTGATACTGGTTTATTTTGGGAATCTCACACACAGTATGGTGTTACAAGTACAGACTTTTACAGGAAAGTTCTGTTCTCTTTAGTACAATGATACAGCATCTTTTACAAACATACTCTCATCGCATGAATTCCAAAGAAAATATATAGTGGCGTGCCAAAAATGGGGCTGGAGTAGATTATTATCTCCCTTTGGCCCAGTAAAAAGAATGTGAAAGGCAGGAACAGGTGGCGAAATAATGGCTGACTATTGTAAAAATGTATAAGTGCCCCCATTTCGTATGTCCTTGGTACGCCACTGTATGTAGAGTTTTGTCTTTAAACCCAGTTTATGCACAAGGTGGCTAATCGGAACTGGGGATTTGGAGTTTAGTGGAATCCTAACCACTTGTACCTCCACTTTGCAAAGGGTCCCGCCCTTTGATGGCAAGGAGGTGGCATTACCACTAATTTATCCATCAAAGAAATAAAGCTAACCCACAACTTTTCAAGACATGGACTGTTCCATTTGGAACAAAGAAAGGGAGGAGAAATGGTCGTTCCACTTTCTGATAGGAGAGGAAGCGTGATAATTTAGATTGACATTTCTTAATATTTTGAATATTTTTTCCTCGAAAATGGGATGAGGCTCCAATGATTTTTTATTTCCATGTGTTAGTACATGTATTCAGCTACAAGATGGAATACCACGTTTTTGCTACCCTTCCGCTCTTTTGAGATAAGTCTAATTCTAAAGTTGCCGATTTCGCAATTTTTGAGTGTTTATATCTGCTAACAGCGTCAATATCCAAGTAATGTGCTATATCAGGTAGCTTGCCCTAATAGTGAGCTTCCATGAACAGTAAGCAAAATTTGGGGTAGTGTTACTTAACCAAGATATTAAGGGCCGAAAACAGGCAAAAACTGCATTTTGGACCCTCTTTGTTGCCGCATAACAATGGAAAGCAACAATAGCCCATCAAAACAATTAAATGTATACAAGCAGTCTTATACTAACAGTATATCAAAACAAAAGTTCGGGGTGTTGTTGCTTTCCAAGATACAGCACTCCAAGCGTACTCATGTTTCACTTTTCATGAATAGTGGACGGTTTGACCTTGAACTTTGACATTTTCTACAGGGTAGGGAAAATTTTTCCAGTGTCTGAAAATTGCACAAAATTCATTTCTCATGACTTACTTCAACATATAAAAAAAATCACGGAGATCAAAAAATACAACTATCCAAATATAACTTTTTGGTTCGAATGTCAAAATAATGGCTCTTAAACAAATTTAAAAAAACGTTATGTTCTTTCCTATTTCCCTTTGACAACTGACACATTGTAGACATCAAAGAACAATAGATAATGCATTTATGCATTCTCACTTTCATTCAGCTATAATTCTCTTAGGTCACCCTCCCTTACACTTTTCATTATATTTTATCTCCCTTTTAAAAAAAAAAAACATCCCGAGTAATTTTGCAGTTGGTTTGCTAATTAAGAAAGTCATAAACGTTTTCTTTACTAGTTCGCACTACAAACATTTCCCTAAAAATCCCATCCCGACACCCTTCCTTCAAATACACTACTGTCAAGAGGAACTAATAAATCTTGTTTATGTTCCTGGACAGAAATTGAATAGTTTATTTCAGAAACCCCCTATTTCCACAAATATCGTTTGTGAGAAAACAAAAAGAAAATGCTATTGTCCCACATAATATTTGAGCGCAGTAAAACAAATTGGTCAAAATTAAGTCCCATTGTCCAAACACATTTACATGGTTTTTGAATGTTTCCGATATTAAGTAGTGGGGGAATAATTATTTTTCCAATTTCACAGGTTTTTTTTTTCAGTGAACCACTTCTGTACATTTATTTTGCGCCATTATCAGCGCGATTTTATAATGCTCATTTATTATTATTTTTTGTTTATGGAGGGAGAAAATCGCAACGAATCACAATAAGACTTTATTTTATTCATGAAATAGATGAGCGTGAAGAAAATGAAAAAGGTTGAAAACACAAATGTATTGTTTTCTTCATAATAATCACTATTCAAATTATTTGAGCTAAACTTAAGGGGAACAAAAGAACAAAATCTTCTACGTAATCACTTAAAAAATTCACATTTTCAGAGAACAAAATAGGTAGTAATCTAACGTACCTAATCTTTCTCCTAGACCAGTGGCGTAGCGCAGTTCTCTGGAACCCCTGCAATTAAAATACTGGGCCCCCCTCAGTGGAAAAGAATAAACATCGAGATGATGCCAGAGTGGGACAGACCAGGCCCGTAGCCAGGCAGGGGCCAAGGGGGCTCAGCCCCCCTAACAGGGTCGCCACCCCCTCCCCTTGGCATTAGGCAAAACTATTTTGTATTCTAATTTGAGGTGAAGAGCGAAAATTTAGACAGAATATATTATTTTGTTCACAACTTCGTTCGTTCATCTTGTTTATGAGCAGAAGTCTAAGCAGCGGCAAGTGTTTAGAAGATTATCAAGACTTTAGAATGTTCTTTCATAAGGAGCCTTCTTTATCTGTACCTTCCTTGCTCCTGTTGCAGCCTCTCTTTTGACAGAAATCTGTGACTTTGATGTCATTATCCACATTCCTTCCGCATCTACGTTAAATGTCAACAGATCCCAAGTTTTATTGCTTTGGGCGGGGGTGGAATGTACGGTATGCACTATGATTGAAGTGAATATTGTACATTTTAACATGTATGATAAAAATATTTGTATCATGAAAAATAGCATGGAGAGTGTGTTAAGGGATGGTGTCAGTGGCAGTCTTTAGCACTTCAAGAGATGTTTAGAAGATATATAGAAAAAAACTGTAGTATTCGTATGATATTTCTAAATTTTATATTTTAATTTAACTTAATGACCCCCAACACACATAATTTACCTTCATTTAACACTATTGAACTTTTGAAAAATGGACTTGGTTCACAAAGCCTCGCCTGATAGCGGTGAGCCCCCCCTGGAGGTCAGTTCTAGCTACGGGCCTGGGAAGGACGCACAATAGTTAGCAACCCCCCCCCCCAAGTTGTAAAATGAATTAACCCTTCCTTCCAATTTTTCCTCATCAACTTAGGCTATATATCAGTTTAGTAATTTGTCGAAACTAAATCATGGTTGTCTAAATCTCTCATAAATAACTGGATGAAGAAATTAGAAATATTTTCTCTTACTTCAACGCGGTGGCAAGGCCAAGATTCTTTTTTTAAGGAGGGTGGAGGCTTCACACAGCCAACTATTTTGTTCGTGATCCTTTGTAGTTCTTGTTCGAAGCTTTTTTTCTTTAATGTAGGTTACATATAATACACATATATTTAAAAAAATACTGTTTGGGTAAATTGTTTAAAGGATAGTAAACACTCCTTTTTTGAACTTAGAGGTGGATGCACCTTCAGCCCAAAAAGCCATGCTATGCCAGGTCAAGATTCAACGTAAGAGCCGCTCACATTACGCTTCTAATACTAATACTGAGTTATATACTCAAGCAAACTTATCATTTCAGTTACGGGGACTGAACTGGACTTCTACATTGTCAATGGTGACCTAATATCAAAGGGTCAATTGCAATCTGCTGCTAAGAAATAGAGGCGGACTCAAGAGATAGAAAATTAAGCAGCGACTGGACTTATTCACTGAAAATTTGTCACTCAATGAAATCCCTATTGGAGCGATTGGAGCACTTCGAGTACTGTATACGTTGTATACCCTGCGTGGCGGAATTGGGGCTACTGGACCTAAGGGCAAAGGGAAAATTGCTCCTGGGCTCAACATCCCGAGTTTTTGGGCCCCTTTGAAGTAAAATGTAATAGGTGTGGACAATGTGGGAAATTTATCTAATTTCAATCTCATACTGAGGCTTGGGGGGCTTGAAAATATTTGGTGGGAAGTTACATTTTAAATATCACGTAATATTACTGGTAATAAAAATGTCATAAATTATCAAGTTTGCTTGTTTAGGTATTGTGTAACAATAAGACATCAACCGGTTGAGCAACTGAATCTTTCTACTCGATTCACAACTGTACTACACTACACTACACTACTATTACGAAAACCACGTAGGTATAAAGGTATGAGATGAGAGAATCTTCCTACCGATTGCCATCTATGAGCAAGTAACTTAATTCTGATTTTCGGAAGAGACCCATAATGTCAAGTTGCCCGGGCCCCTCTGCTTATTATCGCAGACGTCGTCATATGATATGTTACTGGGAACCAACTTTCTGTTTCGTAAATCCATTTTTTAAATAAGCGACAGTAACTGCTGAATTTCTGGGATTATATAAAATTTCAGGATGACAGAGAGATAACATAGTGGGACCCCTATAACTCGCCCCATCCCCAGCATTGCGGGGATTTTGCGGGGGAGGCTGCTACGCCACTGACCTAGACCAAGTTGAAGCATTCAGCATGTGTTGTTGGCCACAGCAGAATGTTGTTGTAGAAGTTGTCATATTCTCGTGTGTAATCCAGCAACTTACGAATATCGTCCAGTTTCTTCCTGATTATGGGAACCTTTCCTGTTGGCTTTTGGTGAATTTAGCTGAAGATGAACTTTGTCAGGCAACAATTCACGCAGTGGCGTGCTCAGGATTTTCTAAAGGGGGACGGGTTTACGTATACATTTGTTTAG
Source organism: Lepisma saccharinum (assembly GCF_977018435.1). NCBI lineage: Eukaryota > Metazoa > Arthropoda > Insecta > Zygentoma > Lepismatidae > Lepisma > Lepisma saccharinum. The sequence continues at coordinate 499,534 of NW_028143008.1, read as the reverse complement.
TCGCCAGCCTTCATTTTGCCATCTTTTTCCTGCTTTTGATGTTCTTTTATTCTTGAATGCTGGGCCAAAGGGGGTGGGCATGACCTCCACCAACCCCCCTTCCCCTTGGGCACGCCACTGAATTCACGACAATGTTAAACACGCCACTCCACAGGAGAACACTTGTTCTTCGATACAATGTACGTAGTATTGCCAACTGTACGGAACGTCCGATTGAATCAGTTGGTACCAACTGAGTTACATCTTTACTGTAGAAAGCCTCTATGTTGCGGCCCCTGAGGGGTTTCTGCAGTAAACGGATATTTCAATGCCACTTACCTTCGTTACGGATGCGGTTATATGAGCGGTTTCTACATCAAATGATGCATCTTGGTAAGGGCTAAATGAAACTGTAAAAATGTCGTTTTGGCCAAAAGTGGTCGATAGGCGGTTTCTTAAATAAACGATTCAATTGTGTACTGAATGAGCTTTCAAATTGTTTTTTTCTTTATATAATATTATGATATATTATGAATGCAGGAAATCAGGTTCATGATTGATGACCATGACAGCAAGCGCACACAGGAAACAGCAAAGGTGTTGTATATAGTATTTCGGCAATGGAAACCTGGGCCTGACGCGACCCTCATAAAACTGTCGTCAGTAACCTTGTCCCTTTGAAAACCATTCCCCCCGAAAGACATCTCGTTGGTCCTTCCACTGCCTTTGTCGCCCGCTTCAAGCGAAAAAAGACTGGGATAATCGCAAGCTGAGGATGAATGATGAAGCGATGAAAAACATCATTAAATAGACACAAATCTAATACCTCCCCCAGGATTCCAGCATGACAGAGAACCTCTGGCGTCGAAGCCTGCTACACTCATGACATCGTAACGGAGGCGGGAAAATAATCAACCTGTACACATTTTATATTATAATTTTCAATGTATGTTGTATATTGTTTTGATCATTTAGAAACAATGCAAATTATTTTTTTAAAAAATAACACACGGACTTCAGACGTTTGTGAAGCAATGGAACTACAGTACTTTTTCTTATTCCAAGTTTAGCATGTTGCTTGGAACATAAATTAGTAACAAACTTTGAGACGAAAATGCGTAGTTTAGAAGGGGAGAGAGGTAAAAACCCATTTTGTAACAACGAATGGTTTAAATGTACTGTAAGCACTGGCGTACGCAAGATTTTTTTTCGGGAGGGGCTGGAAATTAATAACTGGATGCTTTCAGTGGCGCAAACTTGTAGGGATAATTTGTCGTGTTATTACTATTATATTTGTTATTACGTATTTTCGTATTGAAATCAGTAAATAACAGATTGGAAATAGCGAGTATGATGCATTAATATCATAATACATGGAAAGGAGAATTTCAGATATTTTCTTAACTTAGAACCCAATGTTATAAAGAATGGCAACTGGGGGTAATTTTATGGGGCTTGCATTTACCACTCTGGCTTTTCCCGAGTATTTACAGGGTGTCTACCAGTCAACAATGTCAAGAAAATCAAGAAAAAGTCAAGAAATCAACAAGTAGGTCAAGAAAGTCCAGAAGAAATTATTCTTGTAGTCAAGAATTTTTGTCTAAGGACGAGAGGACCTCACAATGGCGCAGTGGTAGCGTCCTCGCCTTGTAATCAAGGGGTTCCGGGTTAGATATCCGGTGGAGGCACATAGTGGTTTGGATCTCACTTTAAACTGTAGGTCCAGTCCAGATTAGCCTTACTGTGCAAAAAGTGGACTTAAAACACCAAATCAATCCAATCCAAGTAGCCTTATAATCAAGACGTCCCGGGTTCGATACCCATTGGAGGCACATAGTGGTTCGGATCCTACTTTAAACTGTAGGTCCAGTCCCGATTAACCTTACTGTGTATAAAGTGGACTTAAAAGACCAACCCAATCAATCAGTCAACTAAGGTCGAGAAAGGTCTAGTACTAAAGTGTGGAATAAACGTTTCAGCGTGAAGAGTAATGTGCCTAATGTGTTGCTGAGAATTATGCTGTGCAGCCTGGTACGACGCTCATCGCAAATGGTGTTACCTCGGGACCGAAGTCCCTTTCTTTTATCTTGTTTCTTCCGAACCAGTGATGGATAATTTTGGATGAAATGCTCTGGTATTTTATTTACTTTTGGAGAAACGTTCCTTGTGCAATTTGTGATGTAAAATTGTACTTCTTAACTGTATTTGCTACTTTGCTGGTGCATGAACGATGCGTAATGATAGCATGTTAAGTATGTGTATTCTCGGTGAGCGATAAGAGTATTTGGGAGGGGTGGCGTAGTGTTCATATCAGTGGCAACGCTAAGGGGTGGCAGGGTTGGCCACAAACCGCCAGACACACGTCTACCTCCTTTCCCCACCCCCACACACACTTTTCCTGACTCAAAAGTCGCAGCGTAGATCAAAGTAACTTTAAGAAAACCGTGGATGTAATTGCTACCATAGATTGGAAGTTCGATATTTCATGTAGATATGATAGCAGATCAGTAATGTACTTTAAATTCAGCAAATTTACTTGTGCTTACTCTTCTCGCAATACAAACATTTGTAAGGGAACCTCATATTACTTTGAAAGTATTAGTACAGCAATACATTAATATTGTTGTCGCTTTGCTCGCTGCTCTCACAATACAAATGTTTCTGACTCATATCAACTTAATATGCATTACTTGTCCTATTATTGTTGAAACAAAGAATACCGTTATTTATTTATTTGTTTCGGTCACGTACAATAATAATGATGGCGAACCTTAACCGGAGTATGTTGTTATGTATTATTTGCCTTGAACTTCCTGGAAATCAAAATAGATCGGCTAATATGTCTGATTGCCACGTTTCACTCCCAAGGAAAAATGTATTCAGACCCCCTTCCCTCCCCTCCCGTCTATCGTTCGCATCCATTACAGTAACCTTTCGGTCCACCTAATGGATAGGCTATGCAGTTCCTCCCAAATGAAGTAAAAAAATAGCTAGTTTGAAATGGATGTCATTTTGTTGTTGTACTAAAAACAGTGGAAGCATATTAAATACAATTGTGAAAATATGGTAAGATTAAATTCAAATAAATAATAAATTCTATGGAGCAAAAATGTCCACTGTGGCAATGGCCGAGAATATGTGGAGCCCTATCCTTTATCTCATGTGCGTCTGGGGGACGTTGCAATGCACCGGGGATTTTTTTACACATATCCCACAGTCCTGCATGAGGGTAGAGAAGCCAAAACAAATAGACTTTTTACTATATTTTTGTGCCCCCTCCCCTCCCCTTCACTTGCCGTTCTGGTCCTCTCTTGGCCGCTCTGGTAATTTATTCCTGACTTAGCCACTGGTTCATGTGGTTTGAAAACTGTTAGTCCTCTTTACAATTTTAATGTTTAACTACCAAAATTTTATTGAACCTTTCTCTTAGTCACGTTAATTACCTTGGTGCTTCTTACAATCCAACCATAACATTCATATCGATCACCCTTGGAGTCTCAGATACTCAAACAGGTATCTTCTTTCCTTGTATTATTTGAATTACCCTTAATACAATAAATGGTTACATTGTCTTAGACACCTTACATCAGATTATCTTAATATGCTTCCGAATATTTGATTACATGACATTATGCCTTCTGGCATCGGTCCGGTTATTGATTTAAGAATTGGGGAGGGGGGGAGACTTCGTAAGCTGACGCAACTAGCATCACAGTGTTTGCAATAGTTACTACAACTTTGGAAAATAGAATTGACATTGTCGTATCATTGGAGATGAATAGCGGACAATCCATGTGTAGGGGCTATAGGTAATAGGAAATTACTTTCTCTTAGCGTAATCCAGTTTCAAGAAGACAGAATGAGAGTGTAAAATGTAGTGTTGCCCACGGGACGAGACGGGACAGGCTTTTAAAAATTCGAGACGAGACGAGATTGATCATGTGTCCCGAGACAAACGAATATTTTCGAGACGAGACAGGATTTCACAGCATTTCCACGAGACGAGACAGGTCAAAGTCTCGTCTCGTGGGCAACACTAGTAAAATGAAGGCTTAATTTAAGATCTGTCATTGGTTCTTAGACGATGGTCCATAAGAAGGGATTTTCTTCTCATCGGACACCTTGAGGAAAAGTAAAAAAAAAAAAAAAGTAAAGTGCTCCCCTGTGCTTTGCACCGCGCCATGAAGGCGTATAGGGTGTGTGGAGAACAGAGCTTCAAGGAGAGATCTTTCAAGGAAAAGTAATGGCAGACATTTTTATATTCGGAAAAATACAAGTTCTAAATTTAATGAATTTTCGTGCCATTACAAGTAGATCATGTAAGATATATTATTGTCCCCTATGGACAGACGATGGAAGCTACAATTCTTTCATATCCCTACGGACTACTAATTTGTTAGTAAATCAGTTTACCGTTGCCTATTTAGTTTTCCTGCTTATGCTGATTAGAGAAACGATTCAAAATCTATACTTGCGCAAGAAGAAGAAAATGGAAAACTTCCCTCGCAACATCCTCTGTAGGTAAAAATAAAATAAAACAAAACCATATCCGCTGGAATTATATTCAGTCATGTTTTTGCCTTCTTCCGACCGTTCATTATGCGTGGTATGGCCGTTGGCATGGGTGACATACTTCTTGAATCAACATGGATGGGTGGTCCACAGACCTTGGAATACTAGGCTCGTTGGGAATACTCTTCTGGTAACCTTGAACGCAATTGTTGTGCAAACCCCCCATCGTAAAGCCAGGCCAAGGTGTGTTGCTCTTCGGATTTCACCCTTGTCGAGGGTAACACATTGTTTGCTTCGACAAGAATGGCGATGGTGAGGCCAGAGGCGAATCCACGAACAAAAGAGGAAAGAAGCTTTCACTTACATCAACCATGTCAAATTCAGTTTGGAAGTAGGGCCGCATATCTTGGAGGTTGGCCCAGGCGGGAGGATTCTAGTGATTACTGTTCCAGCATCGGTATATTATATAAAATATATAGAGTCCCCACCCTCAGGTGCTAAAAATTAGCAACCGGAGGAGGACGCAACAACCAGAAGAAAAAATTCCCCCTCATCCCCCTTCACAAATAACCCTGATTAGAACTGAATGACTCCATAATTACGCACGTATGTAATTGTAAAGGAAAATATTTAAATTTTAGTTCTTATATAAAAAGGAAAAAAAGTAAAGTGCTCCCCCACGCTATGAAGGCGTATAGGAGGTGTGGGGTTATATATTTTATTGAAATAAAAGCAAACTGAAGTATATTTTGGCAGAAAGTGAAAGTATTTTTTATGTTTGTTTCAAGCGTACATCGGTTACAATTGTTGAAAACATAAAAAAAATAAAAAAATAAAGGAGGGGGGGGGGCAATTCTAGTTTCATTTTCCACAGATTGGACATCAGATTCTCAATGTCCCAGTGTCCGTACTATTTTTTTTTGTCAGTAGAAAATTCTTAATGCAGACATCAAATGTGTATTAGTCATTGTTGATCGTTGGGCTCTTTCATTTATCTTCATAATGGAGAACAGGTGTTCACAAAGGAAAATGCTTCCAACATCACTAAAATTCCAGCATCAAAATGACTTATTCGAGGATGCTGCTCTGGGAGATATAAGAAATATCTAGAAAGGCTAACCTTGTAATGATATTTCTCTCTCAATGCGGAGTTGCGTTGTATTTAAAAAAGTTCCATTTCAAGGTCGGAACTTGCACACGCACCATCAAAGGAAAAGGAATTAGCGAATAAGAAAATTCCCCTTAGAAGCCTTGAACCCTGTTTTCAAATTCATCAATTCCGATATCGGTGACAGAGTGGTTAGCACAGCACGCTACGACGATGGGAGTCCTGTGTTCGAATCTCGGCCTGGGCATCAATGTTTTTGTGAGAGTCCTTTTCATCATATCATCGATCATCCCCATCTTCGTGTTTAACCAAAAGCAAACAGCGAAGTAAAATAAAGCAAATCAATAAACAATCAAATTAATCAAGTTTTAAGTTACTTATAACTTGTATGTGTAAATTGTAAAATATATATGTTACTAACTTAGATAAAGGAATACTGTATCATTGCTAAATGATCTCTACGTCAATGAAAATATTTCTTTTGTGTCACGGAGGGAAATCATGACAAGCAGTTATTCTGTCACACTGAGATGAGACTCGCATCCACGAGTAAATACAGCTAACTGAGCAAGCCCAAAGAAGTTCATACTTTCATCTATTTGAAGAAAAAACCCAACAAAACCATAAAGTTATGATTTCAATTTTTCGTTTTGACATAGCTTGTTAAGTTACCAATCCTCTCCTCATCTGTAATTCTGATACTTTAGCCTTTCATTTCATTTCGATTTTTGTTATCTAGCATCGCTTTTGTGTCACTTGATGATGCGTGACAATATGATGAAATGGAAGAAAGGGCACTTACAAAGAACACACACATATCCAGGCCGGGATTCAAACTTGGGAACCCTCGAGTCGAGTCGCACCGCGACACTGTGATAACATAACCACTCCACCAAGGCAGTCGACAACTTTATTTTGTAACAAAAAAATATTTTTGAGTGAATACACGTTATGAGGAAACAAAATATCAACACTTTTCACAACAAAAATATGCAATCTGCTATTTCGTTTGAAAAATTCTACATTCCTCTTCTATAGTCATTTTCTTACTACCCACAAGTATTACGCAGCGGCAAGGTTGTGTGAAACTTTTCCAGAAACTGAATTTCATCAAGGCAAAACCTTCGCAATTGTCTCGTTGGCGACAGAAAGTATCCATGCTCGTCTCCACCAGCCAGCAAGAAATTTCTATACTTCAGAACCAACCTGTCAATAAAGTTGCTTAATAGGCAGCCTCCTCCCCCTTTTAATGGAATGCAAGAATGTAGGGAAATAGGTTAATCTGCTGAAGTTTCGATGAGTCGACGTTTGCTTTATGAGGGAAAAAACCGGGATAACTTCAATTGTATATATAGTCCTCTATGCATGAAATGTAGGTAGGGCCAAGGCGAGCCTCATCAAGAGATGCTGCGGGCCGCGAGCTTGACATGGCTGACTTACATCAGTGCCCGATGCCAGGGCCGCTGTTAGGAAGCACGAGGCCCTTATATTTTGAAAAATGAATATGTATACACCTTCAATTATTCGTAAAATTATACACTAAAACTCACATAGTTATTAATAGGGTGCGGATATGTAGGCACTAGAAATAGCTCAAATAGGCCGAAAAATAGGCGCCCAAGGATCAAAATACACTTAAAAAGCACTGAAATAGGCACTTAAAAGGCATCCTAAAATTAAAAATTAAAAATTGCACTAAAATTGGCTAAAAATTCTGCCTTTAAAAAAATGTCACTCTTTGTGAACCGTTATTTCATATGCTTCTTATCTTACGTTGCTTTCCGCCATGTTACTGAATCGCGTCGATGAGGATAGAGGATCATTAAATGAAATTGCTGAAATACCGAGTACAGGAATCGCACGCGGAACCTTGGGCCGCCTAGTCCTTTGGTATTTTGAAACCAAGGATATCTTCACAAATTTGAAGCGTAGCCACCTTATATCCTTTTACAAGCACAACAAAACAAATGAGTACTGTGACTCCTACAAGCTTCCAGTTGAAATAAAACAGGAGAAGAAGTGGTGGGCCAGCTTCGTTTTGTCGGAGTACGAGTCAACAACCTATTTCCAGTTTGCTTACCCTGATTAAGCGACATTTGGAATTTTCAAAGATCTGACCTTCCCTCAAATCTGTCGAATATCAGATTACAGTCGGTTCAAATTAAACAAAGGCTTGCCTTCTTCAATGCAGGGTAAGTCAAAGGGGGGGGGGAAGCCGAAGTAAGCAGAAATTGCAGAATAGGCATTTCAGGCACGATCAAGCAAAATAGGCACTAACCCAAAAAAATAGGCAATTATAGGCAGGATGAAAATGCGTTCTTGAACTAGAAACGCCATGAAACGAACTTAAAACATTGAAGCCTACGTTATGCTATAGAAGAATAGAAAAGGCAAATGGTCAAAAATCTGCACACTAGTTATTAATATTGCGTAATTATTACCCCTTTTCAATTTCCCTTCAACCATCAACGAAATCTGGCTGCGTGTAGAGGATATCAAGACAAAAATTTTCCGTAATAGCTATTGCTACTTTAGGACCTACTTCAGGCCCACTAGCCCTCGAAAAACATAATATTCTTATCTTGTGTATATGTAACCATGCACTGCAGATTCATCGTTGCCAACATACTAAAGACATGAAGCGGGATCATAGGCCAGTCAACAAGGGATGATTTTGGGGTCCAATAAGGAAAGAAATCAGGGAAAACTGGAACAAATTTTATTGCTTTCCTGAAAGGGTTCTTTACAACATATTAATTTTACACGCCTCTACAACCCGGATTTGGCCGCCATCTTGGAAAAATGGCGTCCAAAATAGGTTTTTTTTGCAAATATCTCACTTGGAAAGCATTGTATAGCAAAAGAGGTTATGAGAAAAATTAATCTACATAAAATTCTCTACAAAAAGGTTCTGTGCATTTTTCTTCTAGGATGCGCCTTTTGGGTGCTAGATGAGCGAGAAATTTTACTTTTTTTCCTCACTCCACTTTGCAAGAGAGAAAGACAAAGAAACATTTTTGCATTGTAACTTGCATAGGTACTAAAATACCTATTCTAAATGTTCTAAGGACTTTCTTGAAAACGTATTTTCAAGTGGTAATATATGTATATTAATCACTCGTAAACAATAATTTTATAGTATTTAATACAAAACAAATGAATATAATGTCTGTATTTCTTGCTACTGTTAGAAACCAAACCATCCCTTGTCTTTTACCAGGAAGAATTCTTGAAATACGTATGAAAAATATCATCACAGTTGTCGTGAGCTTTCAGATCGAAGCAGACCATAATCTACCCAGGGATTTCAAACCGATGTGATGATGATATGTCCCCCTTTAGTCTATAGTAAAACATTCCCCGTGCAAGCACGAACAACAGACGTGCTACGATGCACGGTATTGAGAACATGGCGCAGTTCGAGCGACACGTGCAGCTTGCTTCGAAAAGTTGCATTTATCTCTTAAGATTAGCTTCCGTCTCTTCTATCCTCTGTCCCGGGAATCTATGGAGCCAGCGAATAAAAACAAGTCTCTGCGCACGTAGTAACTCGAGAGGGCTCGACGAATGAACACGTGAGAGGAAACGGGATTGCGTGGCGTGAGAAAATAACAGAAAGGACTAGCCATTTACAGGAGCGTGTACTGCTTCGCTCCGCCCACTCGCTTACTTCCCTTCTCTACTGTAATACACGACCTTGCTCCAGAGATTCCCAGGACAGAGGATAGAACAGTATCAGATTTTGAACACATGAATATATTGCAATGTTCACAGATCATTGAACACTTTAGCCCAATTTTCCTACAGCTACAAGGCCCCTTTTAAGGCTTTTACAGAATATAATGCGAAGAAGCTCAGACTGTGCAGTTTCTTGTCTGTTGTGATACTTTCAGAGAGTGCTACACAGAGATCATAAAGATAAGACTTCTTGGTTTTCCACATCCTTACCTCATCAGCTATAACGAGTACGGGGCAAATTTGTACTTAAAGTTTTCTCTGAATTGATCTTGATTTGTTAGTAAAATATTATTTAAATTAAAACTGGATACAACGCATCTCTGATTTTTATTTCAGAAGTGATCGCTTCAGTGAATCTCTCTTATTTTGTTCAAACTTGACATTTGCCAAATGCTCAACATTGAAGACATTCCAACATCATGAGCATTGGAAGGATTGGTTTTCTTATTCCCTATTACTCTTGTAACTATTGGCTTTATACAATCAAAAGCAGGGATCCCCGATGGCGTAGTGGTAATGTTGTTGCCTTGGAATCAAGGGGTAACCGGTTCGATACCCAGTGGAGGCACATAGTTGTTCGAATCCCACTTGAAAACTGTAGGTCCAGTCCCGATTAGCCATATTGTGTATAAAGTGGACTTAAAAATCAAATGCAATCAAAACAATCAATCAAAAGCAGGGAATGGTGGCTAAGATGAGAATCACTGACAAAAGAACTGAGAGTCTTGTTTATCTCTTTATGTACGAGACTTTCGTGCATCGACATGCAGCTCATCTATTTTATCTGTGAACTGGTAACTAACTAACTAACTCTCTAGCCTTCTTAAACCCGAAGGTTTATGGCTGCAGCAACACAAGCATTCTATCTGTTTCTATCCTGGGCAAGATCAATCTTTCCTATCCTTACCGATTGCCTTTAGGTCCATCGCAACGTTATCCCTCCATCTTCCTCTTGGCCTTCCTACAGGCCTCTTACCATCAGGTTTCCCAAACAGTTTCCCAATTGCCTATCTGTGAACTAGTAGTCATGCCAAAAATCCACTTGGTTAAAATTGAGTTGATCACTCCTCTGCCATCCCCACAACTCTCCTTGGAGCGCATCACGGACGGCTCCATCGTCATATCTGACAAGATCCCAGACCAAACATTTTCTGATCGTGTTATTGTGGTTTGAATTGTTGTTTTAAGTTTACTTTATGCACAGATAGACAATCGGGACTGGACTTACAGTTTATAGTGGGCTCCAAACCACTGAGAAATGTGCCTCCACCGGGCATTGAATCCAGGAACCCTCGATTACAAGGGCGTTTTAATGTGAAATAACCTTTTTGGACCAAGTCAATATGTTCCTTTGAAATTATCTTCTATTTTTGACAAAATATATTATCTCCTGTACTCAGGGACGCTAAACTATAACCTGTAAGTACTGCATGCAGTGATAAAAGCAATTGAACCAATAAATGACGTTCTATGAGAAAGAACAAATGTAAAAAATCTAGTTTTATAGAAGAGAATTACCAAAACTTCATGTAAAACATGTTTCCATGAGCTCCGCACTTCCAAATCGGGGCTGAAAAAGGACTTAAAATTTCTCGCTCATCTAGCACCCAAACGGTGCATCCTAGAAGAAAAATGCACAGAACCTTTTTCTAGAGAATTGTATGTAGATTAATTTTTGTTATAACGTCTTCTGCTGTAAAATGCTTTCCAAGTTAGATATTTGGAAAAAAAACTTATTTTGGGGGCCAACTTCGAAGATGGTGGCCAAATCTGGGGTGGTACAGGCGTGCAAAATTAATATATTGTTAAGAACCATTTTGAACCATTTTATGAAGATAATAAAATTTGTTCCACCTTTCCCTGTTTTTTTTTTTTTTCCTTATTGGACCCCCTTGTTGACTGGCCTATCATGGTAGCAGAGAATCTGACAGAACGACATTCCTGATTTTAAATTTCGTTCAATTCACGTACGTTGCTTAACGTGTTTGATACCTTTACGTTACAAATTTTCTAAGTTTTATTAAGAGATATTCATATCCTGGAGGCTATCCTTCCTTGTCTGTCAGTAGCGTATTAAAAATTTTGTCGTTTTACAATAGAAAAAAATGTTAGTGGCATCGGCATGTGATTCATGGCTGTAAGCACACAGGATAAAAGTGGTATATTTTGAGGGCTCGTACTGTCAAAATGAGACCTCAACGAACAAAATGTTATCGAAAAAATTTCGTTCACATTGATGTCGTTTACATGCTGTGGAAGGATGTCGGTGTTTCACAACGACACCCTGTGTTAGTGTATATCCATATACGTATATAAATATAAATGTATTTGCTATTATATCTTTACCAATGCTCTAAGTTGGGTATTCGGAGAGTTGTATTCCTCCTCAATAGAATATTTTATGCAAAGATACCCCCAAGGCTAGAACAACTTCTCTCACCTAACAATTTCCAGTACGAGCGCTGATCTTTACACATGGTTTCGAACAAATATTAATATTTCAGTTAGTATGTTATAGTTGCGTATTTGGAGAACACAATGCAGCTTAACTCTCCTATAACATTTCTCTCTCACCTTTCGTGTAGCAGTCGTGTAGGTGCTCCTCTACCCGCTCACCAAGGCCGATGACACCCCCCCCGAAAATAAACAACTGTCATTTTTTATTTTTAACGTTTGAAACTATTCGTTTTCTGATTTTGAAATTTAGAATACTGAAACACCTCCTGAACACGAACATGATGCATTATATATATATTCTCGATTGAAACTTGATAATCTTCATTAGATAAGATGTCCTCGTTGGCACGCCCGATCCTTCTTTCAGGTAAATAACGGAATCACATACAGATACAGAGATAAAATTCTATGGACTAAAAATAGTATCACTTTCTACAATAGGATATAATATATCGACCTGCTCGTCTGTCTATCTGAAATGAGAGTTATATATTGATATTTCCGATTGATAAAGGCCTGTGGAGTATCGCGTTTACCTTGTAAATGCTGCTGAAACTTGTTTAGCTTCTACTGTCACAGTATGGCGTAATTTTTAGAATTACTAAAAATATATGCTGTTGGCTTCCTGATTTGTCGGCAGAATCGTAAGAACAATTAAGTCCTAAACACGAAAGCCATATAGAACACGAAGGAATGGAAGTGTACAGTGTACGAGCTACAGAGGCTTAACTACAAACGTAGAGACCCCTGCCAATGTTTCAAGATAGATCCCCAATTGATTTGTACAATTTACCGCCCATGCGTCTTGTTCGCAAATTGAAAGATCGTTGAATTTTCTACACTATAATTTACGTGTAAAAGAGATGTTCTGAATTGATTTCTATGCCACGCATATGAAAAATACATTACTGAAAATATAATATATCAAAAAATAGATGATATTAATTAATTTCATTTTTCCGGAAAACTGGATGAAGGAAAGTGATTTTCCTCTGTAAGATATTAGAACTCATGCGCTAAGTATTTAATTGAATGATTAAAAATGGTTTATTGGAAGGAAGGGAGGGAAGAAAGAAACATAAATAGCGAGAGAAAAGCGGGTTGGCTCACTTCATATCACGACCTCTGACTCTTGTCATTCCATCCACCCTGCAGTTACGCCCCTAATGAGCTACGAATCAAGCGTTGAAACCACTGGTAAGTTATGAATGTTTTTGTCCTCTTTGGTGTGTCATCCAATTGAATAATTCAGATGCGTTTGAGTGAAAAGCAAAGAAAAACAAAGAAGGGTATAAAAGGGAAAATGATTTTAAAAATCATGGTACAGATTACAAAAAGAAGTAAAACTGGAAAATTCTCATTCTTAGTGGTTTCGTCGACATGACCAAAAGGCAAACGTGAAAGGGCATAGATTCAGTGGAAACTTTCTTCCCAGAACCGAGGGGAGTTATAGTAAACACATGTCCACGGTGCACCCTGGGAGGTCTTTGTCCCCTGCGTGGAAAGGAGGTGGGGGCGGTAGAGAAGTACTGTGACGAGCACGCGACAGTGAGTCCGAGGACTTCACCCCCTCTTGCCCCGGACCCTTGTCGGGCTTTCGTGACCTTGAGGAGAGCGGAGTGTGAAATCCGAGATGTGTTACTTATGCCTACAGACCGTTAATATAGGGACATTTGTGTGAGTGTGTATATCGCTACCAGCACCAGACCTACGTTCCGAGTCACGCCTGGGAAAAGAACCACAGACTGAGAAAGCATTGGGATGCTTGAATATATTGTCGAGACGATCCGAGGACGGCGCGCGCGCGCGCGCGCACACACACACACACACACACACACACACACACACACACACACACACACACACACACACACACACACACATATACATATATGCAACTCATCCACAAATTTTCAAATAGATTTAATATTCACGAAACTCTTCTCAAACTACTTTCATCTTACTTGCACAATAGAAAGCAAAAGGTTATAATATCTGGTTGCTCTTCTTCGTGGCTTCCTGTAGTTTCTGGTGTGCTCCAAGGAAGTTCTCTGGCACCCCTGTGTTTTTCTTCATGGATGACATTCACAAATATATTTATTACAAATTTTCAGTATTATTGTATGCTGATGAGTGAAAATTATTTCAAAAACATTACCTCACTTCAGGACACATTCTATATCCAAGACAATCGCAAACATATTGAACGCTGGTGTCAAGACTGGGACCTCAAATTAAATCCGGAAAAATCTGTTGTCATGAGGTTTACCCTAAAATACAATAGCACAGCGCCATCCTACAAGCTATGCAACCAGGTTATCCCATTCGTACGACAGCACCAGGATCTTGGTGTCATTTTTGATAGCAAACTGACTTTCAACCATCACATAGACTACATAACTTCGAAAGCGATCAAAATGCTTGGATTAACCTACAGATTTACAGACATAACACACGTTTCTGCCCTAAAAAACCTACTTTACAATGTGTGTTGCTCCTATCCTTGAATATGGTTCCTGTATTTGGACAATGGCATGTGAAAGCAATATAAAGAAAACAAACAAAGTAGTAAGTTTCTTCGTGAGAATAGTCAAACATAGATGCCCAACCCTTGGAAACTTCTCCAAGCAATAAATTCTATCCACTCTACAAATTCATGACCTTTCTCTTCGCCGTCAACTATCAGATTTAACACTACTTTTCAGAATCATTAATGGACAACTTTTCACCAGTGAAGTCTTGCCACTTCGTAATATCAGAATCCCACGTCCCAACAGTAAATGGAACCTTCTTTTACATTAAATCTTCAAGGCTATCTTTAGAACAAAGATCACTTCTCTACAGGCTACAAACAATTTGCAACTCATTAAAGATGCTCCAGGCTTCCATTTATCTAAACAGACTTACAGAACGGCATGCAGAAAGCAACTGAAGAGTAAATAATATTATTTTTGCCTTAGTTGTTATTATTGTTGTTACATACGTATATGTGTGTGTATGTGTCCATCTCATTATTTTGTTTATTTCTTTTCCGATTGATATCCTGATGTAAAATGGATTTTTCTGTATTCAGGAATTTTCAAATAAATAAATAAATAATAATAACAACAACTTTATAAAAAGGCTTAACCAATTTTTTTTAGGAAGGGGGAGGTAAACTGACTTCCTTGGGATGTCAAAATATTATGGTCATCCTAGACTGAGCATATTCTAGATTTGCATGTCAAATTTTGATAATGTAATCAACACAAATGTACTTGTATGTGTGTGACAACACAAATTTACTTGTATGTGTGTGACATGTATATTTATTGCTGTAACTTGTTCATTGCAGCAACAACAACTACCTGTCCAGGTTGATAATGAAGCTCCACAGGAAAGTGAAGCGGATTGTTTATGTCAAGAGGTAAGTGTCATTTTTCAGATTATTTTAAAATGGTGTTCTGTGACTTTTGACTCACCCCAAGCCACCAGTATCTTATGAATAGGATGTTGAACATCCCTTTGCTGTTTTTACTGCTTACCACTAAGTTCTAGTAAACTGCTGGCAGAATTTGTTTTCATTCTTCTTGTCGCATGGTGAATAGTTAACGTGTGGTTGTTGATTGATTGCTGTGTGCAGCAACAAATATCAGAATTTAAGATTGGATCGGGAAAAGAGCACTGGAAAATTCCATTGCACAAAGACAGTTCAACACTTAATCTCAGCCAAGAAACATCGAAATAAGTTCATCTTCTGATCAGCCATTTGCTGCTGTTTTGGTGTCTCAACTTGGTTTACAATACTGATGTATTGACTACAGGCAGTTGATTTTAAATAAAAATTTGGTGGAAAGTTAAATCAAGGACGTGCAAATGCACGAGGTGTTGATTGTTCTGTACAGTGGTGACAATTTGCGAATTGCGCAAAAACTGCACAAATTAATTTGAGATTGTATGGTACAAAACATAATATTTCAGAATATTTTCTACCCCGGACTCTGAAATGTGTGCATTAAGTTGTTAGAAATTTGTGGAAGTGTGAGCACCTCATTTAGGCCTCCTTACCTGTGGTTAATGTAATATATTGCAGCACGTCATCACCAAAATAAATCATACGATGTTTTGTACATTTCATTTTTTTTACTTCTGCCAGCATGTTTCTTAATCTTTTCTTCATGTTTTCATAACATGTTTGGTTTTTTTAGGTCAGTTGAAGAAGATCCATGTTTTCACTTTCTTTTCTGTTGTGCTGTCAGTTTCTTTTAATCTATTACATCCTTGCTCTTGTCGAAATGTTTGATTACTCTTTTCTCTTCCATGTTGTGACTTTAATCACACAATTCAACGGAATCTCATGATTGTTGTTTTCGT
This sequence comes from Lepisma saccharinum, assembly GCF_977018435.1. NCBI lineage: Eukaryota > Metazoa > Arthropoda > Insecta > Zygentoma > Lepismatidae > Lepisma > Lepisma saccharinum. The sequence goes on along the minus strand of NW_028143008.1, from coordinate 483,387 downwards.
TAGTGCAATGTACATCTTTAAACCAAGTTCATTGAGTGTGGATTAAAATTGGAAACAAAATAATCGGCATTAGTAGAACAACTCTTCCAGGTTTTACTACTCTTCTTCAATTGCATAGCAAAGAAAAAACAAAAATATCTTACCCTATATTTATTACAAAGTCACCTCAGCAATCAATAATAAGGTTTAAGAAACAATGTACCCAAGTTCCCTTCAAAAAACATTGTTTCAGTTTTTCTCCCAATTTTCTACAGATTACGACTCAATTAACCTTGCTGTTTAAGCAAGAGTATTATTTTGTTGATATAGAAAGGGCCTTTTCCAAACTGTGTGGAAAGCATGGTATTGTCTAAAATGTTTTGGTACACATCAGCGAACACTGACCCATTTATTATAACTAAGGCCATAAGCCCAAATCAGCAAAAAATGCTGACCAGACCATTACTCCACCGCTACCAAATTTGAGAATGGTCACACAGTTCAGTCTCAAAGTCTTGGACTGGAAGTGAAAATCTTACGAATTACTTTGACTGCACTGCCTAATTACTTGACTGCACTGCCTAATTACTTTGACTGCACTGCCTAATTTAGTCCATAGGTAAAACTAAGAACACATTGTTTTTTTCCACGTTATAAACAGTTGTTTTTCACCATAGAAATCACATAGCATTTTTCATAGTTAAGTCAGTAAGTAGGCCATAAACATTTATCAAAAAAATACTGAGAAACTGACTTGAAAACCATTGTTATTATTCAACATGATCTCTACCAACATTGATATGCTTAACACCATTGCTTTATCAGTTGTAACAAAAAAGTTGGTTTTTCATCGTTGCTTTCATTTAGTGGAACAACTCTTTCAGGTTTTACTACTCTTCTTCAATTCCATAGCAAAGTAAAAAAATAATTACTTTCCTACATTTATTACAAAGTCACCTCAGCGATCAATAATAAGTTTTAAGAAACAAGGTACCTTAATTTCCTTCAAAAAACATTTCTTTGGTTCGAATTTATCATGTTCATGCAATAAGTAACACATATTATTGTGGCTGAAATGAAATTATATGTGTGAACCCAAAGGTGTAGTGGTAACGTTGTTGCCTTGTAATCAAGGGGTCCCAGGTTCAATACCTGGTGGAGGCACATAGTGGTTCGGATCCCACTTTAAACTGTAGGTCCAGTCCCTTTTAGCTTTTATGTGCATAAAGTGGACTTAAACAACAAATCAATCAATCAATCATTATATGTGTGAAATACATAATTTTTTGTTGACTCATTTTCCAAGAGTCCCCCGGTGGCAGAGTGGTTAGCACATCATGCTACAATGCCAGGGGTCCTGGGTTCGAATCCTGGCCTGGGCATGGAAGATTTGTGAGTGTCCATTCATCAATTTCATCATATCATCACTCATCCTCATCTTTGCAAATTAGCCAAAAGTGGCACAAGAAGCAAAGTAAAATAAAGCAATTCAATCAATTAATCATTTTCCAAGTCCAAGGGGGGGTGGTGGGGGAGGTGGGAGGAGGTGGTGCTTAATACCAAACACTTGTTCCCATTCACTGGCTCCATTTCCCTGTAGATATCTGTGGCTGTTTGTCCTTTGCACCATAAAAAACGAATAACGCTTCGCTGCTCATATTGCATGGACTTCCTGAGCACTCCAGCCATCTTTGCCAACTGATAACAGCGCCGTGCTGTGGAAGAAATCGGATGTTACAATAGGGCCATACCAAGAAAAGCCTACTGCATCGCTTGTATATATATATCTCGCTTTTGTAATAACAGTTATAACAAGCTAGAAAAAAATTAGGCGATAAGACTTTTCGATTCTCCCTCATACAAATGTTGTATATTATGCACTGTGCCTGTTGATAACCCTGTACACTCCACTAAATATGTGATGTTGACTCGTCTGTCTGCCTTTACCATGTATTGAATCTTGTCAATGTTTTCTTGACTGGTCTATGTCACTGGCAGGCCACCTGCATGGGAATCTTCATGACTCTGCCACATTCAAACTCACAGTACCAATACCAAGTAGTGACAATAGAATATGATGGAGTAGATTGTGCTAAAGTTTGTACCATGTCCTCATGAATTTCTTCCATTTTAAGGTTTTAATTTTCAAATACTTGATGACATCATGAACTTCATAATTTTCCGCTTTCATCACCTTCCTACAGATGATCTACACAGTCGAGTCACATTATTATGACCACCAGCTAATATCCAGAGTAACCACAGGGTCAGCACAGATAGTTGCTAGAGGGGCTGGGAGTGAATCGAAGGTGCAGCTAAGTTGTCACAGGTATCGGAGCCATGCTTCCTGCAGTGCATACCACAGCTGCTGGAGGGTGTGTGGTGGAGGATGCATAGAGCGAACATGACCATCGAGGTGGTCCCACAGAGGCTTTCAAGTCCAGAGAATTAGGGGGCCAGGGAAGTACTTGGAAGTCTTGGTTGTTCTCTTGAAACTACTGTTGGACATCTTGCATTGTCTTGCTGGAAGATCCCATCCTTTTCAGGGATAACAATCAGCATGTATGGATGTGTATGATCGGCAAGGTTGGATTCATAACCAAATTGATTGAATATCCCTTCCACATGGATAAGTGGTCTCAGAGAATGCCACGGAAACATCCCCCAGATTCCCAGGTCATAACACTGCTGCACCAGCTTCTGTTCTTTCAGCAATGGATACCACCTTACATGCATATGTACATCCATTCGATGAAGCAAAGAATGGGCCTCATAGTAGGAGGCAACCTTTCCCTATGAGCAGAGGCCAAATTCTGATATTGTTGTGCAAATTTAAACCTCTTCTGCTGCTCTTCATTATCATTGTTGCAGTGGCAACCCATTTGCTTCAGACCCCATACATAGCAGGGTTCGCTGAACTGTCATTTTACACACACGTCTAATAGCCCCCTGGTTCATTTTGATGATGAACTGCTTCACTGTAGCATGTCAGTCAGCCCTCATGCAGCTTCATTGCCAACGATCGCCTCTCACATCAATGGTATGTGATGCTCCGCAGTTTCCCCATTGGTTATTTGCAATGGTGCCATTTGTCCACTCACAATACACTTTCACCACAGCAGCATGTGCACAGTTCACAAACTTAGTTGTTTCAGAAATACTACCACTCTTGGCCCAAAAGCTGATAATCATCCCTTTTTGCCATGACAGAAACAAGTACTATGTGTGCAGACAGCTTATCATACTCCTTATATAGGGTGTGGCAGTGAAATGGGTGAATTTAAAAGCACCACCAGAGATACAAATTTATTCATGGTAATAAATACAAAATGAAAGCACAATACTTACAATTGTGATGAATGCTTAGAAACATCGTGCACATACATGTCACGGCACAGAATGCCCAATTACTTGAAAATGACATCACCCAGGTATCCCCTATTTTGCATCCACTACTGTCACTTTCTCACTGTGAAGTGACTTTTCATGGACCCTTTGAGGATTCTCATGTGACCCATATCGAAAGCTTTGCTTGTTTACAAAGCCTGAAAAATGAAAATTGGCTTCATCACTCATAATCAGATCGTTGATAAGGGCAAGATCGTTGTTTTGTAAAATGTCTTCACAGCGAATGCACGTTGTTCACCAGTCCACGACTCTATCTCGACTGAACACCGTTACCAGAGTAAATGCTAAAGTTTTGTCTTCCAGATGGCAGCAATCCCATTTTATATCATTTATAATATTTATATATTTTAATTATTTATAATGTATTATATAGATTTTTCTTTTCTTTTCAGCAAGTGGCTACTCTTATGAACACGTCTTGGATGAATAAGCGTACTCTCCGTTCATATGTGAATCATTTCCAAAATTGTAGTGAGAACATATCGAAGCACAGCAAGGATCTTCTGTACAGCATGCAAAACTTCAGAATTGCATTAGATCTATCATGCCAAGTCAAGAATTACATGGTATGTATTTACCTTTTTGTAGAGAAAACGAGAATGTTATTTGTAGGGCAGAGCCAATACCAGTTTGAAGCGATACCGATACTGATACTTAAAAATTCTAATGATTAAAAGTTCTTCAAAATATTGATTAACATTGGTGTGTAAGTATTCCACTCAAATTATATAATTCAATTTTAGAGCTGAGCAGATACCATGACCGATACCCACCGATACCGATGCTGATACCGATACTTGTATAATTCCAGTATGAAATAACAAAGGCTAGTTACTTCATCATACTAACTCGTCACAGCACTAGGCACCTATTTAGAAATATATAATTTGGGGAGCCAGTCCGAGCCAAGTGTCTCAGAAATATAATAAAAAAATTGTTTCTATTTAATACGTTAATATAATTATTTGTAATAATATGAAAATTAATTAATTAGTACTTAACTTCTCTGATGTGTATAGAGTATTGTTGTATGTAACCACAGACTAAGAAACGGAGGAAATACTATTTTGTTCTTTCTATCTTGACTAAAAAATATTGTTATTACATAACAGTTCCTGATAAATATTTTATGTACATTATTGTAAGTAGTGGTGTACATAAATATTTAGAGGGGCCTCTCCGATGGTGTCGCCGTCACCTTGTAATCAATAGATCGTGGGTCCGATACTCTGTGAAGGCACATAGTTGTTTGGGTCCCACTTTAAAATGTAGCCGTATGTTCCCAATCTAATCTCGACAGAAATTATTGATTGATTGATTTGCTATATTTCAGTTTGCTTCTTGTGCCACTAATTTGCGAAGATTGGGATGGGTGATGATGTGATGAAATTGATGAATGGACACTCCCAAACATCTATGCCCAGGCTGGGATTCGAATCCTGGCATCATAGCACGATGTGGTATTGTAACCACTCTGCCATGGGGGCCGGCTTTCGGAGGAAATAAATAACCCTCATTGGCCGATACCGGCAGTCACACGAAAGACAGAAGTGAAGAGGATAAGTATAAATTGCTGAATTCCCTTCGTGCTTGAACATACATAAAACAAAGCTAATTTCACAGTGACCTTCATCCCTCTTTTCCAAGAACTCCGCAACTGCCTGACCCAGCATTAGTACTGTAGGGGGGTTAAAACATACACATATCTTACCACCATGAGCTTGGAGCAAAAATTGGCACTGAATGGTTTATTTTTCACAGCGTTAACTAAGCAGTTAGATGCCTTCATAGTCACGTTTGGGTTCAGCTTTCACTTACCCATGCCTTTGATCTTGCCATCTGCATCCCGGGAGTGTGGGGTTTTATCCAGTGTTTCCAGGAAAATGTATGGAAATTACTGTGCTGGTCTCCCAATCTGTCACAAGGTAGGGTGAACGAACTTTTAAAAAGGACAAATGTTGAGATGAGCTGTTGCTTTGCCAGCTCTTCTAGCCACTAAAAGTCTTTGGTATCGGATGGTATTGGTAAAAGAAATCAACCGTCACTCACCGATGCCGATACCGCCAGTATCGGCTCAGCCCTAATCAATTTACAAAGAGTTTTGCTTTAAAATGTTCGACAATTACAACAGAATATTAAATTGCATGTTATGTTATAAAGAAATTAATTTTTTCATACAAAACTGGTGTAAAATAAAAATGAACTTTGAATTTTGCATACTTTTCAGGATAATTACACCCCGCGAAAGTGACCCACAGCAGTTTTTCCTAGCCCATGAAAGATGAATATGGTGGGAGATATCGGATGGTATCAGCAAATAAATTCCAACCCATACTTTCCAATATCAATATTACTGGTATCGGCTGATACTGACGCATCGGTAACGGCTCAGCCCTAGTTATTTGTTAGGGGGAACCATAACATACAAAGAAAAAATCAAATGATGCGCATAAAATGTTTGATGCTCTCTGCACTTCCAACCACAAACATTTTATGTGCATCATTTGATTTTTTCTTCATATGCCATGGTTTGTGAAAATTAGAACCTGCATGTTTTTAAATAAGGAGACAAAAAGACTCATAAAAAAATAATAGAGGTTGTATTTAAAGATTCATAGTTTGGATTTGATATTTTTTAAAAAAAAGTATAGCATATTTAAGATTATTTCGGTTATGACTCATTCCATGCCAAATCAACACGGATATGTGCAATTTTCACCCTGACCATCTCAGATTTTCATGAAATTTGGGGAGTTGAAACTATGCATGGAACTTAGTACAGTGAAACCTCGATTTTACTTTCTTCAGGGGACCAAGCTGAAGAAATTTAAAATACGGGAAAATGTAAAATCAAGGAAAATTTCTTAACATTTTACTATGTTGGGACCAGCAAATTTAATGTATAATGTGGGAAAATGTAAAATCCGGGAACGTAAAATCGGGGTTCCACTGTAACTATGAAAATTTTGAGTCTCATTTGTCTTGTAATTGTAAAATTATTCAAGGTCAAAGTTCGCAGAAATTGCCCTTTCTGAGCTTGTTGAGCTGTATTAAATGTGCTGTAACTCTGCTCCTATTTGACCTAGGAAGCTGAAATAATGTTTATTGTACAGGGAATGGAACAAGCTTTTCAGTGATATGTAATAAGCCTACCTGTGAATAAAAAGAAAATGCATAGTTTCAACTCCCCAAATTTCATGCAAATCTGAGATGGTCAGGTTAGGAGCTGTGTTGATTTCTTATGGAATGAATTTTATGTCTTCTCACATCATGATCGGGCCACAAGTTTGGAGTCCAAACTCAAGTATCCATAGGTTTTAATCAGATAGTAGTTTGGTTCTGAGTTTCAGGAACACCCTGACAGAGAGTTGAAACATCATGTGTCAAGGGTTTTTTACTGAAATATACACAAATTTCATCAGCATATTTAGTGTTTTTTTTCTTTAATTTTGACATACTACATATACATTTTTTTCAACAAGGAAATATAAGGTCAGTTGTTGTTGTTGTTGTTGTTTTAAGTCCAATTTATGCACAGTAAGGCTAATCATATTGGATTGATTTGGTGTTTTAAGTCCACTTTATTCACAGTAAGGCTAATCTGGACTGGATCTACAGTTTAAAGTGTGATCCGAAACACTATGGCCCTCCAAAAATCGAACCCGGGACCCCTTGATTACAAGGTGATGATGCTACCACTGCACCATCGGGGAAGCCATAAGGCTAATCAGGGCTGGGCCTATGGTTTAAAGTTGGATCCAAACCACTATGTGTCTCCACTGGGTATTGAACCCGGGACCCCTTGATTACAAGGAGATGATGCTACCACTGTGCCATCGTAGAGGCTGTAAGGTCAGTTACAAAATATACAATGCAACAATATTACATCACAAGATAATGTTTCAGAAGGGAGTCAGTAAACAACTAATTTTTATATGCTTGTTGTACTGCATTTTGATCTGTATTATAAGACTATTTTAGAAACCCATATATCGAAATTATCACTTATTTAGTTGTATTTAAAATTGAAAAACTGAAATCACATTTTAAATCCTGAAATTGTTTTGAATTTGCCCAGGCCTCAGCAGAACCAATTACAGGGGACATGTGGCCAGCACGACGAAACCAGTCATTGAGCTCCATAAAGAAACACCATATACTCTTAACACCATATACTCTTAACACCATATACTCTTAACACCATATACTCTTAACATCACCAACTGTATCATAAATGTAATACATCTTATTTAAGTGTTTATATAATAAATATTCCTCCTTTCTTGCTCACTCAATTTAGGACAAAGTGCACAAGCAGGATGCGGCAGAGGAGATCCAGAAGGTATCCTTGACTGTAAGTATTAATTCTTAAATAAATGTTTATAGTGCAGTGAATAAGTTCCCAAAATATTTTAATTCTGGATTCCAGCACCAAACTTTAGGGTTTGATGAAATACATATCAAAGACTATAAATCAGCTGGGAGACAATCTCAGAAATCATTGTCACGTGCAGTGACGTCATCAAAATGGCCACCAAGCAGCTTGTTAGATGTTTAATATCTCAGAAACTACTGAACGGATTTTAATGAAATAAGTCATTTTAAGGAATAGTTTTTTTTTATCTAAAATTGCATTTTTACACAGTTTTCTGTAAATTCAATTGTTTTTTTAATAAAGTTCAAATTATGAATATTTTCCTTATTTCCTGTCCCATCCACTTCCCAATGCGTAACACTGTTAAGCCTTGTTTCCATGTTAATAAAACATGAAAATGCTGACCAAAGCAAACTTTTATAGTATCAAAAAAGAGGGTGGAAACGTTATATTTTTATGTATATTTTTTTAAAGTTTGCCTTAGTCAGAATTTTAATGTTTTATTCCCAATGCGATATCCATGCAACACTATGTTCAAGGTTGCTTAAAATAGTTTCTAAAATTTAACTATAAGTTGCTGTATGCTTGCACATATTATTAGTTTTACCTACTTAATATTGCTCCTTGATGATTTGTTATCAATAAATTATTTTCAATCTAATTTGATATTTTCTTAAGAATAAGGCCTGTTTTTTTTTCTCCTCCTTTTGGTTGTTAAATGTCAATCCTAAGTACAGAGGTAGAAGTGTTCCTTGATCTACATTGTGACGGCTCAATTAAGCAGCTAGTTGCCCTTCACTCTTAACGCATTTAACTAACTATGCAAAAGTCAGGGCTGCAATTTTTTCTTGTTCTGCAAAGGATGCTTTCTTGCTGGTAATCGGGTTTCCTGTAGATGTTCCTTCTAAAACCATTCTAAAAACCAGAAGTGATTTCTTAGAAACAAAGTTCACATGGTTCTTTAAAAGACCTATTAAACTTTTGAAATTGCCAAACACGTCTTCATGAACAATGTTGAATAGCTACACGTGTTAGACACATTCCGTCACTTATGGAATTGTAACTACACTCATCAATTATGCCATTATGAACATCTCCTACAAATGTTAGGAAAATTTCTCAACAAACTTGCGATGAGAGAGGTTCACATTCATCATATTAACTTAATTGTTAATTTATAGCCATTTTCTGTTGTGAGAGGCTGTTTGCTGTCGGTTTGGCACAGAACAAATATATTTCATGATATGACTGATTTGCTGTGGCTTGTGTACAATGAAATTACAATAAATATGGGGTGCGTTCCGAAGGTCTTAACGAAACTAACGAATCGAACGAAAGTAACTGGCCTCGTGAACCTGGTGAAACCAGTTATTTTACAGACTTCTGGGTTGCTCTAGACGAAAGCGCAGGCACAGCTTTATGTTTATAGAAATTTGCTGCATGGCGTCCAGCAGAAGGCATGTGCTACTAGCAGAAATAAACTCTTCTTCGAGCACTGTTACTCATTTTAATCACATTGTAGGAAGAGTTAAGGCACACTCAGCTTGTGCATGTTGCTTCATATTGCTCTATGTTAAAAATATAATACATTTTCCGAACTAGAGCAGTTTGAAGCCATCATGCACACGCGTTGTCTGCGGGCAGCAGACAATTCTCACCGAACAAACCAACCTCCTGGCCCCTGTATTTAGTGAATCTCGTTCTTTCACAGATGCACGGAATGCGACTTTTGGGACAGCATAATAAACCTCACAAAACGCACGGAAGCACTTATTGACCATAACTCGTGCAACTTTCGGAACAGGCCCATGGAAGGTTCCAGGTTCGAATCCTGGCCAGGGTCTGAATGTTTTTGTACACTCACCTCACTTAGAAATTTGTTGTCCGTGCAATGCTATGAAGCATGTATAGGGGGATGGAGGGGGGGAAGGTATAAGACCACACACATTCTATTGATCTTGGTCATGTTGGAGGTGATGTGAGCAGCAACATGCTCTGGCCACCTTTTCCCCAGGGTTGCTTCAAGGTACCCATTTAGTTGAGGCTTGATGGACCCCAGAGTCCCTTTATGCATGACAACCTACTGATAATTTCTCCCCTGTGTGTTGCGCCATGCCATGAAGGTGTATATGGGGTATGGAATTAGGGACCTACACTTTCTTGATCATGGTTGAAGGTGTGGATTTGATTTCATTTATTTATTCACCTTTAGGGATTACAATAATCCATGATTTAGATGATGTGATCAGAACCATGGCTATGGTGCCTTTACCCCCCCCCCCTGCTTCATAGTTTCCTCCATTTACCCACTATTCAATACTGGGTGGGCACTGGAGCTGCTTGAAAAGAAAAAAATCCTGGTTCTCCTTTACTGGGGAGATGCCTTAATGACTGAGCTACCACAGCTTATAATTTATCATTTAAGCTTATAATTTTGTAAATACTTGAATGTAGAACATTTGTTTAATTATCCCTGCAAATCATTATTTTTTAAAAAAATATATATATACATTTTGTTTCATTTCAGAAATGTGAATTGGCTGCTATCAGAGATGATGTAAATTCTGCAATGATGGTAAGCAATATTTCTTTGAAGTTTAAAAATTTCTTTTTTTGTAATATTGTTCTCTTTGATTGTATGTGGATTTTTGTGAATAATGTACGTTACATGCGATATATCCTTGAGGAGTGTAAGCGACCAAGCCAAGACGCCACGCAAATAGTTGCTGTCTCACTTTTGGAAGCCACAATGTAGCCAGACCACGTTGAGTGAGAATATGGCTGACATACAATAATTGGCCGACTCAGTTTGCACGAACCTAAACACAACAAAATCCCGCAGATACCAGGGGAAAGTGAATCAAGATCAAGGGGCTCTTATGGAGATATGTCGTATACACTATATACATTTTATTTACATGATATTTATATTGTTTTCTACTCCTCATTTGATGCACATCTGCTATCTTGGTCCCACTTATCTGTGGTACCCACTGCCGGGACTCTAGCCTGGTTCACAAGAACAAGTTGCTGCGCAAACTTCCAGCAGTAGCCAGGACTCAAAATCATCACACTGGCCTTGTCCACAGTTGTAACTTATTCTTCATGTGACTGTGGAAATGTGTCATTTGAGTGACACTTTTTGAATGCACACTGTCTTCAGCATAATGCATGCCCACCAGCCCTGTCTCGCACAACTCCCAACTGGCACTGTCCCTCTGGGCAACTCAAATATCACTTAGTGTACTGCTGCACCGGACTAATGCACTGACGAACTGTTATGGACGAAGTGTCATCCAACATGGTTACAAACTGTCCAGTTTTTTGGGGGGGGGGGTTTCAGATAAAACCTGGGCAAAACTGGGTTTTGTTGTTTTTTTTCAGGTTATGTTTAAACACATATATATATATATTAAAAATGAAATATTTTTTCTCCTAGTAGTAATGCATTGTAACATTCAATTTGTATTGTTTTATACTCTGTCTCGACTATCCAAGTAAACGAAAACAAGTCTCTGCGCAAGTAGTAACACGAGATGGCTCCACTAATAAACACCGGAAAGAGAAATGGATTGCCTGGAGGGGGGCAAGCAACTGCAGTTAACAGCCTTCACAGCAGCATGTACTCTGCTTCGCTCTGCCCACTCTATTTCATCCCCTTCTCTGATGCTATGCGCACCCTTACTCCAGAAATAACTGTGACAGGGAATAGTTGACTGAATCAAAAACTATTTAACAATTATGTTAACATAATCTGTTCCATTTTTTTTTTCAACACTTTGATTCTATTCTTCCAGGAGGGTGTAATAGTTATTGAGGAAGCATATACTTTGGTTTATCCAAGAATCAGACTACCAAGGGGTGGGGGTACAAAATATGTTGTGACCAGTGTTTTTTTTTCTGATAGTCAACAACGGCACTCGATACTGGCATCTTATTATAGGTGAGGACTAATAACATTTTATTCTAACAAGATAAATGCTTACTATCCCAGAAGTCTTGGGTTCGAATCCCAGCCTAGCCATGGGTATTCTTTGTGTTCTTTCATCAATTTCATCATATCATCACTTGTTCTCATCTTTGCGATTAGCCAAATGTGGCAGAAAAGAGGAGTAAAATAAAGCAAATCAATCAATCAATCAGTGAAACAAACAAGAGAAATGCATGTGTGTGTGTGTGTGTGTGTGTGTGTATGCATCATCGTTTATGAACATAACACAATTTTGAGTAATTGTTATGATGAACACATTAACAAACAACATGGTAACATATCAATCTTTCTTCCCAGAAAAAAAGCAATAATCATAACTTCTTACAGATTTAATTTTATCAATCAGGTTTGCTACCTTTTTCCTCCTGCCCTTAAAAACACAATTCTTGAACCTTTTCAATGTAACCAATGGAGGTACAAAATACATAGACTTTATACCTTCCGTCTGCCACAAGACAAAACGTGAAGAGCAAGAAACTGTGTCATCTTTAAAATCCCTTCTGTCATACTATCCCCAACAACAAACTGTAAAATTTCATCGTGAACATTGGGCCTCTTCCTAACAGTTTTTGAAAAAAGCTTGAAATGGTACATTTACTAGACATATTACATGGAACAAATTCATAGAACGTATTAAGAAGAAAACTACCCTTCATGTTACAACTCGCATTAAATAATTTCCCGAGCATGACCTGGTGATACCTTAAATGCAGCTGAAATTTTTGCTCCAATGTAAGGAAGAAGAAAAAAAAAAAAAAAATCACATTAAGCTATAGGCAATTATTAAAAACCACGAACAGACCACTTGAAGAAACCAAAGAAGAAAAAATTCATAACAACAATGCCGACAAAAGAAAAGAAACTGGCCGCTGATCTTTATAGAGACTGCCGCCAGTTCTGAAAAGTATCGGCACCTCTTTCAGTGCTTGCCTGTTGGATTCAATAATAACGGTCTTACTTCAGTACCCATCATTTGGTGCTCAATATGACAACATGACATAATATTACATATTAATGTTAGTGTTTTCAATAAACGTAGGGGGTGCAGAAGAAAATTAAGGGTTGCGCAAGCACCCTCTCATGCCCCCTGGCACCTCAGTGGTGAAAGTATGTGTTTTTCAAGATCAAGCACATTTTTAGTTAATACGATTAGTAAATATTCCATTCTGAACTTCGCCAGCCCCCATGGCGGAGTGGTAAGCAAGTGGTGCTATGATGCCAGGGGTCCTGGGTTCAAATCCCAGCCAGGGCATGGATGTTTGCGAGTGTCCATTCATCAATTTCATCATATCATCACTCATCTCCATCTTCGCAAATTACCCAAAAGTGGCACAAAAAGCAAAGGAAAATAAAGCATATCAATCAAAACCATTCTGAACTTCAGTTTATGAAACACATTATTTTGTGAATGAAGTGTTGTGTCTATGTTGGAATGAATTATGCTACAGCTACAAACATGTTTTTTATCTCATTTATTTCATATGCCATTGACCATTAGATTATTCAAAAATAGTATGTAACACAATGTTTTAAATCTGCTTCAATACAGTTTGTTCACAGTTTGTCACAGTTGTGTTTTCTCATTATTTTTCTGGATGTTTCAAGCAAGCATAAATACCTCCTTCGTATATTAACTATGCCAAATTACAAATTTGCTGTATTTAATTGCATGGCTGATTTAATCCAAATGGAATACATTATACATCTTCCAAAATATCTGGCTGCTATGGTAATGGCAATTCCCATGGTCAAAACATTGGTGTCCCCAATTTGGTTCCCAACGTTTCCCAAACGTGCACTATATTTTAAGACATTTATTGTCAAATTATAGCTTAAGCAAAGCCGTAATATTCTAAAGAGTCTCCTTTCTTAATCTCCAGAAATGTAGCTTAGGCAGAGTTTTGAAATCGTCATCAGAATTTGGACTCTACCTCGGCATACGAAAAATCATTTTTTTTCTACAATCTTGAAATACTTTGAACAAATGTAAATGGTCTCAAAATTGGTGACTTACCCATAACCTTCCTAAAATACACACTACATTACAGAGTTTTTACTAAAAACTTAAAACTCAAGTGATATCGCAACATTGCTGAGAGTTAAGTTTCTTAATCTACGAAAATATAACCTAGTCATATAAGCATAATTTAAAGTTTTCGCAAGACATGTTAAACCAGTCTCATCTACTATCTTGAAACATGATAGCCAATATTTCTCAAATACAATGTGAGATCAATCCTTCAAGTTATCTTGCAACTATAAAAATTGCAACTCAAAAGCTTTGCATTTATGGCGGTATCAAAAATAGAATGTGTGTGATTTTACCTCTTACCTCCACTCCTAAGAGCATAGCATAGAGCCTGCCTGCAACTTGTGGAAAATTAATTTTTCATCTACCAATCTACCATATTGAAACAAATTGCTCGATTTTGTTCACACATTTTTTAGCTGCAGAAATAATTTCACCTAAATGATTCTAAATTTACAGCAGTTATCATCATCATTAAATAGATGACTTATCCCTCTCTGCTCATCCACCCTAACTCATACTCCTCCTAAATTATGCACTATATATTTTGATAATTTTTTTGTCAAATTATAGTGCAAGTACATAATGCTGCTGTAAGTTTCGTGCACAAAGCTGACATTGTGGTAATTATGAAGATGCACGACTTGCATGGCCTCAGAGCTCCTAAACAGACATAAATGACATTTTACTGCATAGGCAAGCAACCCATTAGGATGAGAAATGACAAAAATCATTTAAAGAGTGTTCGAATTTAATTATGTCACAATTAACAATATTTCAATAAAAAATGTACTCAATTCTCCCTTGTAATGTTTAAACATATAAACATTTCTTGTATCAATTAATCATCACAGTTGAAACTATGATGTGCCACTATGGATTCCCCCCACATAAGCAAGTGACTGGTAACCAAAGTGCTCCCACATTTCAAAATTATAAGCTTTGTTCAAGTATGATGCATCAATAAATGCAAACGTTTTATTTAAAAATTTGTGATACTTTTTCTTTTTTGTTTCTTGGATATATGATCTTTTTATTTGTGTTAAATGTTCATTTCTAGCATGATTTGAGGAAAACAACCTGAAAAACCCACTATGACTTGTACTACATTCACTACTTTCAGTATTATAAATTCTGATAAGCTTTATCTTTACAAGTTTTCCAAAAACAATTGACAATTATAGAACCTCACAAGTATTTAAAGCCATAATTTACAACATTTTCTGAAAAAAAAAAAAACACTTTGACTGTTTTTTTTGGTGGTTTTTTCGAATGGGTTTTCTAAAAAAAACTGCATGGGAAAGACTGGTCTGGGCCCACCCGGGTCAACCCTGAGACTAACACATGCAGCGAACTGATGCACGGCGAGCACCTTAAGCACACTGGCACTGGACAAACTGTCTAAACTGCGATGAACTCTCACAACAAACTGCATGCGTGCGTGTGTTACTCCACAAAGTGTCCTCTATGAACGCTTGTCAAAATACTGTCCGTGTACGTGTTCACGAAAACTGTTGTCCTCTCTTCTCTCACAGGCTCCCTTTCTTCCCAAAGTACCACATAAAGGGGACAAGCCCTGATTGGCCCTTTCCATTTGAACTGCAAACTGCAACTGCAGGGTCCTGCAGGCCAAATTTCAAGAAACTGGCCAAGCTCTGTAGGTGCTGGTGAAAGTTTTGGGCCGAAATATCCGCTACTATTGTTATGTAAATGTGGGAGATGTCAGGCAAAAGATTAACCCTTTTGGAAGAAAGATGTGGAATTTAGGTCAGATCTGGGAGACAAGAATCTGCTTTGTTCCCATGAGAAGTAAAGTTTCCTTAAACGGGGATATGAACAATGTGCATCTTAAAAATAAATAATATGAATATGCACATGTATATACTTAACACACTTAGTAATAATATAATTATGTTACTATGTATGGTTGCAGGAGTCACAATGATTATTAAAGTCAACTGATTACATTTTACAGGTGAAAGAAAAGCAGGGAGTGTGTGATGGTATTTTGAAATTTGACAAAGGCTTTGAATTTTGTTGTATAACAGACTTGGAATTTGTTTAAAAAATAACTTTTCATTTGGAACTTTAAAAGGGTTTTGTGTTCTTTTACATTGATGTTCTACTTCTTGGATTAATCACAGCAATGAGAATGCATGAGGATAAGAGTGCCACAGGATATTTTCTCAGGAGAGGCAGAGCAAGATTACATATCTTCCCCTTAAGTCATAGAAACTCATGTTTTAGGTTACCCTTTATTATTATTATTATTATTATTATTATTATATTATTATTTACATATCACATAATTTAAATTACATTTAAAGTATGCTACCTTGGTGTTGTCAAGTTCAATCTTGAATCCTGTATTTAAATATAAACTGGATTCGCCTTGCTTCTTTTCCATATAAAAATATGCAACATGAAATAATTGGACCAATTTACAATTTTGCTTTTTTCATTTTTCAGGTATAGTTTTCTAGAAAGTAATGACATTTTTTGTTATATTTTGAGATTTTATTTATTACTGAATATTTTTTTTCTGTTAATGCTTGTCCACTCATAAGGAAACATCTTTTCCAGGAAACAAAGTAGACTATTAGCAATATCTCCCTGCTTTGCATCTTTTGTTGGGTGAGAACTTTTCTCTTGCTGACTGTGAATTGAATCCAGGAGACATTGGTTGCTTTCAGCATGCTACAATTGTTTTAGTGAAATATATAGGATTTCCTCCATCTTAAAGTCTCTACTAGCAAACAATAGCAAACATTTTTATTTGAACATATCAGCCAAGTGTTCATTTTAATTCAGATTTATTCTGAAAAGCTATTTCAATTTGTGGTTTGAGTATACTCCATGAGGCCTTAAAAAGATCGCTTTGCGGGCTTGCAGCAGACAAAAATATAGGGGTGTGTCTGCGAGAACCAATCAGGTCCGTGAATGAGCGAGCCTGGTTGCCACAGCTAGCTCGCTGCACCCTTCTGGAAGGGTGAGTGACCTCTGCCTCTTGCTACCTCGGCCTGTTTGTTCGGCTGAGGAGCAGACGACATGAGAGTATCGGCAATAGTGTGCGAGCGATGTTTGCTGTTAGCCCGCGAAACGCTGTTTCTAAGGCCTCCTGCAGTATAATAATACTGAATGAAGTTATTTCCTGTAAATTGTTCTGTATTTGCCAGTTCTGCATTAATCAGACTGTTTCTTACAGGGGAGTGTCCAGGGGCATTATGCTCCTTCTCAAAGAAGTTATAGTAAATTTAACAATATTGCACTATAATCTATTAAATTGCTTCCTAAAATTAACATTTGGCACATTAAACATTTCAATGCTTTTGAAGACTTAATATCAAATTTCTACTTATGTACTTCAACACATCCACTTGTTTCAACTATCAAACCGTGAGCCTGATGCCATGTTTCGTACTCTTGTATGTTTTTTTTTAAAAAAAATAATAAACACTCTCTTCAAGTATTAATTACATTTATTGTAATTACGGAACATGCAGACTGCCATATTTTCTTGTTTTCATTTCCAGTAACCAGAAGATATGTTTTTATTAGTAATGGGCTGATATGCAATTTTGGCCAATATCGATAGAGTACCAATATGAAATTTACTGATACCAATAACTGATATTCTACCACTCCAATATAAAATTCCAAATGATCCCTGAAGAACCTGAATGGTTCATTGACCTCCTTAGTAAATGTTTCTTCCCAGGTTACTGCAGTGCAAAAGTAGCTGCATATTTAGATATTTACTTTTCAAAAAAGTAAGGCATGGAGAATATCCATAAAAATTATGACAAAAAGGCAGAATATTGCACTAAATTATAAGATATTTATAGATATATCAGATTTAAAAAAAATAATCAGTAATTTTACTGATACGCCTATATTGGTCGATACCGATAGAGTATTGATCAATCTGTCCCATCCCTAGTTTTTATCATATAATTAATCCATATGTTACAGTATAGCATATGTTCCATTCACAACATTCATCGATACTATGCTCATTCATCTGTCTTTCTCTTCTTGTCCCACTATACTCAATGATCTGCATTGCAATTTCAGATACCTGGGTGTGTGTGTAGTACCTGAGTGATGCTTGATGAGTAAGATTTTCACTCCTTGAGCAGACAGAGTATTTGCTTGATTGTGTGTGCTCATTGATCAAATATGAGTGCCTTTGATATTGATCTGTGGGCCTCCCCCATGGCGCAGTGGTAGCGTCATTTCCTTGTAATCAAGGGGTCCCAGGTTTGATACCCGGTAGAGGCACAAGTGGTTCGGATCCCACTTTAAACTGTAGGTTCAGTTCCGATTAGCCTTACTGTGCATAAAGTGGACTTAAAACACCAAATCAAACCAAACCAATATTGATCTGTGACCAATGTGGCTGCTTTGACTAAACAAGATTTCAGTGATTTTCAAAAGCTATTAATTATTGAAATGGTGAAATGGTTGATGTGGACATAACTGTTGAAATTTTCCTTTTCACACTTGCACAAACTTTCTAAAACTACAGTGTATATTTGGAATAAACAACACTTTAATTTGAATACAATTATAAATAGTGGAAAATGATATTACCTTCTGTTACTTGAACTTTCTCTGTAATTACCCTATATCACAGCCAATAGTCACAAATACTTCTTCATTAGCCACCATATTCTTACTCTTTGTTCCGTAAGATGGAAACACAAGAATGATATATTCTGTGGTAAGGAAGGTTAAAGTTTGCTCAGCAAGTAAGTAAGCAACACTCACCGAATAACACTTCCTTGGCCATCGAGTAGCTGAGCGATCACGTTGCTCACTGCACCCCTGGGAGTAACTCTTTTGTAACACATCTTCTTAAGTACAATTTTTAAAAATGAAATTATCAAATTTTAATTTATTATGATACAATAAATAATAGACCAGCCAAAGACCAAAATTATGACTTTTACCTGCATGGAATATTAATAATTGGCATCAATGCTAAATCAATCTGTAATATGCTAGATTGAAATACTATTGTGGATGCCACTAAAAATTTTAACCTTGAAGGTTATTTATTGCAAGGTCATATTGTGACCTAAAAGGTCTAATCACAAAGTTTTCCAAATATAGTCATATAATATCAAAAGAAAGGTATGGACTAGGCAAACAATTTGGTACTATTTTTGGATCAGCATATCGATCTTAGAAGTAGGTCTAGGTCATAGTCCCAATTTGAGAATGTTATACAGGGTTATTCAATATTATTGTCGGGATTTAAATATTTTTTCTGAGCAGGTCATGAAACATTTGCCTTTTATAACCACACCAATTGGTGGAGACACTCAAAGTTTTCTTTCGTCATAGACAGTGTTGTGTAGTTATGCATTTGGCCACTAGGAGGCAGATTTTACAAGTTAGCAGGTCAAGTCAGTCTGTTGTCATTGTCCAATGACACATTCCATTTGCCGGTGATGTGCACAGTTTGAGGATACAGAGTGCCTGCAAAGTGGAAAAAACAGAAGCACAAGTGGGCCACGTTAGAGAGGCTTTCCAATGGAGTCTTAGAAAATCAGAGGGAACTTCACAAAGCAAAGCAACAAAGAAAGAAGCAATGTGGCCTATGCTGATTCGACTTTTAACACCTAAGGATCACTATCCAAAGAAGACTTTCAGAGGAGTGTGTTGTTCAATGGTAACTGACTGACTTTGATGGAATTTGAATGGGGAAAAATGAATGGAAGAAAACTTTGATAGTGTCTCCATCAATTGGTGCGGTTATAAATGCCAAATGTTTCATTATTTGCTCCCGAAAGTATGCCAACTCTCATTTTGAATGGAAAATGCATACTACCAGGCAGTGAGAAAAGATCGGTTCATTGATTTCGACATTTTCATTTAATGGCTGATGTTTTCAGAAACAAGAGTGCAACTGATAGAACTCCACAATGGAGTTTTGCAGCTTTCTGATCTTTTCATTCACAAGAACGTGAAAGGACTGATAGAACTAGATGAGAAGCAGCAGAGGCTGCTCTCTAGGTGGCAAGTTGAGCAAACCCCACATATTTCTGAACTTTCTCAGTGAGCATATTCTGTTGTGTGCCTATGCATGAGATGATAATCTTTCCGTGCAGTGCATTGCAGTGGTGTACTTGGCTTCTGCCACTTCAAGAGGGCATTGGAGGCCTCTCTATCATTTTACATGCATTTCAGGCTCTATACATGTCTTTCCCTCTATCCCAGTGTATGGGCAGTGGGTGGTTGCAGGCTGATGGCCATCACCTCCAGTGTTGCCAACCTCAAAGCATGTTAAAGGTTAGAGCATTCTTGTTCCATGAATAGTTATGTTCATTTGCATTTAACAATAAGATAACTAAATAACATGTGGCTCCATCGCAGAGTGGGCAATGTCAAGTTAGGGGTTCCAGCTTCGAACCCTAGTCAAGGCATGGATGTGTCATTGTGTTTGTCATGTTCATTGTTCGTCCTTTCATCATCTCGATTATTGTTTATTGAAATATTTTTTTAAGTTTCAGAAATGTTGCGTTTCACTTACAATAGCATATATTTATTATAAAACTTTTCATATCACAGTTAAGTTTTAATATGCCGTTACTTATCATTTTTGATACTAGGGACGTTCAATATATAAGTTTCCCTGTGCTATAAAATATTGTATAAAGCAACGCCATTAAAAAGAAGCACATGGTTGACAAGCGCCATCCTTCGTCTACAAGGAACAACAATCAATTTGTTATCAGACGTGAAGGAGCATGCACTCAAGGGCGAAAAGTAAATGCTTGTTCGGAAAACGTGGGCTCGCGTCATAAGAAGTTGATAAGCATGGATGCTAAGGGCATTCTGCTGATGGACTTTTTGGAGCGAGGAAGAACAATTAATGCTGACCGTTATTGTCAAACATTGGATAAACTGAAAAACGCAATTCGACATAAGCAACCAGGTCTCCTGTCAGCTGGTGTCATTCTTCTTGACGATAACGATCGCCCCCACTCAGCAGTGCAAACACAACACAAAATTGAAGAATTGGGGTGGGAACGGCTGCCCCACCCTCCATACAGCCCCGATTTAGCACCTAGTGATTTGCATCTTTTTCCGGTGTTAAAGTCTGAATTGCAAGGTTATCGTTTCGAAACAGATGAAGAAGTGAAGCGTAATGTGAGAATAGTGCTCAATAGCCAGAGCCCTGATTTTCTTGCAAAGGCTATGGACAAATCGGTGCAATGGTGGGACAAATGCCTGAATCTCTATGGGGATTATGTGGAGAAGTGAGGAAGGATCCTCATACACATATATGTATAGTTTTCTAATGTATCTTAAAAATAAAAAAAATTACAGCATACGGAAACTTATGTATTGAACGACCCACGTATATCTAAAATTATCTCCAGGACTGTACATAGCATATGGTCCAGACAGCATGTAACATGAGCTTTTGAGTAGGCTTAAAATGACTTTTAATACATGTAATGTTGATAGCAAGCACCAATGCTAAACCAATTGACCGCAGGTCTCATAAAAATATTGACCTTCATGACCTAATTCTGAGATCGATATTGTGACCTAAAAATTGTACCAAACTGTTTGTCTCGTCCATGCCATTCTTTTGATGTGTTACATGACTATATTTGGATGACTTTTGTGTGACCCTTTTACAATATGACTCTAAATTACCTTCATGGTCAAAATTTTTAGTGGCATCCACCCTAGTATTTCAGTCTGGCGTATGACTGGTTGATTTAGCATGGGTGCCAATCATTAACATTCCATGCAGGTAAAAGGTTTTTTTTTCTTGCCTGGTGTACTAAAGCTCATTAGTTGATTCACTGTAAAAATTTGTAGCCAATATATTGCAGGTACTGATTAGTTCTCATGGAACATAACATGATTACCCAGTAAACACAACCTATTAATAATTGGACTGAGAGTTGCAGAATTTGTTACCTATCCATGTGTGTTAAATGACCATATGAAAAGTAAGCATTTGCTTCAGATTCTACACTTTTTGAGGCATTTTGCAGATGAGAAATTAATCGATACAAGTGTTGCATGTCAAATCATGTTAATTCCCAAACTGAAATATATCAACTTCCTAAATTGAGTTTTACTATTTTTCTTGCAGGATGCAGTTAATTTTAAGACACGTATAAAGAAAGAAAATGAAGATGACAAGTTGCCTCTAGTTGACTATTTGTTAAGCAAGCTGAGTGCAAACATTGAAGTAGCTTACAAGACCAATAGGGTATACAACATGTATAACAAATCAATGAATTCAATTGCACCTTTCATGTCATTGTGGCTGCAAGTAGACAGCAAATACTTTGAGGTAAGTTTTTGTAATTTTGTTTCTTACAAAACTGTAGCCTGTAGATGCTAATAAAATAAAATCAACTCAAAAGCAAATTAAATCATTTTGTTAGATATTAAGTTAATTTACTTAGAGCTGCAGTTGTCCAGTGAGTTTGGCATCTGACTGCCTGCAGGAGACCCAGAATTGATTTCCAGGGTAAGTGATCTCAGATGGACCTTCTTCAGTAAGGCAGTTGTGGGTACACCCACCCAGCCTCTAATAGAATTGGTGCCTGGAGAACGCTGGAGGTCAAGGTGCTGATCACATCACCTCCACAATGGTCAAAATCTTAACTCTGTGGAGTCCCTGCATCTACACTTCTTCTGGCCTCTATGACTTGTTACAATGTGTTTTGCAAGGATTTTTACTTTTCCTATTAAGTTAATTTATGAATAGTTCTTATATTAAGAGGCTATATGGTAATGGTTGTAATTACTCATGAATAGATGACAAATTGGAATTTCATGTTGCTGTGTGCGACATTTCTGATGCACTCAGTTGATTGAATATTTTGGTTACCACTGTTCTAAGGTAATTAGAGGCTTTTTTGTGCACCATGATTCATTTTACCTTCTGTTATAGTTCATGACTTAGTTAAAGTACTGCTTAACAAGAAATTTCCTCTCTATATTGGTGTTGTGTACTTCCTCCCCAAATCAACTAAAGCATTATATGACAAATTTTACGACTTTGTTGAAACCCATACTAAACCAGGAGATAAAATACTATTCTGTGGTGACTTTAATTTACCAGAAATTACAAGTGTAGACGCAGATTTATAAAGTCTTAGGCCAGTGTGTCACAATCTACAACTTTTTATGTCATACCATACTCTCAGAAACGTAAACAATATTCTAAATGTAAACAATAGGCTACTAGGCTACTAACTAATGTTAGTAATATAGATGCAAGCAGAGAGTAGCACCCTCTCCCCATCACCCCTCAATAATAACCGAAATCAAATGTCTTTCCATAAAGTCAAATAAATCAAAACAAAACTTTTCAACCTACAACTTTAAGAAAGCTGACTATTCAAAACTCTACAGTTTGATATCACAAATGTGTTGGACCCTAATAAATAGTGCCAATAACGTAAATGAAGCTGTCGATATTTTCTACGCATTAATTTATGGCATATTTGATGAATGCGTTCCCCTTAAAAAATAAAAGTACTCAATATATCCTTGCTGGTTTAAGCCTGCTATAGTGAAAAGAATTATAGCTAAATCTTGCAACAGGTTAAAATGTAAGAAAAGTATTACGAACAAAGAATACCATCGGGAAAAATTCCTTCAGCTCTGCGCACAGGTTAAGAAAGACATAAGTGTAACTTACGCTAACTACACAAAACAGTCTGAGGACCAGATAAGTGCTGACCCTCCTCGATTCGTCCTATATCAAAAGCAAAAAGTCCCACCAAAATTGCGAAGCTATTAAAGACGGTACACACTAGGGATGGCCAGATCCGGATCCTAGCGGATCCAAAATCCGGATCCGGTTGGTTCCGGATCCTTAGGATCCAGATCCTAAAATTTTTCGGATCCGAAACGCGGATCCGGAATTTTCAGATCCGGATCCGGATCCGATACTTTCGGATCTGGATCCAGAACTTTCGGATCCGGATCCAGATCTTTTGCATCCAGATCCAGAATATTCGGATCCGGATCCAATACTTTCGGATCCGGATCCGCGGATCCGGAATTTTCAGATCCGGATCCGATACTTTCGGATCTGGATCCAGAACTTTCGGATCCGGATCCAGAACTTTCGGATCCGGATCCAGAACTTTCGGATCCGGATCCAGAACTTTCGGATCCGGATCCAGAACTTTTGCATCCAGATCCAGAATTTTCGGATCCGGATCCGTTTTGCCATCTCACATGCGCTTCTTTGCAAAGTAAGAATGTGTTTATAACATATTGTTACCTGCTAATATACATATATATATAATATACATACATACACCCCCCCCCACACACACACACACACACACACATATATATATATATATATATATATATATATATATATATATATATATATATATATATATAGTGTGTGTGTACGCGCATGCGCGATTTGTAATTAATTAATTAATACACTTACAAGGGAGGTCTAAGTCTCCCCCTCCGATTTCCATGAAACTTGGCAGGTGTATAGAGGCCCCACTTCCAATGTCAAGATGAGGAGAAATTGAAGTGGGGATCTGACCCCGAAACCACGTAAATATGGCATAGGAAGAAACAGGGGGCATAGGGCTTCTCTATACACCTGTCAAATTCCATGGAAATCGGAGGGGGACACAGGGGTCAGATGATTCCCACGTCAATTTGTACTCATCTTGATATTTGAGGCGGGTTTTGCCCCCTAAACAGTTTTTTAGCCGAAACAAAAAAAAACACGTATTTCTTCCTTTGGGCCCCTCTATACACTTGCAAAGTTTCATGAAAATCGGAGGGGGACACAGGGGTCAGATCCTTACTTCAATTTGTCCTCATCTTTTCATTTGAGGGGATTTTGCCCCCTAAAACAGTTTTTAGCTGAAACAAAAAACACGTATTTCTTCCTTTGGGCCCCTCTATACAACTACCACGTTTCTTGGAAATCGGAAGGGAACACAGGGGTCAGATCCCCACTTCAATTTGTCCTCATCTTGACAATTGAGTGGGTTTTGCCTGTAAAACCGTTTTTTAGCTGAAACAAAAACAAAAACACGTATTTCTTCCATTGGGTCCCACTATACACCTGCCAAGTTTCATGGAAATCGGAGGGGGACACATAGGTCAAATGCACACTTAAATTTGTCCACATATTGACATTTGGGGGGGGGGGTTGTCCTCTAAAACAGTTTTTTAGCCGAAACAAAAAAAAAACACGTATTTCTTCATTTGGACCCGTTTATACACACACCTGCAAAGTATCATGGAAATCGGAGGGGGACACAGGGGTCAGATCCTCACTTCAATTTGTCCTCATATTGACATATGAAGGGGTTTTGCCCCCTAAAACCGTTTTTTTAGCTGAAACCAAAAAAACACGTATTCTTCCATTGGGCCCCACTATAGACCTGCCAAGTTTCATGGAAATCGGAGGGACACAGGGGTCAGATCCTCACTTCAATCACTTCAAGTTGTCCTCATCTTGACATTTGAGGGGGTTTTGCCCCCTAAAACCGTTTTTTAGCTGAAGCAAAAAGAAGAACACGTATTTCTTTCTTTGGGCCCGTTTATACACACACCTGCCAAGTATCATGGAAATCGGAGGGAACACATAGGTCAAATGCACACTTAAATTTGTCCACATATTGACATTTGAGGGGGGGTTGCCCCCTAAAACAGTTTTTTAGCTGAAACAAAAAAAAAACACGTATTTCTTCATTTGGACCCGTTTATACACACACCTGCCAAGTATCATGGAAATCGGAGGGGGACACATAGGTCAAATGCACACTTAAATTTGTCTTCATATTGATATTTGAGGCGGGTTTTGCCCCCTAAACAGTTTTTTAGCCGAAACCAAAAAAACACGTAATTCTTCCTTTGGGCCCTTCTATACACCTGCAAAGTTTCATGAAAATCGGAGGGGGACACAGGGGTCAGATCCTTACTTCAATTTGTCCTCATCTTTTCATTTGAGGGGATTTTGCCCCCTAAAACAATTTTTAGCTGAAACAAAAAACACGTATTTCTTCCTTTGGGCCCCTCTATACACCTACCACGTTTCTTGGAAATCGGAAGGGGACACAGGGGTCAGATCCCCACTTCAATTTGTCCTCATCTTGACAATTGAGTGGGCTTTGCCTGTAAAACCGTTTTTTAGCTGAAACAAAAACAAAAACACGTATTTCTTTCATTGGGCCCCACTATACACCTGCTAAGTTTCATGGAAATCGGAGGGGGACACATAGGTCAAATGCACACTTAAATTTGTCCACATATTGACATTTGAGGGGGTTTTGCCCCCTAAAACAGTTTTTTTTAGCTGAAACAAAAAAAACACGTATTTCTTCCATTGGGCCCCACTATAGACCTGCCAGATTTCATGGAAATCGGAGGGACACAGGGGTCAGATCCTCACTTCAATCACTTCAATTTGTCCTCATCTTGACATTTGAGGGGGTTTTGCCCCGTAAAACCGTTTTTTAGCTGAAACAAAAAAAAACACGTATTTCTTCCTTTGGGCCACTATACGCCTGCCAAGTTTCATGGAAATCAGAGGGGGACACTTAGATAACCTCCCTTGTTAGTCTTACACTTTGTAATTATATAACACTGCATATATTATAATGTTTTATTTTAATTTGTAAAACTGTAACTGTAGAAAAATTGTATAATTTTTGTATAACATTTCTATCTTGTTATATGTGTTAAAGGTTTCATCCTGGAATTGAAGGTCTCACATTTATGTATGTTTTCATTTCCAATACATTCGAATGAATACATATTCGTTTCAATGGCATTTAAAAAATCACCTCTGACTTTTTATTTTAAACAAGTAAGATTATTTTTGTGCACGAGTGTGTTAGCCGATGCGAACGTTACACAAAGTATTTTAGGAACAACACTTGAAAAAAAATCTTGTAGGACTAACTAATGAAAAATTTCTTTGTAATCGAAGATCATAATACCTTTTAAGGTGTGGTAATATTTAATGGGATTGAGATACGAAACTCTCGGATTCGGATCCAAAAACTCCGGAATTTTCGGACCCGGATCCGGATCCAGATCCGGAACTTTTAGACCCGGATCCGGAATTTTCGGATCCGGATCCAGATCCGTAACTTTTGAATCCGGATCCGGATCCGAATGGATCCGGATTTTTCGGATCCGGATCCGTTTGGCCATCCCTAGTACAGACATATTGACACACGTAAATGTCATTGCGGATGCTCTGTGTACGCAGCCGAAAGAGCTAAATATGACTTAAACAATTTAAAAATAGAAATTGTTAATTAACAACTTGATATTTTCACATTGCCCAACATTTGCCTAAGCAAAGTAGAAGATGCCATTATGAAGTTGAAATTCAAATCAATGACCGGTCCCATCAACATACCACCATATATAGTAAAATGATGTTGCCATATTTTAAAATATCCCTTCCTGCAAATTTTTAACCTTTCCCTCGTTACCACCACTTTTCCTTCAAAATGGAAAACATCGTCGATCTGTCCCATCCACAAGTCCCACCAAAGGTCAAGCTTAGAAAATTATAGACCAATAGCAATCTTGTCTAGTCTTGCTAAAATATTTGAACAAATCATTTACAAGTGTTAGCACATGTCAATCTGGTTATCTCTCCCCATCAGCATGGATTTACTCCAAAGAGGTCTACTGTAACAAACTTAGCTAACTTCTCCCATTACGCATGCAATGTACTAGATAACACAGGACAAGTTGATGCAATATACACCAAGTTTACTAAGGCATTTGACAAAATTGTCGATGATATATTATACAGAAAATTGCTTCATTCAATATTTCACTTAATACTTTAAATTTTTTTGCTTCATATTTAGCCGATTGAATGCAAACTGTAATATATAGGAAAATCAAAAGTCATCCCTTCACATAATATTCTGGTATTCCACAAGGGTCCAATCTTGGACCGCTTTTGTTTTTATTACTTATCAACGACTTACCTAATTGCATACAATATTCTCAAAAGTTGCTTCAAGGCCTGTGGAGAATATCCAACATTCGACTCATATGTTAATCTAGTTTCAGAGAACAACTTCAGCAAACTAGCACTCAGGCGACAAGTAAATGACCTGCTCTTTCTCTACAAAGTAATAACTGTGTAATGGATGATTCCAACTTGTTATCAGCCATATCATTCAATGTCCACATTTCCGAAACAGTCTCAAGCACAAAATCTTTCATTGCCAGAGAGCGAAGACTTCAATTCTTTCTACCTCTCGGGTGTGGAGAGCATGCAACTCTTTCAACATAATTCCAAGTGTAAATAACACAATCGATATTTTTACAATGTGTTTATACAATTTTAAAAATACTATTCCTGGAACACTGAAGTGAATCCATTGTAGTAATACGTATTATGTAATTAGAGCACTATAATTGGGCTCGGCCTGTTGGGCTCTATGAATAAAATAAAAATAAATAAGCAAGATAAAAATATGCTAGTTACGGACACACATTGAATAGTACATGGGTGACTTTTAGAAGGTTGAATATGCATGAAAGCAGCATCGTAGAGAAAGATGAAATCAGAGCTTTAATGCACTAACCACTTTTGAAGGGAAAATCTCACAAGAAAATAAGAAGAGATGACTGTTGCGTGTGTATAGCCTATACATATATTTTTGTTTCATATGACATTTTGTGTAATGCTTAAAAGTATAATCATTGTATTCCACTTTGTAAAAAATATCTGAGTATTTTCCATTTGGTAATCATTTTCTACATGTAATGATCCAGTGAAATAGGAAAATTGAAATCTTGATGACATGACCTACATTAGCTTGATGAATTTTTTTGTTGTACAAATGGTAGTCCTTGGATAAGAGAAAATAAACTAATCTAAACTAGTCCTCACCCTGTGGCAATGTGAAGCACTGGCACAGACACTGGTTGAATCTGAGCCCATTTCAGGTCACCTTCCTTCAGTCGTTGATGACAGGCAAGCAGAAAGATGGAGCCACAAGAAGTTGAAAGATCTTGTCTAATTTTGAACCTGAACGTAAAAGGTAGTCGAACATTGCGATTCTCTAACCCCTAGTAAGGCAGGAATTCAAGCATAAGTAGAAAAATATCCTGCTGACAGTGTTTTGGAGAGCCACAGTAGTCTAGTCAGTAGGGAATCTGAGTGTCACAGGGGAGACTCGAATTTGAGTACCAGGGTGGGTGATCTAAGATTGGAATTTTTCCAGCCTTGTCCCTGCATGAAGTGGCTTTGGGGCTCACCCAGACTCAAATCAATGAGTACGGGGGTGCAAATCTGCAGGGTAAAGGTGGCTGGAGCATAGTTCTGATCACATCACCTCCAAAATGGGTGAGATCAAGAATGTGTGGGGCCCTACCTAGGGCTGTATGATACATCGATATCGAGTCAATATTTTTAAAATATTAAAGTATTGATATTGAAAAATATTGACATCAATACGTTGATATTGATATATTGATGTTGATATCGATACATTGAAGTTGATATTCAATATTTCGATATTGATATTATTGACGTTGATAAGTTAGTATCTCCGACCTTAAATTTGATATCGATACATCTATGTTGATATTTGATATGTCGATATTGATATTATTGATGTTGATATATCAGTATCGCCAACCTTAAATATCTTGGTATTAAAATACATGTTGGTCTGTACATGCTACGACAAAACCATCATTACGGGGCCTCCCCCATGGTGCAGTGGTAGCGTCTTTGCCTTGCAATCAAGGGGTCCCAGGTTCGATACCCGGTGGAGGCACAAGTGGTTCGGATCCCACTTTAAACTGTAGGTCCAGTCCCGATTAGCCTTACTGTGCATAAAGCGGACTTAAAACAGCAACTCAAACCAAACCAAAACCATCATTATCCGTAACATGCTATTGTTGCAGTTTTATTATTAAATAGTACAGTATTACCCACACAAGTAACGCTGAATGAGTTTCAAATATTTTCTCTGTATTGTTGAGTAATCACTTCAGATTGAAGAACTATATATCATTTTGCTCATGCTATTCAGTTCATCTAGTGTATTCTTCTTATTATTATTTTCTCATTATTTAACAAACGATGATAAAGATTAATGGAAATACACTATAGTATGATTCCTGAGGTGGGTGATCCAAGGTCGGAATTTTTCAGATCTTGTCAACACATAAAGCGACTCCTATGCTCACCAAGCCTCAAATCAATGGGTACCTGGGGACAACCCTGGGAAGTAAAGGTGGCTGGAGCATGGTGCTGATCACATCACCTACAAAAATGGCCAATATCGAGAATGTGTGGAGTACAATCCCCACATCCCTTGAATGTGCCTTCATGGCACAGTGCCATATGCATAGGAAATTTTACCTTACTTACCTTATAGTGACCAGTTTAAACTATGCACATACAGGGTGCAGTTGTGTTTTTGAAGAGGATTTTGTAGACAGTTGGGAAGCCAGAATAATGAGTGAGGAGGCAGAGTGGTATTTTCTGGGTGTGGGGAACAGTTACATTTATAAATCTTCTAAACACCACACAACAATCCATATTTAGGCTTCAAATAAATATTTATTTATTTATCTAGTTTTTCGTTTTTTCTGGAGGGTGGGGGAAGACTGGATGACTAGGGTGCATTTGCCCCTGCCCTCTTCTGGCACTGTCACTGCTCGTGGCTTCAAAATGATGCATCAAACTGAAAAAAGTTATTACAAAATATTTGTGCTGGGACATGCTGCATATGTTGTTTATACTCAATCGAGATGAGGCCAATACTTGCAGACCTAGACCAGTGTTTACAAGTCAAGGTGAGACAAGATTGAAACAGGCTTTTGCAACTCGAGACTGAGTCTTTGCCTAGTGTCATTTTGTATCTATCAATACCATCCCTACACTTGGGCACATCCAGATAACCAGCAAGTTCTATAAAGTAGGAACCTTCCTCTTCTTTTTGGTAGTTGAATGTATTGCTTTCCATGTTAATCAGAGGCAATCATTATTCATCTCCCAAGTCTGTCCCTGCAGGGAACGCTGTACTTGTCATCATAAACATTGTTCTTGTATGTAAGAAATGCAAGATCATCATTCGAGCTAGCTTATTTTCAGTTCCTCGATTAATGTGGTTAAAAACAACAGACTCCATTGTGTTATTGGACTCCTATTTTCGCTTCCACCAAAGAACAACATGATTCTTTGATTGTCATAGATAACACTGCAATTGAAGCTTGAAATTGAAAGATATAGATGTGTCGATATTGATAATATCTTTGTCGTCAATATCGATATTTTAATTAATACTCATTATACTGACTCAATCTGATCACATCACCCCCACCCACGACCGAATCAAGAAAGTGTGGTGCGTTACCGCCACACCCCCTATATGCCTTCATGGCATGGTGCTAAGCACAGGGGAGCACTTTACTTTTTTACTGAATCAATATCGATATTCAATCGATATCAAACTTTGATAAGGAAAATCGATATTGCACAACCCTAGCCTTGCCCTCAGACCCCCCTAAGTGTGTTTTCATGCACGATGCTATAACACTGAGAACTTTACCTTTTCCTCAGTGTTAGGAAATGTCAGGCATATGTCCACCCCTACTGAGTCTGCATGCATTTATACGCTCCACAAAATTATTGATAACCCTCTCGCAGATGTCTGTCTCTATGGCTCCAATCACCCGTATGATTTCCGCCTTCAGTTCCAAAAGGTTCGTGGTTTGTTGGCATATACCTGTGATTTCACAAACCCCCATAAGAAGAAATAACAGGGTGTAAGATCACATGACCTTGCCGGCCATTCCTGGTCACCGTGCAAAGGGATCACTCGTTGCAGGAATTTTTCATGTAGTAAGGTAAGGATTTCATATCATAACCACAACAAACGAGTCCAAACAATTCAGGCTACATTAATTGGCATGACAACAGATACCAACATTGGTAAGAACAGGTCTGCCAACCTCGAAACAAAACAATTACAATCGATATAGATGGAAGACATACTGACTCAAATAAAAGTAACTGAATGTTGTCACTCTTCAATATTGTTATTTTGACAAATCTGATATTTTGTATAGGTACTGCAATGGTTTCTGCACACACACAATTTTCATTTCGAACAATGTATCATCGTTTTATTCTTCTTTCTTCCGTCAAATTCATGGCTGGCATGCTATGATTTAAGGTAGGAAATGTTATATATTTAAATAAAAGAAATAAAGATTGGGTCACAAACAAAATTCTGCAGAAAAAATTTGAACTAAAGAGTATCCATGACAAATTAATAGCTACCAAAGAAAAAATAATATGAAAAATTAATGAAATCAGAAAGCTCACCATTTATCACAAAAAAATAAAAAGTAATAGCAATAAATCTAAAATCATATGGGATATATTGAACAAGCAAAGAGGGTAAAATAATAATAAAGATAAAGAAAATATTTCACTAGCTATATATGGAACTGAGGTAAAAGACCCTGAAACCATAGCAAAAATATTCAATAACTGTCTTGTGAATGATAACCCAAACACTAGTTTGCAAACAAAACACAGTGAAAATTTGGGACGACACACAAATGCCATTCAAAACTCTTACGATACCGGAAGAAATAAGCATAAATGACCTTGAGAAAGCTATTACTTCCCTAAAAACAAGAAATCATGTGATATTGATGGTTGATCTAACTATCTAGTAAAGAAATGTACACCGTGTCTACTCCTACCTCTACAATTTGCTATAAACTTATCAGTAAGAAATGGTATATTCCCAAAGATCTTAAAAAAGAGTATCATAAAACTGATATACAAAAAAAGGGCCTAAAACAGGCCCCTTAAATTACAGACCAATAGCAATTACTTCACCCTTCTCCAAAATTCTCGAAAAAATAATATCCAATAAAATTCATGATTTTTGTTCCAAATTTAATATTATAAATGAATATCAGCATGGTTTTCAAAAAGTCAAATCAATAATTCTGCAACTGTACAATTTATAAAAATAATTACTGAAGCCTCGGATGACAATGAAATTTCGAGCACAGTATTCCTAGACCTGTCCAAAGCATTTGACTCAACTACAACACACTTATGCATAAACTATATAGTTTAGGTATCTGAGGTGGCATATTCAACCTAATTAAGTCATTTCTCTCTGATCGAATACAATGCACTCAAATTAACCACATAGATATTTCATCTATCAAAACCTTCTATTCCAGCTTTAAATTGTCAAAGGTAGGTGTCCCTCAAGGATCTATACTTTGTCCATTGTTATTCATCCTTTACATCAATGATATACTGAAGAACAACATGACTCAAACTATCACCTATGCAGATGACACTAATATAATATGTAGGGCAAAAACAAAAGAACAATTAGAAATCCAAACTTACATCTCAATTAATGAAATAACCCAGTACTTGAACACTAATAGCGTAAATGTCAACCATCAAAAAACAAATTTCATGATTTTTAACCCTGGCAACAAGTAGAACTTTGATACCTTGATGGTTTACTTAGATGAAAATGAACTAGACTATGCTAACCATGTAAAATTTCTAGGATTGGTCATTGATGATAAATTAAATTGGGCATGTCATACTGATTATATCTGTTATAAACTCACCAAAAATCTCTATCTGTTGAAAATCATTTCACAATTTAATATCAAGTAAATCAATATGAATCTTTATTATAACTACCTAACTCTCTAGCCTTCTTAAACCCAAAGGTTCATGGCTGCAACTACACTGGCCTTCCATCTGTCCCTATCCTGAGCAAGATCTATATATTCTTTTACATCCCTCCCAATTTCCTTTAGGTCCATCTCAACGTTATCCCTCCATCTTCATCTTGGTCTACCTACTGGTCTCTTACCATCAGGTTTCCCAACAAGAATCCTGTAAACTCTTCTTTCCTCTCCCATTTGTGCCACATGGCCTGCCCACCTAAGTTTTCTTGATTTAATCATTCTAATAATATCTGGACATGAATACAAATTACGTAGTTCTAAATTATGTAATCTTCTCCACTCACCTGTCTCCTCATCTCTTTTTTTCCTAGGATCTTATTTTCAAATACTCTCAATTTATGTTCCTCTTTCAATGTAAGGAACCAAGTTTCACCTCCATATAATATTACAGGCAAAATTACTGTTTTGTATATTTTAACTTTTAGTTTCTTAGATATTAAACGAGATGACAAAAGTTTATGAAAAGAAAAGTAACATGCAGTTCCTGAATTAAGCTTGCTTTTTATTTCCTCCTTAATATCATTTTCATTTGTTAGTATTACTCCTAAGTACTTGAATTTGGAAACTGGTTCAAACGAGTTGTTATCAATAATTAGATTTTGATTATTACCTAACACTTGGTTTTGGCCTGTAAGCATATATTTAGTTTTCTCTTGGATAACTTCCAAACCTATCTCTTTAGCGGCTTTGAGAAATATTTTACCATTATTCTTAACTGTATTTACATCATCTCCCAGTAAGTCTACATCATCTGCATATGCTAACAGCTGAGTCACACCGTTTAATTTTAGTCCTTCATTAGTTTCTTTTTGAATCTTTATTATGCTCTTATTTATCCTCACTTAGATTACTGTATTACAGCTTGTGGAGGAGCAGCTCACGTACATACAAAAAAGAGTGTTCACACTACAGAAAAGACTTATACAGGGTGTATCTAAATTCCCATTACAGACTTTGAGGACTTGTAGTGGGGACCAAAACGTTTAAGTTTTGCATAGGAACTCATGTCCGGAAATATACCGTTTCCCCACTACAAGCAAAACACCACCACAAATTTGAGTGCAAGTGGTGACCAAAATCCTTGCCTGCACGTTTGTCGGACTTGATTCCGCTTGATTATTTTCTGTGGGACCACATGAAAAGCCTGATTTACGAGACCTGCTGGCGCGGGTTATGGCAGCAGCGGATGTTGGACTAGCAGGTGTTGCTGATTGTGTGTACCAGAACATGATACATAGGTACGGTGTTTGTGTTGAAGTCAATGGTCGCCACCTCGAGCCCACCTTGCAAGTGAACGCTGCAGCTATGCAAAAACAATGTACAGTAAGCAGCAGAAGTCGGAGAGTTCAACGTGTGTTGTGGTGGTGTTTTACTTGTAGCGAGGAAATGGTACGTTTCCGGACATTGGTTCCTATGCAAAACTTAACCGTTTTGGTCCCCACTACAAGCCTTCAATGTTTGTAATGGGAATTTAGATACAACCTGTATGCAAAATACCATGCAGATCGACATGCAGAATTGCCTTTCGCGAAAACAAAATTATGACTTTATACTTGCTGTATGTTTATAAATCTATTACCTATGTACTT
This sequence comes from Lepisma saccharinum, assembly GCF_977018435.1. Lineage (NCBI taxonomy): Eukaryota > Metazoa > Arthropoda > Insecta > Zygentoma > Lepismatidae > Lepisma > Lepisma saccharinum. Next base: position 448,243 of record NW_028143008.1, on the reverse strand, counting down.
AATGACAAAACACAATTTAGAAACGAAGAAATTCATGGACATAATACAAGACAAAGACAAAACTTCCATATCCAGACTAACAGATTAATTCTGACATATAGATCACCACATTCTTCAGGTTCAAAATTCCACAACAATCTTCCCGCTTGGCAAAAAATCCCACTCCCTTAAAGAAAAAATTACAGCTAGGCAAAAAATACCTCACAGACAAAGCTCTGTATCAAAATATTGAACTATAAATTAGACTGGGTACCACGGCCGTCGGTGGGTACTAATTATTGGGTGGGGGGGCTCAAGAAATTGAAACCATACAGTGAAAGAAGAAAGTTTATGTAACAGATGTTTAATTAATATATATGACCAATACGGTAAACTAACTGATTAACATGAAATGAACCATTATTCAACATTTCTCTTTTGATTGGTCAATGTTACTCACTGGGTATTAATTTAAAAATATTACAATATTTGCTATTGACTCTATATCAACATTATCAAAATTACCTAAAAGAAATAATGTCTCAAAACATATTTTAATTAAAGTAACTATACGAGGAATTTCAGGACTGCTTATAAATGTAATACAAACTTTTCTCAATTCACTAACCATTGTTGAACAAAGCTTATACTATTACATCCTTAACATTCTGAATTACATAAAGGACCAGGACCCAAATATTTTTCTTCTGAAATTGTTAATGTATACAAAAGTTTCTGCTATTTCATGCAGATTACTTCTGTCCAATTCACTTTAATGAGTGTGACACACAGCTATGTTGTTTAAGCACGTCTGTGTCATTGATGCTCGTAGGTATGTCTTTAACCTTTGAAGACTGCTGAAGCTCCTTTCCGCCTCATAGGAAGATGTTGGGATCACTAAAAAAAAAAATAGAAGCAATCTCACTAGCACTCAACATTTTTTTAATAATGCCGAATAATTCTGAATAATTTTAAAACGCATCCTTTAAAGTTGTTGATTGCTAAAATCATGTGGCACATGATTTGGCTCCAGTGGTGAACTGGAAAACATAGGCATACTTACCCCCATTTCAGGACATGCAGCAGTGCGAAAATTGACAATCTTGTGTAACTGGTCGTACTGATGCTGTTGAAGATGATGCCTGCTGTTGATTATTGGCACTGCACTCACAAGCCGTAATTTCAACTGATGAAGAACTATTATCACAAGGCGCACTCCCATTTCCACTGTCTTCTTTTATCTTCTTTTTTGGTCTCTCTGTATCCAACTCCTTACCACTATCGGTGTTTGTGATCTTTATTACAAATCTGTCCATATTCAATGTCTGAACAGACGACAGCCACATGAAATCATCAAGCAAGGAATGGTAACTGCAGCAGAGTATGAAGACTATAGACACTATTTCACTGCTTACATGCTTATGAGTATAGTTCCACTCGATAAACCATTCTTTACAGTACTTCATCCTTTCAAAAACTAATACGATTTTCAAAATTAGGAAAAATATTGGGGGGGAACAACCCCCTCATCAATTATTGAGGGTGATATGTCTCCCATGTCCCCCACCCACCAAGGACCATGCTGGGTACAAGAATCAAGTACACAATGAAATTCAGTAATGTCATAGAAGGAATAATGTATCTCTAATCTTAAAAAGTCATGCATATACTTTATACGTATATATATGTGTGTGTGTATGTATGTATGTATGTATATATATATATATACAGGGTGATTGGTAATTCAACCTATTCCTGGAAAGGGGTAATACTAGAGCACATTTGCAACAAATTTGACCCTATGCACCGGGGGTCGGAAATCAATGGGTTTCGAGTTATTGCAGTTTTTAGATTTTCGTGACATATTCCGACTTGCGACCAAAAAACTACTAATTGTGAACAAATTACTACACCCCGGGCACTTAATTGACATGTTGCTAACAGCTGACGAATGAGTGACTACTGGGAAAAAAAAATTCATGCCCAAAATTCCCATACCCACAGAAAGAAACAGTAATTGGAGCACACGTCATGAAGAAATTTGGAGATTATCATTTAAATCGAAGAGGATTACTCAAAAAAATGGTAACACATTTACGGGAAAAACTTCCTCGCTCTCCAAAAAGATAGAAATGTTGTCAACTGGAACACGGGTTGGGGGGAAAATCTGAATTAACAGCGGAGAAGGCGCGTTGTAGACCTCTTTGTAAAGTGAAAAGAAGTTCTCGGTTGTGAGAAATAAAGGAAGAAAAATGAGTGAAATAATAATGTTATTTACCTTTCTCATGATTCCAGGTTGTCAGAATTAACTATTACGAAAACTAAAAATCCTGTTCAAATTGCCTCCCCGGTTACATATGCAAGCACGCAGCCTGCGGCGTACTTCAGACACAGTCACTCGCGTTGACACTCAGTCTCTTATGTATTGGGCAGGTGTCACAATTCTCTCCCCCGACCTCAAGAACATCTTGGTCCATAATACACCCACCGCTCCCATCCCACCACCCCCAGCCCACAAGTGCAACAAACCCAGATGCAAGACCTGCCGCATACTTATCACATCCCCTCCCCTACCCTCCAGATCCCGACGCAGCTTGTGAATTCACCCTTCACCCAAAGGGCACCTGCCACTCCTCCAACCTAATATACCCCCACACCCCCTATACACCTTCATGGCATGGTGCTAAGCACAGGGGAGCACTTTACCTTTTAATATATATATATATATATATATACATACATACATATACACACACACACACATACATATTTTCTACAAGTACACTCTGCGGCAAGAAAGAAAAAAAAGAATCACCCCCTAGTGATAAAATCTAATATTTTTCAAGCAGTATGTTTTATTTTTTTTTGTAATTATTTTGACAATTGAACATACTTTACGTAATTTTAACATTTCTGATATTTTACTTACTCTTACAATGATGGTAATATTTAAGAAATCAACAAAGAAAGCAGTTAGTTGATTAAATTGTTAAGCTTTATGGCCTTTATTGCCTTTTGCTATTGTTTAGTTACCTTTGTTTGGTCTGATGCATAGTTCAATTGTTACATTTGTTTAGGGATTGGTTTCATAACCTCGCTGAAAGGTTTCTTAATCATAACTCTTCCTTCTTGCTCACACAAAGTACAGTAAATTGAAATGGGTACAAAGCAGGGTGTTACAGATCTTAGTCCAAGAAAGTGAGGAAGAATACTTCAAATGTTAGAGGATAATGTGTTGTAAATATTACATTGTTGAAATAAATCCATAAATGAAGAAATACTGCTTCAAAGAAAATTTTTACTCTTTATTACTAGGGGCGATTCTTTTTTTCCACAGAGTGTATATATGTTTATCACTGTTTTTAACATTGTGAATATAATGTACAATTTATGTAAACTTTATTATCACATATGTGCAGCATGTAAAAATTTTTGTTCCTATACTGTAATAGCTTGGATAACATAGCTTATATTATATTTTCATGTATCTGACGAAATTCATACCCACGCAAAATGGGTGAACGGATGAATGAAGATTATGATTATGATCGTCACGTATTACTCTGTAGTTTTTCACTCTTTGGAACATGTTAGAAATTTCTTGATATCAATTGTGAAATTCACTGTACAAGCTGTAATGAAACTTGAAACAAACCTTAGAAATTGCGGTTAGGTAAATTATCTATTATTGATTAATTTCAGATACATGAGAAACATGATTAAAATATTTATTGCATGAATTAATGTTTTCAGTGTTATTACATTCATAAAAAATCAAAATTCTTGCCTGATACTAATGAAATATAGCATGTCAACTTTTATTGTGGTTTACATTAAATCCACTTGGAACTACAGCATATATTTTCTCTTTCCAGGATTCGAAAGTTTCTCCTTATGAAGCTTCACAGATTGACTTGGAACGTCCGGATGAGTTGGATTAAAAGGTGATGTAAGAATATTAGTTTTTTGTAATAAAATATGTAAGTGTTAAATTTCGAACCCTTAAAGTTTTGCAATTTCAGGTGCTTGTATTCAAATATACTTGCATTAAGGTTTAAATGTTTTGTGAATGCATATAATTTTGCATATGAGTATACAAATGAATCTGAGTCAGAAAACGGATATTTATTAGGAAGATGGGAGCAATTTCTGTCTCTATTCATACTTTCATGTTTTACGTATATGTTTAATGTGAATTAATTTGTTATTCTTTTTCTTTCCTTCTAAGTCAAATTGCAAGTGAGATCAAGAATTGAAGTTTCAAAAATATTCACTCATGTATGCATATCTTTGGTGAAATGTTTTTATACATTACTCATGTGCATGATGTTTTATGGAAGCAACTTGTCCTAACTAACTAACTCTCTAGCCTTCTTACACCTGAAGGTTCATGGCTGCAGCAACACAGGGCTTCCATCTGTCCCTATCCTGAGCAAGATCTATATACTCTCTTCCATCCCTCCCAATTTCCTTTAGGTCCATCTCAACATTATCCCTCCATCTTCGTCTTGGTCTACCTACTAATCTCTTACCATCAGGTTTCCCAACAAGAATCCTGTAAACTCTTCTTTCCTCTCCCATTCGTGCCACATTGCCTGCCCACCTAAGTCTTCTTGATTTAATTATTCTAATAATATCTGGACATTAATACAAATTATGTAGTTCTAAATTACGTAACCTTCTCTTCTCACCTGTCTCCTCATCCCTTTTAGGCCCAAATATTTTCCTAAGGATCTTATTTTCAAATATTCTCAATGTATGATCCTCTTTCAATGTAAGGGAACAAGTTTCACCTTCATATAATATTACAGGCAAAATTACTGTTTTGTATATTTTAACTTTTAGTTTCTTAGTTATTAAACGAGATGACAAAAGTTTATCAAGAGAAAAGTAACATGCATTTCCTGAATTAAGCTCCTAAGTACTTGAATTTGGAAACTGGTTCAAACGAGGTGTTATCAATAATTAGATTTTTATTATTACCTATTATTATTATTATTATTATTACTTGCTTTATGCCTGTAAGCATATATTTAGTTTTCTCTTTGCTAACTTCCAAACCTATCTTTTTAGCAACTTGTCCTTTATTTTGAAAATTAGTTGTTCATGTAGTTAATTTTGAAGTCTTGATTAATATATTTCATAAGCAATATGCAAATTATTGCATTATAAACTGGAAGAATTCATATTGTGTGATCTTTTAATGGATATATATAAATTTTTAAAAAAATTTGTAAAAGTTCATAGCTAGTGGAAAATTTAGCTAATTTTTCTTGCTGTAAAGTTGCCCTATGCTTGCTATTCCTGACTATTACTGCTGCCAGTCCCCCTATTCTGCTTGCACAGTGGAAGTTGTTTCAAAAATAAAGGTAATGGTTACAGAAATTTATTTTTGAAGCTCCCACCCAGAAACCTGACTTTTAACCCAATGAAGAATCTAAGTAAATTCAAATAGGAAGAATGTTGTCATGGATGATTTTACATTCAGTTTTTACAGATTTTAAGTCATTACAGTGTACTTGGTGATATTGTGCATTTCACTTCCCACTTAGATACTGTCGTATACCAATTAAACATATACGCCGGACTTGATCTGCATCAGCAGAGAACGCCAGACCTGGTTATTAAGTGTTGTTTGTCATCAGTCTGTGTTATAGCTCCTGTCATGTATGCCTCAAAGTCATAGCCGTACTTCGTGACGAGGCTTCTTTCATTTATACCGATATGTAAGTTGTTGTACTTATTATGTTATTGTGTTGGTGAATTATACACTTTTGTTTGTGTTGGAACTTCAGTGTTATTCTTTACTCCGAAGAACAGAACAAACGCGAAATCCAACAGATACATTATTTTCTAAGTTGTAATTTGTCATGGTCCTGTGGATCCGCACAATATAATTAATTATATGTTTATTGAAATTATTAATTTCATGTTATACAAGTCACTTTCAAATAACAGTTAAAAATGTATAATAACTACATTAATTATGTTTCATGTTATTTATTGTGCTATACGCTGTATAAATGAGGTAATATTTGGAATTCTAACGTTCCTATAGCAAGGAAAATCAATAGTCATTATGTGGTAATGTGTGTGACAAAATAGAAATATAGGTAATAGTGAACTGCATATTACTCAGTTATTTCACTAATATATATATAGACCCATAGAAGTTGCATCTTCACCTTCACGTTTTTAGTTTGAAATATTTATGAACGAAAGGTAATCGTGCAAATGATTGACTAGTGAACGTCACAGTATAATTGGTGGTCCAGTATTGTGGAACGTTGTCAGCACGATCTTGAGTGATGTGTTTTTCGTAAGTGTTAACTTACACCATTGTTCTCGTGAATCTAGTTTTTACATAAATTTCTATTATGTACGCATCAAGTAATCCTTATAATCTGAGATCCAAAACAAGTCTTACAGCTAGATATATCAATTGTGGTGAAGAACGTGATGCATCACAAAATAAGAATGGTGCCATGAATATGATGAAGTGCTGCAAAGATCCCAATAAGGAAAGGTTGGTAGCTTGTGAAAATTGTGGTCATTTGTATCATTTACAATGTTTGGGTTTGTCCGATAAGCATTGGGAGTTATATCAGTTAAATGAAAATTATTTCTGTAAAGATTGTGATCCACCCTCTTGGGAGAAGAGGGAAACCACTGCCTTGTGGAGAAGGGGAACTTCAAAGGCTAAGGGAGTAAACCCCGAAAGAAAATCCTGGTCCCCCAGGTTGGGGGTTGGAGTGTGAGACTTTAACTCTACCCGTAAAACGTAGAGCAGAACAGCTAAGAACAGCTAAGCTATGCTCACTGCAAGCCCAGAGGCAGAAAGGAGGCAGCCCCTCCACTGGGCTAAAATGCTGTAGGCCAATCCCCTGCACATTTGAACCTACAATGATTAAAAGAAGAACAAGAGAGCACGACGACGACGAATTGGCGAGGATATGGCTCAGTGAATGTTGGAACATGGAATATAAGATTATCTTTATGTATCATACATGCCACTCCTGATCTTGCTCTTTCTTGTTTTGGTACTCCACTGTAGAATAGAAGAAAGTTTTAGAAAGGAAAATGTCAAGGGATGGAAATTTATAAATGAGAGAATAATGACAGTAGACATTTTAGAGCAGAGAGAATTAACTCTAGTGATTGTATATGCCCCTAACAAGAATGAAACTTCAAACAACAAAGATCAGTTTTATGAAATACTACAAAGAACTATTGAAGACATAGATAAAGAAGTTATTATCCTAGGAGATATGAATGCCAGAGTGGGAAATAAAACTGATCGATGGGGAAAAGTGATAGGAAAGTATGGAGAAGAAGTTATAAATAACAATGGAGAGAGACTATTGGAACTCTGCATAATAAATGATCTGATTATCAGCAACACTATGTATATACATAAAGACATACACAAATATACTAGAGAGGAACCAAGTAGAAATGAAAAATCTATAATAGATTACATCATTGTGCGGAGAGATATGAAAAAGTTCATAAGAGATGCAAGAGTTAAAAGAGGGCCAGAAGTAAACACTGATCATAAACTTCTCATGTTAGATATGGCCATAGGGGTTAAAAGTAAGACATCAAGGATGAATAGAAGGAAGAAAACGATAAATTACAACATAAGAGAGAAGATAAAGGTATACAAGTTGAAAGAGAAAAATTTTCGAGGAGAATTTAGAAAGAAAGTGAAAGAAGAACTAGCGAATGAGCAAGTAGAAGAAAGAGAAGAGGACTTAGAAAAACTCTGGAGTAAATGGAAAGGGGCAATAATATCTGCAGCTGAACAAGTATGTGGAACATCTAGAATAGGAAGCAAGAAAAAGATAACAAATTGGTGGAATCCAGAAATAGAAGCAGAGGTAAAAGATAAGAAAGAAAAATGGAAGAAATACCTGTCAGTGGGTACTCTGGAGACATTTGAAGAATATAGAAAGCAGAGGGATAAAGTGAAGAAAGTGGTTCAAGAGGCAAAGAAAGAAATGTGGGAGCAATTTGGAAGAAATATGGAGCAAAATCGTAAGGAAAATCAAAAACTTTTTTTTACAAAGTTTTGAAGAACATGAGGAAACAAAAAGATTGCCCTTTAAAATTTATATATGATGAAAATAAGAAATTATTAACAAATTCTCAAGAAATAATGAAAAGATGGAAAAACTATTTCCAAAAATTATTAAGTGAAAAGGAAAGAAACGTACCAAATGAAGAGGAGGAGGAGGAGGAGGAGAGAAGGCCTGAAGAACCAGATATGCTAGATGTAGAACAAGAAGTAATTACGAGAGAAGAGTTAAAGAAAGCTATTAGTAGAATGAAACTAGGAAAGGCAGCTGGTCATGATGGCATTGCACCAGAAATGATCAAGTATATGGGAAAGGAAGGAGAAGATTTGCTGCTCAGAATAATAAAAGTGGCATGGAAGGAAAAGAAGATAGTGAAGGATTGGGAAATATCAATACTAATACCAATATATAAGAAAGGAGATAACAGGGAATGCGGAAATCACAGAGGTATTTCACTACTCAGTGTGCCTGGCAAAGTCTATTCAAGAATTTTGGAAACTAGACTAAGACAAGAAATCGAGGATAAATTAGAGGAGACACAAAGTGGATTCAGACCAGGTAGAGGTGTCCAAGATCACATATTTACAATAAGGCAAATAATAGAGAAAGTTATAGAATACAATAGAGAATTATACCTATGCTTTATAGATTTGGAAAAGGCTTTCGATAGGGTGCCATGGCAAGAGCTATGGAAAACCCTAAAGAAAACAATGTAAACAAACAATTAGTAGAAGCAATACAAAGTTTCTACAGAACAAATAGATGCTATGTCAGAACTGGCAATAACAGATCAGAGGAATTCAAAACATCAACAGGAGTAAGACAAGGTGATATTTTATCCCCATACTTGTTTATTATTCTGATGGATGATGTTCTGAAAGAAATAAAACCAAAGATGAGACAATTCAAAGTAGGAAATTGGAAACTGAAAACTGTAACTGTATCTGAACTTTTATATGCAGATGATATTGTATTGTTTGCAAATTCACAAGCAAACCTACAAAGGAATTTAGAAATAATAAATGGTAATATGTCAAAGAAATATATGAAAATAAACAAAGATAAAACAACTGTGTTAAGGATAGGGAGAATAGAAAAACCCTGCATAATAAGCCTTGAAGATTCAGAGCTAAAACAAGTACAAAGTTTTAAGTATCTAGGTGTTACAATCAATAGTAATGGAAAAATAGATGAAGAATTAAACACTCGAATAAAGAATACAAACAGATTATATTATGCCATAAACAAAGGATTTTTAGGGAAAAAGGAAATAAGCCAAAAAACAAAAATGATTGTGTACAAACCAACTTATGTACCAACATTGATATATGGAAGTGAATCCTGGATAATTAATGAAAAACAAAAACAAAACTTACAAACAGTAGAAATGAAATATTTGAGGAGAACAGTGGGAAAGACCAGAAGGGACAAAATCAGAAATGAAACAATCAGAATAACATTAAACACAAAACCAATATATCAGGATGTGGAGCAAGCACAACTCAGATGGTTTGGACACCTCAGCAGAATGCCTGAACATCGAATACCTAAACAGGTATGGGAAGCAAGAATGGGAGGATTGGGTGCAAAGAGACCGAAAGGAAGACCACGTAGGACATGGAATGAGGGAATGAAGGATATCCTGAGCAGGAGGAACAAGGAAGGAAGTTGGCAGAAGATCGTGACAGATGGCGAGCTCTCTACAAAACCTCGACACCAATCAATAGAAGAGGATCGGAATAAGAAGAGATTGTGATCCATCTTATGATCCATTCAGTATTGAAGCTTTTGTGCAATGGAAACGAAGGCAGGGAAATGTTCAAGAAATGAACATTCGTCCTTCTGTGTTCCTTTTCAAATGTTTGATCTACTTGCAGAGTTAAGGAAAATCAGCGAGTCACAACAGGTGGAATTTACAAAAATTAGGGAAACTCAAGATTCTATGAGGCAAACTCAAGAGTCTCAACAGCTTGAGTTTACAAAAATGAGGGAAACTGAAGAGTCTCAACAGCTTGAGTTTACAAAAATGAGGGAATCTCAACAGGAAATTAAAAATTCACAGCAACTACTCAACCTTGACTTCCACAAATTGAGTACATCGTTACAGAAGTAATTAGCTGAAGTTTCCGAGTCATGCAAATTAGCAACACGTTCATTACATCAGGAAATGGAAAGAGAAGTGCAAGGACTAACAGAGAAAATCGAGAAAGTCAACACTACTTGTGCAGAGAATTCTGATAAACTTGCTGGATTGAATAATCAGATTACAGAATGCCAGAACAATGTTTCCGGGTTGTCTCGGCAAGTTCAAAGACTTGAAGTCGTTGTGAGCAAGGACAAAATAATGAAGGGCGTGGAAGCATGTGAGGAAAAAGATTTCTAAGTTAACATCTAATATTTCGACTAATGTTGACTCAAGTAATCCTGTACAAGTTTACAGTTCTCATGTGAATGGTAACTGTCAACCTGGTATTCCTGCACGGAACGTAAGCTCTCTTAAATCATCTGATTCTTCAGCATGTGATGTTTCTGATGACGAACACAATCGCATTGCTTCACAAAGACACAAACGTTCTAGAAATAATCGCATGAGAGCTAGTAACACTAACAAGTTATGTCAATCAACCCGTAAACCAATAGTCATCAAACCTGCAGAATCATCGATGTGATTATCCTGACAATTGTGTGCGTTCGCTTACTCAAGAACCTCGACGATTGGTAAGATTGAATGAACTTACTGTTCTTCCTAAATTTGTTGACGAATTTCTGAATCACTACATGTCTCATTCCTTAACTCAGGCTCAATTGACTGAACTTAGAAGCCATAAATATGATCCTAAATCTTGAGTTTTTGCTATTCGTATGCATTCAGCATATTATAATTTAGTTGATCGTCCGAATGATGCAGAAGTTATTGATATTTTAATCAATCAGTTGCCCACATCTATTGCACAAACAATATTAGCTGCTAGATTGGACAAAATGGATGATTTAATTGCGTTACTAAAGAGGTTGGATTTAGTGAAATCTAACCTAACTAACAGACCATATAATCGTTACAGACATAATGATGCAGGAACTCAACATTTCCGGCAAAATAGAAGTCCACAAAGCTGTCGATACTTCAACAATAATGGTAGATTTATGACCAACAGTTTCAATGCCAGAAACCAGCAACAAAAAACAGCAATTTACACTGCATCCTAATTCTCAGTTCTCTGACGATAATGTCCACTCATGTCAACCATGCAATATATGTGCCAATTGTGGATATTCATCATCTCAGTTGTCAATGGGAAACAGTTGTAATGCAACTACAGTGTCGAATACTCCATGAAATGAAAATGCTCCATTTTTCGATCTAAGAGAAACTTCTTGTAAACAGTTAATTTCTTCTGCCCCTCAAGAAACATTAAACGAAGGTCGCGGGTGAACGTGGACCAGTTTGCTCGCACTAATGTAAAGCAGGGTCCGTCTAGATCATATTGAAAAGCCATTATCAATTGTACTATCTTCTAAGTGAGAAGTTATATTATTCTCATCTGCTCGTTGAGCTTTCAACCAAATAGAGGAAGTATCATCTTGTGAATCTTCCAAAATTACTTGATTGATATATAATTTATCATCAAGTGCACAATATGTAGTACAAGGTGGAAATCTGCTCAACGTATCAGCAGTATTATTCAAAAATCCTGGGACATGATATAACGTGAAATCAAAACACTGCAGTTTGAGAGATTGCTCTGCAAACTGTATATAACTTAAGTTGATCCGCTGCATTAAATTTGGCAGTCAGAATAATAAATTTTATACTACACCATAACTCATAACTGACTAAGTCACACTGGCTTCCACTGTCGATGACACACTGTATGTATGGTTATACCGCAAACTGTTCTTGTGATCAGTAATAGGAGTATGTATGCCAGTATCCACCAGCTGTCTTGATCACATCGCCTAAACTAGATTGCTCAATTTTATAAGTAAAAAAATATTAATGTTATTAAAAATAGAAGACAATATGTATGTTTTAAATGTTAAAACGTATTTATGGCATCTCTACACCACCAATGCTATATCTGAAACTTTTTTAATAAATGCAGTGTGCCCTGACAGAATAGAACTGTTTCATTTGAAGAGAGTTGATGTTATTTTTTTTTAAAAAAAAAGATATTTAATGTGTCAGAAATAAAGAAGAGATAAATGTTTATAATATTTTTAAATACATAAAATTATTCAATAATTGAGCCTATATGAAGCATAGTGGCTAATGTTGTTGTCTAGCAATTAAGAGATCCTGTGTTCAATTTTCTGTGGAGACACAATGCACTTTTGGTTTGGATTCAACTTTATAAACTAGATCCAGTCCTAATTTAGTCTATGTGAGCTTTAAATAGAAACAAGTTTAGCCAAACTTTGACCATCAATGAACTATGAAACTTTCATGCACTACATGCTGGAATTGGAGGGCATACTATCAAGGAAGCATAAAGTTAAAACTAGAGTAAATCACAGTATCCTTTACGTTACTGGAAGGAAAAATAGCATGCTTCCATATGACATTTTTTTGGCAACATGTATAATTGTGACCAGCTTTCTCCATAGTGAACTAACTATATGAAATTAAAATTAGGGAACTGGCTTGGTCACATTTCCTGAGGACTCTCTTCAAATTGTTGTGGCTTGATTTAAAGACAATGTTTCAGTCTCATGTTGAAGTCAAAAACAGTCCTCTATTTTTAGGAATTTTTGTGACGGATTCTTGGGATTATTGTAATATTCTAATGACCAAGTTACTTTATTGATTCCAAAAAATATCATAATAGTTCACTTCTGTAATATGTGCAAGAGGAAAGAAAAGGATTTTAATCACCTGTTGACATAGATATTGGCTGTGAAATGAAATTGAAACAGCCTGTAGTGAATACAAACAGGGAGTCGCTATAATTGATAAGCTTTTAAAGTAAGTGTGCATATTTGTTTTTTCACATGCATATAGAAATGATGTCAACTGATTTACAGAGTAAAACTTTGCTTCCAGAATGTAATTTCAGTAAGTACAAATGTTGCCAAACTCTGTCAAAATCAAATTAATTTAATATACCGGGTGTCCACAATTTATCTTTACAACTTCAAATCTAAATAACAAAATAATGGAATGAGGTATCTCAGTTCTGTTGCCTTCATTTGAAAGAGAAACTCTCAATTTTTTTTACTGTGGTACATTGAGTAAGTGGTGAAGAGGTGAGGTCACATTTCCACAAAATGACTACTCCACAGGAGAAGGCACAGTGTAAAGGTTAATGTGTGGTGTGGTCTTATGCACAATCAAATCATTTTCCCCTTTTTCTTCGCTGAACAAACTGTTAACTTCAATTGTTACCAATTGTTACCTGGATATGCTGGACCAATTTGTTTTCCCACGACTGGAGCATCTCCAGCCAGATATCTTTTTCCAACAGGATGGTGCACCACCTCACTGGGTTCTGGAGGTACAGATGAACATTTTCCTGGTCGATGGATTGGGAGGAATGGCTCAATTACTTGGCCACCAAGATCACCTGATGTAACCTCTTTGGATTTATTTTTATGGGGTTATGTTAAGGATATTGTGGAACGAACGCCAGTTCCCAATATTCAAGTCCTACGACAAAGGATTACTGCAGCCATTGCAACAGTTACTGAGGAGGTACTAGAGCGAACATGGCAGGAAATCAAGTATCGCCTTGATATCCTATGGGCAACAAGAGACACACACAGAGATGCATTGAGGTGGTAAAAAAAAAACTTTGAGAGTTTCTCTTTTAAATGAGGAAACAGAACTGAGATACCTCGTTTTATTTAGTTATTTAGATTTGAAGTTGTAAAGAATAAATTGTGGACACCCATTATATTTTATTCATAATTCTGAAATATCATCTGATTTATTGGCTCTGCATGAAATATATTTGTTTGTATTAATTCTTTTTCATATGAATTCTGATGACAGTCTCTGGACAGTGTGATTTTCACTGGATATTAAGATATTTCTGGATGTTTCCTACTTTCAAGATGGATAGTGCATATAATACTGCACATGTTCCATATTCATATTTGGCTGAAATGGCATATTAATGGCAACAAAATATGCAGTATCTTTTATCTTTATAGACAATCGTATCATTGTTTTGAGCTTCCAATGTATATGGAGGATGTGTGTTCCAATTATAATGTGAATGAAGCCCCATAAAAATAAGAGAGTTTTATGTAAATTCAGTTGAACAGTAGTTATTCAATATTTCAAATTTCACACAAACAAAATTAAATTACAAACTTCCAATATTTTTAAGACTTCAATCAAACATGCAACTTTTACTAAGTTGAAGTATAGTTGTCACAAAATGCAACTGTGTAGATGTGTGTGGCATTTTCTCTGAACAGAATTTACAATTTAGGTACCTTATTATGTATGGTGATTCATAATTCTCACATTTATAGCACTAGAACTATAATGCTTAAAGCAAAAAGGTGCATATCAGTACATAAAGAATCTCTCCAAGTTTGGTATGTGCCTTAACAGGTGCTCGATATGTGCACCCCTGGTGACGCAGCAGACATCTATCCTGAAATCAATATATCAATCAATACCAGAGACTGCATATAGCACCATGCCATGAAGGCACATTTAGGTGATGTAGGGGTAGGGTCTCACATATTCTCGGTGTGATCAGAACCACACTCGTACTGCCTTTACCCCAGTTACACATTGATTTGAGGCTGGGTGAGCCCCAGAGCCACTTTATAAAGGAACAAGGCTGGAAGAATTCCAACCTTAGATCTACCCTGGGAATCGAACCTGGGTCTCCCTCATGGCAGTTGGATGCCCTACTGACTAGACCAGCATGGCTCTTTTGCCTTAATATATTTATACGTAGATTCATATTAGGGATGAGCAGATATGAAATTTTGGCTGGTAATGATGAAAGTATCGATATAAAATTTACTGATATTCTACTGATCTCATATAAAATTTTAAATGGTTCATTCACCTCCTTAATAAATGTTTCTTACCAAATGAACCCAGTTTTTGCAATGCAAAAGAAGCTGCATATTTTACATTTACCGTGTTGGCCCGAATATAAGCTGCACCCTAAAATTTGAAGGACCGAAAAGTAAAAAAGATGATACTCGAATATAAGCCGAGGGAAGAAAAGAAAATACCGGTAACCATTTACCAGCAGATTCAGGGAAATATAATTAGGTAGGTACATATTTTATTTTATCATAAATACAGTACATACAAAATACAGTATCATTATTGAAAAATTAAGGTTACAATTGTGTGCTATACCTACTTCAAAGGTAGTTTTCTGTTAACTACCAGCACAGTACTTATATTAGGCAACAAAATTTGCCTATTCACCGCCATCACTATTGTCACTAGCAGCAACCCAATGTCGCACATTAGATTCGCCAAGTCCATATTTCCTTATGGCCTCTCTGTTGCTTATGACTTTAGAGTAACGAACAACTGCAAGTTTGAAACTTTGCATCGTAACTATACCTTATTCCCAGGCTTGATGAAGCTTTCTTCTCCACACGATCCTTCATATTGGCGACAAACCTGTAGATCCACTTCAGTAGAAATGAATACGTGAATAAGCTTAGAGAAGAACGAACACAATCTTAATAAAATCAAAGAGTACGTTATCAAGAATATCGACAGCTTTTACAATGCTCAGTTAAAAACAACAATGCTATTGTTCCAGTTAGAACCAACAATGCCATTGTTTCAGTTAGAAGCAACAATGCTATTGTTCCAGTTAGAAACAACAATACTATTTTTTGGATAACATAGTATCTACAATGCTAGTGTTGCATTATCCTTATTTCAAATGAGAAATCAGCACATTTTGAACAGCATATGATTTGACGAAATGTCATAATTTTTTTAAGGTTGCGAATATAAGATGCATCCTAATTTTTCACAATTGAAATTTGGATAAAATGTGCAGCTTATATTCAGACCAATACGATACTTTTAAAAATATGGAATTGAGATTACATGTTTATATCCATAAGAATTCTAACAAAATAGCATAATATTGCACTAAATTCTAAGATATTTATAGATATATTGATTTGGTAGAATTATAGGTAATTTTACTGATACACTGATAAGACTATATCGGCAAATACTGATACTAATTAATTAATGTGTCCCATCTTTAATTCAAATAAAGTAAGAATATTAAATAATTTATCTATTATTTAACATGAAGTCCACTTTTGTTATTGGTACAGATTTTAGGAAAATTGAATTTAAATAATTCCCAGAATATTTGAACTCTTCAAAAGTGTGCCAGCATTTTGCAAACCCTCTGTGTTATTTGGACTCTATAAAAAGTATTGGCCACAGTCTGTGTTGGCTCTACCTTAGTATAAAGAAATACTGGTTTACATAATTCGTGATAACCTATTCTTTTGCATGTTCGGGTTTGTGTGTTCAAATGTTCATATATTTTGCATCAGTAATAGTAATTATGTAGAGATTGCTGATACTAATTTCTTTTGTTTCTTTTCAGTGTATTAGGTAGTGGCTGCAGACAGAAAGTGTGTGTAAAATTTGCAGTGTTTGCAACAATGCAGGATGAGTTTCCGCCACTGAGTTAATTCTGCACCTTAATGTCTTAAGCATTTGAAGGATAGGAGTATTCAATTTTGAACAGTGTTCAGTTTTCATTAACACTTTGCAGAAGCATTAAGAGTTTTGTGGTTTTCAAACATGTTTACATTCTAACTTCTCTTTGTATTTTGACATTGTACTCAGGCAATATGTAAGTTGTTGGATTATCAGGTGTGTACAAAGTGTTTTTTCTTGTGTTTGTATGAATATATTATTTAATAAATACACAAATTTGTAAGTGGAAGTTGTACTTATCCTATGTTGTAAATTATAATGTGAAATACAGTTACTTATCACACAACGTTGGAACCAACAGTTTTGCCAACATTAAAACCTGGAAGAAAATTGGTGACACCTTTTAGCAACAGATTGAAGAGTTGTCTGTACCGTGGAACATACTGTTTGAGGAAAAAAACATACAGGAGAATTAGGGCTGAGCTGATACCGATACTGTTCATTTTCTTTTACTGATACCATCCGATAACAAAGATTTTCTGTGGCTAGAAAAGCGGGCAAAGGCAACAGCTCGTCTCAACATTTGTCGGTTTCAAAAGTTCGTTCACCCTTTCTTGTGACAGATTGGGAGACCAGCACAGGAAGTTCCATGGATTTTCCTAGAAATACTGGATCATAAATCCCCACCCTCTTGGGCAAGATGAACCCAAACGTGACTATGAAGGCATGTAACTGCTTAGTTAATGCTGTGGGAAATAACCATTCATTGCTAAGTATTGCTTGAAACTCGTGGTGGATGTTATTAACCCCCCGCCACAGTAATGCCGGCTCAGGTAGTTGCGAGGTTCTTGGAAAAGATTAATGATGAAGGTCACTGTGAAATTAGCTTTGTTTTATCTACGTTCAAGTGTGAAAGGGAATCAGCAATTTATACTCTTCACTTCTGTCTTTCGTGTGACTGCCGGTATCGGCCAAGATGGCTATTTATATCTGCCGAAAGCCGGCCCCGGTGGTGGAGTGGTTAGCACATCGTGCTTCGATGCCAGGGTTTGAATCCCGGTCTGGGCATGGATGTTTGGGAGTGTCCATTCATCAATTTCATCACATCATCACTCATCCCCATCTTTGCAAATTAGCCAAAAGTGGCACAAAAAGCAAAGTAAAATAAATCACATCAATCAATCAATAATTTCCGCTGACATTAGCTTGAGAACATACGGCTTTGAATGACAGTATTAAGAAAGGTAAGCTAATCGGGACTGGACCTACATTTTAAAGTGGGACTGAACCAGTATGTGCCTCCACTGAGTATCGAACCAGCGATCTATTGATTACAAGGCGAAGGCGACATCATTGGAGAAGCCCCTCTAAAGATTTATGTACACCACTACTTACAATAATGGACATAAAATATTTATCAGGAACTTTACTTTTTGTTATTCAATAAATATTAATTTTTTTTACTTCTTTGACATAAATTTCCTTGTCATGACTGTTATTTTTACACAAATTTTAGCGGTCTTAACTACACGTAAGCTAGATGATGAATATTTGCTGTTTTATCTCTGATTTTGTAGCATCTTTTTACTATTTATGTAATAATATTTTTTAGTCACGATAGAAAGAAAAAAATAGGTATTAGCGTTGTTTTCCTCCGTTTCTTAGTCTGTAGTTACATACAACAATACTCCACACACGTCAGAGAAATTAAGTACTAATTAATTAATTTTCATATTATTACAAATAATTATATTAACGTTTTAAATAGAAACAATTTTATTATTATATTTCTGAGACACTTGGAATGGACTAGCTCCCCAACTATATTTCTAGATACATGCCCAGTGATGTGACGAGATGTAACTCCTAGCCTTTTTATTTTATACTGGAATTATACATGTATCGGTATCGGTGGGTATCAGTCATGGTATCTGTATCGGCATCGGTATCGGCTAATGGTGGTATCGGCTCAGCTCTAAAGAGAATACACCATAACTTATTGCTATGCTGTTACTGTTTCTTGTTGGATACGGTGCAAAGTGCAAGATTCCGCACGTTCATGACTTTCCGCAAACATTCAAGGCACTGTGGATCTTATCTTCGCTTGTCTTCAGTTCACATGCACTCTCTACCCTTCAGAGAAGTAAGGTCGGCAACAACAGGAAAACTGTGGTTACTGCATTGGTTACTTGCAACCGATTGCGATCAGCTACCCCCACATGAGGGCAGCTCTACATGTGAGGACACCACGTGAGAATGACCCGATGACACGATAGCAATACGATCAATCCTCTGTCTACTCATCCCTGACCTTCTACACTTCCTGAGAATGACATGAGGCAACAGAAATAACCCTGCCTATGGTTGGTTCACCCACATCCGTAGTATTTAAAACCTAGTCAGAACTAGAAGGGTGGTAGTTGACCAGTAGAGCCGGAGGCACTGTCCAGTCTCTGACCCCAGATGCCTATCCACCCAGCCAAGTCCAGGCTGTCTTTAGGCACTTAAAAGATGGACAAGGATCTTCACGTACAGCTTACTAAGTATCACTAATCTACGTTTCTTTCCAAGCAGCTCCCTTACCTTAACACCCAAATGTAACGGTAGGGTTCAAGAGACCCCACACTACCATTAGGGGTATGTAACTTGGACGGCTGGGCTTAGAGCTGTAAAGGAATACATCTAATATTTTGGTAGGGTCTCAATACTAAGTAGGAGCACCTGTAAGGTAAGGTATAGACACAATTAGGTGCATAAGTAATGGTCAACAGTAACAAGATTTATTATAACAAATAGTTGTTGTTGATATATGAAGAAGAGAAAATATCTCTACCTAAGTGTTAAGGGGAGGATATACATGAAAGAGTGCTCATATTTCTTACTTAATGAGTGGTATAGGTTAGGGGGGGGGGGTTGATCTGTATAACTGCGTTTTTTCTCCGGGTGGATAGCAGGCCCGTAGCTAGGCAGGGTCCAGGGGGGCTGAGCCCCCCCTGGCATTGTCGTCAGCCCCCTGGTATTAGGTAAAACTATTGCATAATTTGTTTGCCGTGACAAGTGAAAATGTAGAGTGTGGATATTATTTGCTCATAACTTGATAGAAGGATAAATTCACAGTACATAAAGAGCAGCTATCACATTTGTTCTTCTTGTTTATAAACCGAAGTTTAAGTAACGGGAAGTATTTAGAAGGTTCTCCAAATTTCTTCCACAGGGGATCTATGCACCTTCGCTCCCCCTCTTTCGGCTTTCCCTTGTAGCAGGTCCTTTCCATCTGCATCAAAGGTCATCGGCTCCCAAGTTTTGCAAAGGGAAGTTTTATTGCCCAGTCGGGGGTGGGGTGGAATATAAGAGCTTGCCCATGCCCTATCGGGGGAAAACATTAACAAAGACACTTTGTTGAGTTCTTCATTCGTGTAAAGAAGGTTTCGCGTTTGCGCGGGTGTTATTGTGTTTCGTATCTTTGTAAAACTGATTCGTGTGATAGTGAGTGGTTTTAGTGACGAATAATATAACCATGTTTCATCCTTGGTGTGTAGTATTGTGATATTTTAACGATTCCCCAGCACCATGGATAAATTTATAATTCGTAAAAAAATATCTGAATCTTTGACCATGGCGACCAATGTACCTACTCTTTCCCCATCTACGGCTGCCTCCAATCAAGAAGAGGATTTCTTGCCTACAGAAGTAAAGGACATTTCCAAACCAGGTGAGGAAATTAAACAGCTAAAACTCAAACATTACCCCCGAAATGCTGATGGACGGTGTTTTCAAAGTGACTGGTTTAAAAGGTTCAAATGGTTAGAGTATTCACAATTTTTAAATGCAGCATTCTGCTATGCTTGTAGACAATATCGGCCTTTCGGATGCAAAGAAGTGGCCTTTACATCTAAAGGTTTTAAGAACTGGAAGGCAGCTCTCGATAAAACCAAAGCAGGGCTAGTGAAACATGATGCGACACTTACACACATAGAAGCAAAGTCAAGGTGGGCAGAAAAGCAAAACCGTTCGTTGGTGGGAAAATCTATTTCTACACTAGTCAATCAGAATGTTCTTGAAAAGAATCAATATTATATCAAGAGCATTGCTGAAGTTATTCAGTTCCTTGCAATAAACGAATTGCCTCTTAGGGGAACGTACCACTTAGAAGAACATGAGGAACAAAGCCTGTTTCAAAATCTTTTCGAGTTCACGCTTCGAAAAGATGAGAAACTGGCAGACTGTTTTAAGCAGGTGCCTAAAAACGCATCTTACTTGTCCCCTGAAATTCAAAATGACATTATTGAAATAATGGTTGACATTGTACATGAAAACATTGTTAGTGACATTAACAGTGCAGATGTTCCTTTGTATACTTTGCTTGAAGATGGTACACGAGATAAAAACAACAGAGAAAACGTAGCCATAGGAATCCGCTATGTAAAGAATGGGACAGTCATGGAATCAATTCTGTGCATAGAAACACTGTCAGCTTTTGATGCAGAGTCTTTTGCAGATCTAACACTAAATATTTTTCAGAAATATGGTTTGGATAGTGCGAAATTGCTCAGCCAGTGTTTTGACGGGGCTTCAGTTATGAGTGGGAAGAAAGGGGGTGTGCAAGCTTTAATCCAACAACGGCTTGGGCGTCTAATTCCTTACGTTCATTGCTTTAACCATCGGTTACATCTGGTAATTGTTAAATGTGTGGATGAAATTTCTCCAATTAAACACTTTTTCGAACAGAGTTCCATGTTGCACAATTTTCTAAAAAAGGGAAAAGTTGCCATTTTATACGAGGGGAGAAGTCTTTCCCGACTTTTAGAACAACGTTGGTCAGGACATTTAAAAATGACGAGAACAATATTTGAAAACTACAGAGATATAATTCATGTTTTGCAGTTGGTGAAAAATGGAAATTTTAATGGGGATGACGTAGCAGCAAGTGTTGGTTTGCTTGTAGTCATTAGCAAACCTCAGTTTCGGTTGCTTAGTGTGCTTGAAAAACATCCTTGAAATATTAAGCCCAGTTGATAAAATGCTTCAAGCACGTAATGTTCATTTGGATGCTGGTAGAAAGATGATTGAAGCTGCCACAGAAACATTAAGGAGCATGCGTCAGGAAGATGTGTATGAAGGCATTCTGCACGAGTAATGCACTGCTAGAAGAGGATGGAATTCATGACGAGATTGTTGAGCACCCCACAAGAAAGAGAAAACGAAATACACAGTTGCAAGACTTCGTTATCACTGACGTCCTAGGAGAGGAAAAGCTCACATCTCTCACACAAATATTCTACGAATGTTTAGATCTTGTGCTAACAGAAATAAATAGACGTTTTACCAATAACGACGACTTATTGGAGGCTGTATCATCGGCTGAGTCCCTTCAATTTAGCAACATTGAATATTTATCAGCCTTTGGAATCACCATTCCGTCAAAAGAGGAACTAACTGTTGCCAATGCATATCTCAAGAAACTGGATTCCCCTGATACTTTTGAAGAACTGTACAAAACTAGAATGGCCTACGAAGACACTTACGCTCTACTTGCTGGCATAAGAACTTTTGCATGCAGTACAGCGTTGTGTGAATCCACTTTCTCTGTGTTAACCCACATCAATAGCCCTCAGAGACTGTCAATGTGCAGCAAGCGCCTGGCAAATCTTGTTTTTCTGGCATTTGAGAAAAACGAGCATCAAACATAGATATGTCGAGACTGCTTCACAGGTTCAACAACATGAAGAATCGCCGACTCCAACTTTTTTAAGGCAGAGGTATGTTGAATATTGTGCATTTTTCATATGCTAACTAACTAACTAACTAACTCTCTAGCCTTCTTAAACCCGAAGGTTCATGGCTGCAGCAACACAGGCCTTCCATCTTTTCCTATCTTGAGCAAGATCTATATATTCTTTTCCATCCCTACCGATTTCCCTTAGGTCTATCTCAACGTTGTCCCTCCATCCTCGTCTTGGCCTTCCTACAGGTCTCTTACCATCAGGTTTCCCAACAAGAATCCTGTAAACTCCTCTTTCCTCTCCCATTCGTGCCACATGGCCTGCCCACCTAAGTCTTCTTGATTTAATCATTCTAATAATATCTGGACATGAATACAAATTATGTAGTTCTAAATTATGTAACCTTCTCTACTCACCTGTCTCCTCATCCCTTTTAGGTCCAAAGATTTTCCTAAGGATCTTCTTTTCAAATACTCTCAATTTATGTTCCTCTTTCAATGTAAGGGACCAAGTTTCACATCCATATAATACTACAGGCAAAATTACTGTTTTGTATATTTTAACTTTTAGTTTCTTAGATATTAAACGAGAAGACAAAAGTTTGTGAAGAGAGAAGTAACATGCATTTTTCATATGGGATACAAATATTTGTGTAATCAAAAGTGTATGAAGTGGTTAGTAAGGAATGAGGTCAGTAGCATTCAATTAACACTTCGAGAGATGACCGTGTTTTAGAAGATATTGAAAAAGAGGGTATTATTTGTATTATATTTCTATTTCTTTAATGACCCCCTTAACACACACAAAATAGCTTACATTTATTTAATGTGAAACCTTTTTTTAAAAAGTCACCTGATATACCATGAGCCCCCCCCCTGATAAACCGTGAGCCCCCCCTAGAGATCAATACTAGCTATGGGCCTGGTGGATAGTACCTATATGTTCCGTTCCTGAGACGGCACGTGAGGGTAAAGAATTTTGCTGCTTCTCTATAGTGGAACCACAAGCAAAAAAAAACCTGCACAGACCAGTGACTCCTGTGCACCGCACTCCCACGAGGAGGGGAGGGAGAGAGTGGACCATGCTTCCTTATGGCGTAAGCAGAAGGGAAGAAGGGAAAGCTGCATGGGGACCTTTGTCCAAGTTTTTTTTGCCTTGTGGTCGCTCTGTAATGGGGAACAGGGGTACCGACGACCACGAGAGCAGTTTTATTCTTCACCAACAGTTTATAAATCTCCCCGAAAACCTTACCCCACATATCAGACACACAACGCGAGATTTGTCTTTTGAGTTTGTGTAAAGATACAGGAATTTAAATTCTTGTTGCAATTCCATATTGAAACTGCATGTACGCTTCTTGGCCATGCTTATTCACTGCTCTACAAATAACGTAACACGCACATAACAAAAATATATTTTTTTAAATGTAATATATCTCAAGTTTAGACATAGTTTTCAAATTACTCCTAGACTTTTATAAGACGGGACAAATGGTGGCTTTTTAATAATATCAATGAGACGACTGGGACACGCTTCTGAAACGGGACGTATGGTCATCCTATCCTTGGGAGACAGGTGATCCTCACAATTATCCAAAAGAAATGGAATTGTTAAATGGAATAAATACGCTAGTATAGATGGTTACAAATTTATTAAAGAAAACATTTCTTCTTTGGAATAAAGAAGGTATAATTTTAATATGTGATAGATTAATGTGTTCATGGTACTGAGCAAATTATAATGCTGCAAGGTATTTTAAAGCACAATCTAGATAGGTAATGGAATAGTAAAAATTTTAATTTCCTTAATTACTGTACAACAAAACTTCCTAATTTTACTACAACTGAGAACTAGATTTGTGAAGAAAACTTTAAGATGAACTTAGAGAGGAGAGAGAGAGAGGGAATGAACTTAGTTGTTTTGCTATCTTAATAATGTTATAAATGTTTGCAAAGAGATCCCCAGAATAATATTTAGTAGGCTGTAATTAGTTTCCATTCATTTAAACCTTGTATGCAGATGTTCTCTTTTACCAATATACTATGCATGCTTATAATTGGACATTAGTTGCTCAATCAAGGCTGCCCACAGGATTTTTCTCAGGGGGTCAGTAGTACTTAAGTGGAGGAAAGGTGGGCTGATGCTTTCCTCAGTTACGAGAATTTTCATAGCATCCCCACCACTTGGATAAATAATTTGCATAGGCACTTAATCTGCTGTCCTTCACCGGACCCCTCATCCATGTTTTCATGCTACAATTTCAAAATTTGAATTGTATGAAGTGTTTCCAGATATCTTCACACCCTCTGCGGGCGCCCTTGCGCTTAATATCTAATCCAACAGAAACCAATGGCGTTCTAAGTTTCGTTGATTCAGATTATAGTCCAGTACCTCCTTTTGGCAAATCACAAACCAAATAAGAATGAACAGCAATGTATAAATGTTGCCAACATTTAATGAGCAGCGAGGTATAAAAAAAATATTAACGAAATAATGTGTGTTTTTATATGTAGATATATATGAACTCTTGAAATTAAGTGCAGTAAGCTGGAACACTATAGGTATTATGACGCTTTCGGATCTTGAGAAATGTGAATTAAGGAAACGAAGAATTACGGACTATTACAAAATTATAGGGGTGTGCGGGAAATGAATTCCCGACTTATCAGGATCCCGAGCAGTCTGAGAATACCAAATGGTTATTTTAAAAAGTCGTTAATTCTCGACGTTTTCTGCATTGTAAATGTCTGGAACTTTTCGGAAATTGTTTTTGCATTTCTGGTACAAAAACTAACAATCACTTAAAGTGAAAATGACGTGTAGAATTCGAGATTACCAGAGCTTCGGGAAATTTTTAATGTCGGGAAATTGCGAATTTTTCCCGTCCCGAATGTCGTGATTAGTAGAATTGAAAATACTTCCCGGACATTAATTTATTTATAACAACGCTCGGCTATTGTTATGCTGTCATTTTAATTATGATTAATGGGTTTTTTATGTTAATTAATCAAGAGGCACGTGTAGGGGAGGGGAGGAGATGAGTCATGGATGACTCATGCGCATGTGTGAACTTGGTTTTAATGGTTTTCCATTAGTGTACAAAATATACTCTTATGTATCCCGTTTTTACCCTAATCTAACCCTATTGTTGTATTTTATATATGTGTTACAGCCGGATATGAGTCATGGATGCCGCATGCACACATGGGAGCTACTGTTATGGAGGCTGTTTCTTTACCCTAACCTAACCCTATTGTTGTACTTTATATATGCGTCACAGATGGATATGAGTCACGGATGATTCATACAGATGTGGAGCTTGGTTTTAATGGTTTTCCATTAGTGCATAATAGATACTATTATGGAACCCGGTTCCGGCATATTCTAAACCAAGCTACCCAGTTCCGGCCTATTCTAAGCCAGTTTATGCTCTTCTTATACGCGAGGATGAGTCAAGGCTGATTCATGCACTCGTGGGAACTTGAAGTTAATGCGTTTTATTCACTAATGAGGAGACGTTTCCGGCCTATTCTAAATGTAGAAAGTTGCTATCTATAGGCGAAATATATTTAATTATCCTGAAAACTAGACTCTTAAATGAGGATCGTCAATACCAAATAACTTTTATATAACCCTGGCTAAGTGATGTCAAAAGAAAACCGATTATGACATTGGAAGGAGGTTTTCTATGATCACTTTGCCATGCAGTCTTTAAATTGCTTTCTGAAATTCAATAGTCTAACTTGTTTGCTCGACGACTGACTTTTATTACTATTAATAAACTCTCTTTTAAAAGGAATGATCATTTTGGCATCTGTGCCTTAATTTCGAAAACAGGGTGAGCACATCAAACAATGATTTTCCGATAATTTCCAATCTCCAAAAGATGATTAAGATTTCTTACTGTAATACATACAACCAGCATAAGCACGTATCCTTCCACGATAATCTTCCTGTGGGTTACTTGAAACAACAAATAAACTTCTTCTTACCTCCAGAAGAATGAATCTATCTAGAAACTCCAAGAGATACTCCGAGATTCCCAGAGCAGCATCCCTAAAGTGGCGGCGATTACGGCGGGGGAAGAGGCGAGGGGACATTTGCCCACCACTTTTCGCCACTTTTACCCCCGCACTATGCTAAACCTTATCTAGAAATGGAAATATACTGTCTTTGTCCCCCCCGGCTTTGGAACACAATCGCCGCCACTGCAATGATCAACAAGATGCACCGGCACTAGGAAAGAGGAACACAACTTTCATCTGCACCGCCTTCGTGAAATGAAGAATCCAAACAAATCCGGCACATCTACATACATATTGGTGACGCAGTGCAACGCACACATCATTTAATAAAACAATTACACACGATTGAATCGCTTCATAGCTTCATGTATTTCATAGCAAGTGGGTTGTTGTACACTTCTGTTAACAGAAAGTGCCACGCTCGTTTCAGTTAAAGATCAGCTTCGGAGCCGATGGAGTGTTGCAGTACAGCCGAAGTAAAGGTTCGAGAAAACAGCACTCTGCAGTGTTACTTACCACTAAAGTTTTTCACCGGATGCAGGGAATTTTCTGACGTGCCGAGTGAAAAGAAACAGTTACAGGAAAGCCTTGCATTTTAATTATTAACGCAATCCAGTGTCCAATTTTACAAGAGAATGGCGGAAAAATAATAGGGAAGAAATGTTCGAGATACTCAGTATCCCATAACTAATAAAAAAAAAAAACCTGGAGATTTGCGGGTCTACCAAAGACTTCGTTAGGAACGGGTCTGTTGAATAATAATTCTGAAGGAGCATAGCCTGTTGCTTCAGATACCGAATTGTTGAACAAATAGTGGAACAGTGTAAATCAAAATAACTGATAACGTTTACAGAATACAACGACCA
Source organism: Lepisma saccharinum (assembly GCF_977018435.1). Taxonomy (NCBI): domain Eukaryota; kingdom Metazoa; phylum Arthropoda; class Insecta; order Zygentoma; family Lepismatidae; genus Lepisma; species Lepisma saccharinum. The sequence continues at coordinate 420,952 of NW_028143008.1, read as the reverse complement.
CGCAGGATCAAATAATAAGTGAAGCTAATAAACTTAGAGATGAGTAGTGTGATTGGATATGTTCAAAATAAAACTTGGTACGAGGCCTATTATTTTTATTAATTTAAGCACAGTGGTAAACCTATTTTGACGATGTTTTTGTCGATTTTATAGTATTGCAACTCTGTGATTTTTCATCTCATACTTAGTACGAGAGTCATAATTTCTTTCGAGTTAAAGTACGTAACACCCACACCCAACCACACCTATACTTACACACACACAAATTTATTTCCGGTTTACTTCCGGTCTACTGACAGACACCTGTGGGTTTTTCTAGTTTTTTATAAGTACATATATTTTAGGGGTTCAAAGTAATACTTGGTACGAGGCCTATTGTTTTTATTAATTTAACCACAATGGTAAACCTATTTTGACGATGTTTTTGTCGATTTTATACTATTGCAAATCTGTGTTTTTTCACCTCGTACTTGGTACGAGTGTCATAATTTTTTACGAGTTAAATTACGCAACATTACGCAACATTGCGATGGCTCGTAAGGGTAAATTATTGCATCATGTTATGCAACAAGTTATTACGCAACATTGCGATGGCTCGTAAGGTAAACTATTGTGCAATGTTTACGCAACAAGTTATTACGCAGACCCGTATCTAACGTGTTGTTGATTATGGCGTAATGGGTGTCTTCTGATTGACTTACTGTTTCGGATGTTTTCATCCGCGCTTAGGTTACTTAAAGGGTTTTCGCATTACAGATCAGTCAGTATCGTGAGAGTGTTTGAAGAGTACGGATGTGTTGTTGCATTGTTAAAAGTTAAGTATTTAATTTATTTTAAAGCTACATACTATTTATTATTTTTAAGTTTAAAAAAGTGTATCAAGTGATTTCTTTTACATAGTAATTTCGATCAGATTGAGTTTTGGTGTATTTTTAATTTTTTTATACTTAGTACAAATATATATATTTTATATATAATAAAAAATGGCTAATATGAAATAAAACATCATGAATATTTTTGGGTTTAAGAAGCAACAACATAATCAGCCTGTAGAGAGAATTCCAGTAAACATGGTTGTATTTAGAGAAATTTATCATCAATTGAAAGGGTTACTTCTTGTTCACTTGAATAGTATTTGGTCTCATGTTGACGAGGATACTGGAAAGCACTTATTTGTATTTAATAATAATTTATCATCATGTAAGTTACCTGTTAGTGGGAAAATTCAAACAAACGTTTCTCCACCCAATGCGGCAGTTTTGCACATAGGTCGAAATTTGTATAGAATTAAACATAGTACATTACTTCCTGATACGTCTTATGATGTGGAAGCTAGTGAATTTTTGTATGCTGAGATAATTGGAGAGTATGATAAATTGATTGCTCTGTTTATCGAAATAAGAATAATCTATCCTTTTATTAATATATAAAATACCTAAAAACAAAAAAAAACATGGATATATTTGGTAATAGAAGGCGACAGGAGATTCCAGATATTTCCAGCGAGATTGCTAGTTTAGATGCACGTCTAAAGAAACAAATCAGATTTACTCATATTACAGAATTCGCTAAATCTAAATATTCAAGCAGAGATTAAAAATCTTCAAACTCAACTGATTGATCCTATAATATAAATTGATGGAGAACTCAAATCTTTGCTTGAGAAATATACTAATTTAGCTTCAATAGATAATCTTCAGAACTTAGAAGAGAATATTGCCAACTTGAAAAATAACTTGATAAATTTAGACAAATCCAGAGAACAAATACCAAACAGCTGAAACAGCAATTAAATGACCAGGCAAACAGTATTCGTACCGAACTGCAAACCATCATCCAGAATATCAAAATTCAAGAAGAATATGAGCAGGTAAATGCTAGTATTGCTAAATTGCAAGAACAGTTTCAATCTTTCGAAGTTCCTACATTGCAAAGTATCAAATCTGAATTACAGACAGATGAACTGCTTACAGCTATAACAGAAGTTCAATCGAAACTACAGACATTGGAAGATTTTATCAATAATTTACCTTCATCTTCTGAATGAAATGCTATTGCTCGGAGCGTTGCCGGCATCAAATTACAGTTGGAGACTTATGAAGATTTTGAGAAGATACAAAGTACCATAGCTCACATAGAACATACTATGGCAACTATGAGAAATGAGCTAACAAGTGTACAGGAAACTCTGGAATTGAAACTGCCTGGCATTACTGATATTTTAGCTATAGTTCAACAGCAAGTTACTAAGCTTGAATATTGAATCAGAATTATCGCATTTCCATCATCTTATTGACGACATTCAGAGTAAATTAGAGACACAGCAACAGTCTACACCTACACAGGATGACATAACGCAACTGCAAGAAATTTTGAAAAATGCAGCTGATGCAACAGAACTCGATGCTATAAAATTAACTCTTACCACACTTCAAAATACTGTAGCTGCTTTGCCTACTTCTCAGGAAATCAGAGCTTGAGGAGAGCGGTACATCGAATTTTAAAATCTGAGGATATCAAAAACATTCAAGCCGAAATTGCGCAAATAAGAGAAACTGACGTAGATACTCGTCAATTTTATTCTATGGAAATTGTTAGGTTACAAAGTGTTCCAAATGCTCGAGGGCACTGGACGTACGTCAATGCTGGCAATGTTTACAAATTATATCCGTATACTCAGGTACATGAATTTTTTGTTGATGGTAGTTTACGACTTCTGAAGTTTAGTTTTCTAAAACATGGAAAACATATTGAAGTTCCTCAGTTTACTATATTGCTAAAAGATGGTATACACAAGGCAGTTCAAATACCTATTGCATACTGGGATGAGTCTTCCAATAAATATAAAGTACATGACGACGAACAATTATCAGTTTTTGATATTGAAATTGGTGACAAGCTAGTATTCGTCATAAAGCGGTTATACCCTATACAAAATATCCATTTTATATTCTCACTTCGAACTCGATGCCAAGACAAGATATAGTTCATGAATTACACAAACCAGCCCGTCGCAATTACAAGCGACTGAGTGTAGTAACAAAAGATGTAAATGATTTGTTTCAGGCTGATCTCATCGAGATGCCCCCCCCCAAGGGGTACTTTAAAAAATTTGGATAAGATAAATCATGGTTACAAATATATGCTTACAGTTATTGATACCTTTAGCAAATATGCATGGGCTGTTCCCCTAAAATCCAAGACTGGTACTTGTGTTACCGAGGCTTTTAAGTCGATATTTAGTGAGGGAAGGATACCAAAATATTTACAAACAGATAGAGGGAAAGAATTTTACAATTCTACATTTGCTAAGTTAATGAAACAACATAATATTAAACATTATTCTACATACAGTGATCTGAAAACTAGTATAGTGGAACGATTCAACAGAACATTAAAATATCGCATGTGGAGGCAATTATAAGTGGGTGCAAATTTTACCCGAGCTAGTCCATGATTATAATAATACAGTACACAGTACTATTCACATGAAACCTGCTGAGGTAACCAAATCTGATGAGCAACGATTGATTTCTACTGTTTATTGTAAAAAATATACATATACTACCAAGAAGCCAACGCTTAAAATAGGGGATCAGGTAAATATAAACAGTTATTCGAGAAGGGTTTTACTAAAAATTGGAGTACGGAGTTATTCTCAGTGGTTCAAGTTTTACCAGGGAGTAGAAATACATATATAATAAGGGATAATCATAACAAAATATTGAAAGGGATATTTTATGAAGAGGAACTTAGTAAAACAAAATATCGAGATACATATCTAATCGAGAAAATATTGAAGAAGAAAAATAATAAATTGTATGTGAAATGGTTAGGTCTGCCAGACAAAAGTTGGATAGAAACAAACCAGGTGATTCTTTGACACCAACATGGAATGTGGTACAGCGTTTACCAGATGTAGTGGAAACTAATAAAAAAATGGAGAGTTTTTACCTGATAACATAAGATGCCTCATTGGAGGCCCATCAGGTTGTGGAAAAAAACACTTTGCTGGTTGATAATTTCTTGCTTGCCCCCCATTGGCTAGATTGGAAAAATAAACACTTCTATGTCTTCTCAAAGAGTTTAGAACAACCAAAATACCAACAACTAATGAAGCAGTACGACGGACTGGGCATAGCTACATTTGCATCAACAATAAAAGTTCTCGACCAATGTTTGAAAAATTCTTTTTTGGGTATTCGATGATGTTATTCTGGAAAATCAGAATGAAATTAGAATTTTTTTTACACAGGGTCGTCACAAAGAAATAGACTGCTGTTATTTAGCTCAAACTTATTCCAAAATTCCCAAACAATTACTACGAGATAATACAAACTTAATCTGTTTGTTTCGTCAAGATCATACTAATTTGAAACATGTATACGATGATTATGTGGGAGGAGACAAATTACAACCAATTTTCAAAATTCTGTTCATCTTGTTGGAACAGCGACGATTTTGGATTTGTTACTATCGACATGACTCGGAAACCTAACAATGGTAAGTTTAGAAATAAAATCAACGACTTTTTAAACGTTGAAACGATATAAAATAACCATTAATCAAAAAAATAAATATGACAAAACATAAAATAGAAGATAATTCGAAATTACGAGAGTACTTGTCCAAACGTTTCAAAGGTTGGAAATCAGAGAATCGAGGTTTTTACAAACAACAGAAGCGTCAAGACCAACCTATTATCGATGCAATCAGTGGTGTCGGTAAAGAGATTAAGGGTGTGACAGAACAAAATAAAAACCTCATCAATGAATTGGTACCTCTTACTGCTAAAAATTTTGCAGATTTTCCTCCTACGCCATTATCCAGCATTCATACTCCTCTGGTACTTAAGGAACCACCTGCTAAAGCAGCTATAGAAGAATCAGTTGGGTCCCCTAGCAAGGGATTATTTGAGTACAGGAAAATTCGAAAAAGATGAAGTATTTGGTTTGTATCCAACTATGGAGGGTAGTGAAGGTGTAGTATGGAAAATTGGCAAATCTAAAATAACATTCGAAGGGGACAACATAAAAAATAATTTGGGTGGGAGAAACAGCTGGTCCAGATATCCTGGTACCGTAGGGCTATGGGAGCTTATTACCTAAAAACAACCAAAAAATTTTACAGATGATTATCAAAGTTACTCTGAAATTTTGACACTCTCTGATGCTTTGTACCAAAATAACGATGCCAGTCAAAAGCGTGGGAAATCGAGCAGCGGGGATAAATACAAAAATCTGATTAAACCTATTTGAAATCAACTAAAAACCGGTAGTGGTATAAACCAGTAGAATACTTTACCTAAGGAATTTGTATGGGTAAACGATGTGAGAAAACTTATAGATAGGTTGCTGGTTATAGCAGGGGAGGAAAATGCTGGAAACAATAATTTCCATAATGAGAAAATGGGTATTGTATACATGATTAGTGACAAATTAGCTAATTTTATTGTAAACGATCCTAAAGGTATAGGATACTTAATTAAAATTATCAATACTTTACCTCCTAAATTCTGGAATATATCAGAGGGTCGAGGTTTAGTAAATGATATTATTAATAAACTTCCGTTCGAGTTACGCGTACCTGGTTACCAATATTGTGGTCCTGGTACAAAACTTGAGAAACGAATAAAGAGAGGGGACAGGGGTATTAATCCTCTGGATGCAGCTTGTAAAGAACATGATATTGCATACAACACACACAAAGATCTGAATGATCGTCATGTGGCTGATCAAAAACTAGAAGAGGCAGCGTTTGGAAGATTAACAAGCAGAGATGTATCATTTGGTGAAAAAATAACAGCGTTGGGTACAACTATTGCTATGAATACAAAACAAAAATTAGGGTGGGGTTTGTAATATAAATACCCTGAAAAATAATAATAATAATAATAAAACAACATGAAACCAAAAGGAGTTGTTTACCAAATACCATATTACGATCTTAAAAATTTAAAACTTAATTCGATTTTAACTAAAAAAACAACAAGAAAAGAAGAAGCAATGTATAGCCAAAGGAAATGGAATGAAGTTATTACTCAGTACGCCATAATTAAAACGATTGCAAAATGCAAGAAGGAAAACACACAGTGGAGGATTCATATTTAGCATTTCAGCCATCCTGGCTGCATATGGGCAGTGGGGAGCTTAGCTGGGGGTAGTGCTGCTATTGCCAAAACTGTAATTGATTCGAAAAAAAATAAGGTAGAAGTAGAAGAGCAAAGGCGTCATAATCTTGCCATGGAGAAAAAAATAGGCAAAGGTGTGAAGTCTAGAGCACTCACAAAATTTTAAAAAAAGAAGCTCTTACCAACCTTGACATTGAATCTTTAATTAAAATATTTAAAAATAAACACTTCAGGGGGTTTTCATGTCTGATGCTCTCCCTAAAAATAGTCCTCACTCTCGAGAATGTGGCGTGGTGAAGTTGGATAAGTCCGAAAACGTTGGTACTCACTGGATATACTATTATAAACAAAATGACAATGTTTTTATTTTCGATTCTTTCGGCGGGTACCCCCTACAGAATTAATTCGTTACTTGAAACATGTTGAAATTTATTACAACGACGATCAGTAGTTGTATTTACAATATAACCAGGACGAGAAATGATGAACCCCCCTCAGGCAGATTTGCCTACACTTAAAACTAGCTCAACATGAGCATATGAGCTTATTGCTCAAGTGTGGAACCCTGTCTAATCCAAGATTTTTGTAAAAATGCCCTCGGGAATTTCCTGTGAAATGATGAGCCCCCTCAGATTGATTTGCCCACACTTACAAAAATTGCATCAGCCAGATTGTTGTCCATAAACTTGTCAAAAATATGCCCCTCTTGATATTTTTTTGGCTATACTTAAAATTAAGCTAAAAAGCCACACACACACACACATATTTACTTCCGGTTTAAGTTCAATTGGATACCAGGTTCAATTTGTTTATCTAATATTAAAACAATGTAATATGCAGAGACCCTCTAGAATTGCTCTGTGACTCTCTCATTTCTTACATCATATGTTTGCATGTTTCATATTGATTGATTCTCAGTATTTATGGTATTGAGATCAAAGTGATTAATGTGCACAATTCCCGACACGGTAGCATTGAACTTTTGCTTTGCATGTTTCAAGTGATTCTCCTCTGCGTCAGTGTTTAGATCAAAGTGATTAATGTGTACAATTTCCGAGTATTGAAACTTTGCGTGCAAACAAAATTGCATCAGCCAGATAATTTTAATAAAAGCTCTCAGGAAATTCTTGTGAAAAATATGACCCCTCGGGAAATTCCTGTAAAAAAAAGCCCTTGGGAATTTCCCGTAAAAACAAAATTCACGGGAAATTCCTGTTTTTTTCTTCTCGGACTGGCTTAGGGTATATAAAGAGATTTTGCATCACATATCAGCTAGTATTGTGAGAATAGCTGAGGAGTACAGATGTGTTGTTACAGTGCTTCTCATACTACAGGCCTGTTTGTTTTAATTTAAAATATTTCTTATTATTCAATTTCTGGTATGTTGAACAAAACGGCTTATATTTTGTATAAAAAATCTGATATTTGTTACACCCAGCTTGTTTGTTGTAATCCACTTATATTTAGAGTCGGGCTTATATCTGTCCCAGCCTGTTACACAAAAATCAATACATAACACAGTGCTAGGTCATTGCCATTCTAGACATGCATGTCCGTGCAGGTATTTGTGCTAGGTCAGTGTGGATCAATATTTATTCTCTTTTTCCACTTGTAGGCTATTAGCTTTACAACCTGCCATAATAGGCATAGAGTTTTGATTTAAAACCCAAAAAAAATTATATAATAAACCGAGGATAAAAATTAATAATATTAACATATTAAATATACACAAGAAATATACAAAGCACACAGCTGAACAAAATATATATATATATATATATTAAGTGCAAAATTTTGAATTGAACCCCAGGAAATCTTATATAATAAACAACAACAAATATGCCGAATCAAAAATATTGCAATCAGTGTAATAAAAATATATCCAGTCCCAATTGGGCCAGGCACCAAAGAAATTGTCTTCTAGACAAATGCAGAACTCCCACTAAAATATGCCCTAAATGCCATAGAAAATATAGCATGTAATATTTCACATATGAACATAAAGGTACTTGCTCTGCACAGTCATCAATATTGCCCCCACAACCATCTATATCTGGTCTGAAAAGGAAGCATGAAGCACCTGTTAATGCTGGACCGGCAAAACAGCCACGCTATGAACCACCTATCCATAGCAGTTTTAATGGCCAACTTAGGGATTACCGGTTTGTATCAGAGTCAAGATGTGGTATTAAGAATTTTTTGAACAGTGTAAATCCTGATGTGCAGGCAATTCTAAATGCACAAAATGGCTCTTATAAGCTGTCTCTCAAATTGTTTACACAATATAAGAAACCAAATGGCACAAAATTTACACAGCCCCACATAACAGAAACTGTACCTGTATACTCAAATACAAATTCAAACAAAATAATAAGCAGTTTGATAGATCAATTGAATATTAAACATTCTGAATTTGCAGCAAAAGAGTCTGGATGGAGCCTATGCGGTTCTCCACACAAGCTCTATGTTAATATTTCTGAATTCAGCCCATTACAAGGTTCTACATATTTGCAATTACCTGCCAATATTAAAAACAAAACAGCCGCGGTTAATATAGAAAATAATGATGAGAAATTCTTTTTGTGGTGTATTTTAGCTGCTTTGTTTCCAGTTTTAAGGAATCCTCAGAGAATAAATTATTACAAACAACATGAACATATTTTTGACGATGCAATGGTGGGTTTAGAATATCCAATGTCTGTTCAGAATATTGATAAATTTGAAAAAAAGGCCAGGAATATCAATGGCAAACAATTATCTATTAATGTTTTTATTTGTTCCACTGGCCGTGGCAATTGCTTGAAAGCACCTCTCAGAATCAGTACATTTGATGATGATTCTGCTGTTCCGATTGATCTGCTCTTAATTGAAGGGGATGGCACATATCATTACACTCTGATACATAATCTTGAAGCTTTAGTGAGAACACAACTAGACAAATCCAATACAATATTCAAGTTGTGTAGAAGATGTTTAAGTGTATTTGATGGTCAAAAAATGGTGAATAGGGTTCGGGAAGTGAATGCAGAAATGGCCAAAAAACAAGTTAATTGAGCATCTGAAATACTGTGGCAACTATAAACCTGTTCATATGGTGATGCCTAATCCAAGTGAAAATGCAAAATTCAATAAGTTTGAAGCCTTGTTGGGACACCCAGCATATATTGTCTGTGATTTTGAATCAAATCTCAAACCTCTTGCATTCTGCAATCCAGATCCAGAAGAATCTTCAATTACACCATACCAGTTACATGAACCTTCCAGCTTTTATTATGTGATTGTACAGGATGGTGTTGTTAGTAAAAAATATTCATACATGGGAGCAGATGCCATCAAAGAATTTGCACATAGAATAGAAAATGAGTGCCATGACATAGCATCTAATATCTTATTAAAATCAAAACCTATGTTGCCTTTAACAGAGAAACAGATTGAAGATTTCAACAATGCAGAAAAATGCCCGGTATGTGATTCTGAATTTTCAGATACAAAAATCAAGGTGAAACACCATTCTCATACAGATGGTAAATTCAAAATGGCCCTGTGTAATAGCTGTAATATTAAGATCAAGAGACCAAAATTTGTCCCCATATTTTGCCATGGAGCATCCAATTATGATTTCCATCATTTGATCAGATATGAGGGGTTTGACAAGCAGAATTTAAATATTTTAGCTGAAAATGATGAAAAATATATTGCTATTAGCAAAATAATTAAAGTTAATGGTGTTCCTATTCACATAAGATTTCTTGATTCTTACAGAATTTTATCTGCTAGCCTGGCTACACTGGCCACTCAATTATCTGATGATCAATTCAAAATCACATGTGCCTTGTTTCCAAATCAGGACCTGAAATTAATTAGGCGGAAGGGTGTATATCCATATGATTATGTTACAGATTTTTCTAAAATTGATGAGTGTTCTTCACCACCACAAGAAGAGTTTTACAGCAAAATCAGAGGATCTGGAATCAGTGATGATGATTATCACCATGCCCAGTTGATGTGGAACAATTTAAAATGCCAGACATTTGGTGATTATCACATGGCATATTTAAAACTTGATGTGACCCTCTTAGCTGATATACTTCAAGCATTCAGAAAATCTTCTATGCAAAATTATGAACTGGATCCAATATATTTTTACAGTGCCCCGGGCCTAGCATGGTCTGCAATGTTTTTAAACACCAAAAAGCAATTGGATCTGATCCAAGATCAAGACATGTATCTGTTTATGGAGCAATGTATAAGAGGAGGCACGGTGCAATGCTCTCAGAGATATGCCAGAGCAAATAACAAATATATGCCTGATTATGATCCAGAATTGCCATCAAATTATATATTGTATGTGGATGCAAACAGCCTCTATGGTTACGCTATGATGGATAAACTGCCACATGCAGGGCTTGAATGGGTTGAAGATTTTAATATTGAGGATCTTCAGGACTTTGATGACAGTAATTGTGGCCTATTCTTAGAGGTTGATCTGACAATTCCTGATGATTTACATAACAAATTTTCTGATCTGCCCCCAATTCCTGAGGTTAAGTGCTCACCTGGCTCTAAACAGAAGAAATTGATGATGACACTGGAGCCAAAACAGGGTTATGTCATATATTACAAAAACCTCCAGTTCCTGATGCATCATGGTGTTCAAGTGACCAAAATTGGCAAAGTTTTGAGGTTCAGGCACTCAAAATGGTTGAAGCCATATATTGATACAAATACAGAGCTTCGAACATCTGCAAAAAGCCAATTTGATAGGGCCTTGTTTAAATTAATGGTCAATTCTGTGTATGGCAAAACAATTGAAAATGTCAGAAAACATACCGATGTTAAAATAATTACTGACCCCAGCCTGAGCAAAAAATTGGTTGCAAAGCCTAATTTCAATTATAGAAGAATTTATGACGAAAATATGGCACTTTTCAACATGAAAAGAACAAAAATTAAGTTTGATAAACCTATTTATGTAGGGGCTGTAATATTGGAATTGGCCAAATTACATATGTTAAACCTCTATTATGATGTGTTGAAACCTTTTTATAAGGATCATGTAAAATTGATGTACATGGACACTGATAGTCTTGTTCTTGATATTAAAACAGAAGATGTTTATAAAGATATGTCACAGCCTGAATTGCTTGAATATTTTGATACCAGTGAACATACAAAGATTCAACCCCACAACAAAAAGGTGCCTGGCAAGTTAAAAGATGAGACACTTGGTGATGTTATTGTGGCATTTGCTGGGTTAAGAGCCAAGATGTACAGTTTTGAGACATGTAGTGGTGTTGTTGCCAAAAAAGCCAAGGGCATTGGCAGAGTAACTGTTGAAAAAGAGCTCCAATTTGAAGATTATAAAAATTGTCTCAAATCCCAGAGTTTAATCAAAACATCAGAATCCAGAATTCAGAGTGTGGATCACTTATTGACTAGCAATATTGTAAGAAAAGTGGCTCTGGACCCACATGATGATAAGAGATGCATTTTGTCATGTGGCATACATACTCTACCATGGGGTCATTGTGATTTGAAAAATGGCAAACAATGCACAAGCACAGAGCATGATTTGAAATAAATAAACATGCCTATGAACTTATTTGGGTTAAAAAGACAAGGTATTATGGACCTGCCAACACCACAAGCCTCTTCTGATATAATATCTAAACTAAGTGCTTTGTTAATTATTCATCTGAACAGCATACTTACAGACATTGATGATGAAACAGGCAAAATATTGTACATATTTAACAATAATTTAAATTATTACCAATTACCTGTAGGTGGGCAATTGCAATTTATTACAACTCCTGAGGGTGATGTTAAAATTTCAGTAGGGAGAAATATTTATAGAATTAAGCACTCAAACATGATTTCTGGCACTGTTTATACTGTTTCTGCTGGTGACTGCTTATATATTGAGGTCCCTGGATCCTATGACAAGCTTATACCCTTTTTTATAGAATTAAGAATCAGATATTCAATAATAAATAACTACTAAAACAAAAATGCCTAATATTTTTGGCCATACAAGTCATGAAGATCACAGTGATGAGATTTTGATGCTTGATGTCAGAGTCAAGAAATTGAGAAGTGATTTACAAGCTTTACAAACCACACTCAATGCCAGTCTTCAATTAGAAATTACAAATTTACAATCACAATGCATGGACCCTCTTCTTAAAATTGATTCTGAACTCAAATTGCTGCTTCAGAAATATACTGATTTGGCCACATTGGATAATTTTCAAAGTTTAGAAGAGGCTGTAGCAGCTCTTCAAGCCAAATTTAAGACCCAGGCTAACAACTCTGAGCAATTGAAACAACAATTGGAAGAGCAAATAAATAATGTCCAGGCACAGCTCCAAACAATTGTCAAAAGCATAAAATCACAAGAAGATTTTGATCTCGTGATTTCCACTCTAAAGGAACAGATTCAGTCACTCCAAATACCTAATCTGGACCCTCTGAACAATACCATAGCCGAGGTTAAAGAAAAAATTGAGACACTTGAAAATTTTATGAACAATTTGCCATCTTCTGATGCTTTGAATGCAATAACTCGGAGTGTAGCAAATATTAAGCTGCAACTTGAAACATATGAAATTTTGGAAAAATTCAAAGTTCCATAACCCATCTTGAAGGTACAATAGCAGCAGTGCAAAGTGATTTGGCAAATGTACTAGAATCCCGATTGCCTGGGATTGTAGATACCCTTGTCAGTATCCAGCAACAAATCACAAAGCTTGAAAACCTCAACACTGAATCTGAGCTATCTCATTTTCATTACTTGATAGATGATATCCAAACAAAACTTGAAATTTTACAACAATCCACACCCTCTCAGGCAGATATAGCCCTGCGCCAAGATGCTATGCAAAATGTGGCTGATGCTTCTGAATTAAACAATGTAAAATTGGCACTTGAATTTTTGCAAAATACAGTATCAAATTTGCCCACATCACAGGAACTTAAAAATATTAAGAGAGCAGTGAATCGCATATTGAAATCAGAAGATATCAAGAATATCCAGACAGAGATCAAACATCTCACTCAGGCAGTGGCCACTCTACAAACCAATCAACATATTAATGAATTGCATGCCCTGTTTGAGGATATCAGAAGACAGGTCCATGATCTTACTGCTCAAAATTCAAAATTGGCAGTTGTTGAAAATTTGCAACAAATTGTAGCTAATATCAAGCAACAGCTAGGGACCATGGAATCCAATCAAGCAAATGCTCTGTCTGTTTTTGCCACCCAGCTACAAGAAATTGTGCAACAATACAAGAAACTTGTTGTGGACATAAAAATCAAGCCAGGCCATGATGATGTTGTTAGGACCATCAATGAGCATCTTGAATCTGTAACAAGCAGATTGCTTACAGCAGAAAAAGAAATAACCGGCATAATTGAAAATCCAAAACATACAGTAATTCTTGAATTGTACAGCATCCCCAACAAAGAAAATGATTCACCATTTACACCAGGTGGCAAAATATATATGCTGTCCCCTGCACAATTTTATTACCAGTTTTTTGTTGGGGGCACATTGAGACCAATCAAGATCAAATATTGGCTTCAATCACAGGCACACCACTACCCTACCTTATCAATAACAAATGCTGATAACAAAGTGAAAATCACCAGTGTAGAATTGGAGGATTTTACAGATCCCAATACATTGGAAACAGCCTATACTGAAGATGATGGTTCTCTGGAATTTAAAATACAAATAGGGGATAAATTATATTTAGAAAATCATGCAGTCTCAGCTGCTGAACACCCTATAGTTGCAATATTCTTGTTTACATATTATGTCTAGACAAATTATTGTTGATGAATTACACAGACAAGCCCGACATAATTATAAGAGACTCCCAGTAGTCATAAAGGGCATAGATGATTTATGGCAGAGCGACTTGATTGAAATGGCAAGTGGACAGTTGAAAAACTTAGACAAAATCAACAAGGGCTACAAGTATCTACTCACTGTAATAGACACATTTTCAAAATTTGCCTGGGCTGTGCCACTCAAATCCAAGACTGGGGCATGTGTTACAGAAGCCATCAGAACAATCATCAATCAGAGTGGAAGATCCCCACGCTATTTGCAAACAGATAATGGCAAAGAATTTTATAATTCAGTGTTTCAACAATTTATTAAAAGCCAGGCAATACAACATTATTCGAGTTACAGTGACCTCAAGGCCTCAATTGTAGAGAGATTCAACAGAACCTTAAAAAATCTTATGTATAAACAATTTACACTTCAAGGTAATTATAAATGGATTAATATTCTTCCAGAACTTCTACAAAAATATAACAAGTCTGTCCATTCCACAATCAACATGAAACCCTCTGAAGTAACTTCATCTGATGAGCAAAAATTGATCAGTACTGTTTATTATCCTAGATATCAGCCAACAATAAGAAAGGCCAAATACAGGGTGGGTGATCAAGTAAGAATCAGCAAATATAAGCACTTATTCAAAAGAGGCTTTACCAGAAACTGGAGCACTGAATTATTTACAGTGGTTCAAGTTAAACCTGGGACCCTTAACACATATATAATAAAGGATCACCGAGGAGAAATTCTCAAAGGCAGGTTCTATGAACAAGAGCTCAGCAAAACTAAACAGCCTGACACATATCTCATAGAAAAAATTATCCGCAGAAAAGGCAACAAGTTACTTGTCAAATGGCTAGGACTTCCAGAACACAGCTGGATCGATGCAAACAAAGTGATAATATGAGCACCTGGGATGTTATAAAAAGGCTGCCAGAACCTGAACAACAAAATAAGAGAAATGGAAAATTGCTGCCTGAAAATATTAGGTGTCTTATTGTTGGGCCATCGGCTTGTGGTAAAACTACACTAATGGTTGATAATTTTTTATTGGCACCCAACTGGTTAGACTGGAAAAACAGGCACTTGTATGTTTTTTCTAAGAGCTTGGAACAATTAAAATATCAGCAGCTGATGAAGCTATATGATGGATTGGATATTGCCACTTTTGAACCAGATGTTAAGCCACTTCATGAATGTCTCGATAATTCTGTTGTTGTGTTTGATGACATTATATTGGATAATCAAAACAAGGTTAGAAATTTCTTTACACAGGGCCGACACAAAAACATTGATTGTTTCTACCTGGCACAGACTTTTTCAAAAATACCCAAGCAACTGATCCTAGACAACAGCAATTTTATATGTGTGTTTCATCAAGACCATACCAACCTCAAACACATACATGATGAATATGTAGGTGGGGACTTGAGCTACAATGATTTTTCTAAGTTTTGCAGCAGGTGCTGGAACCAGGACAGTTATGGATTTCTCACAATTGATATGACAAGAACACCTAATACTGGCAAATACAGAAATAAAATCAACAATTTTCTAGACATTGAAACATAAATAAATAACCATGAAAAGGCCAATTATTGATGATCTTAAATTAAGAGATTATCTTGTAAAAAGATTTAAGGGATGGAAATCAGAGAACCGAGGAATTTATGAAAAATACAAACAAACAGAACAGCCTGTAATTGATGATATTAGTGAATTAGGTAAAAATATAAAAACTGTTACAGAGCAAAATCAAAATTTGATCACAGAGCTTGTACCTGTAGCTGCAAGGAACATATTAGATTATCCATTCACCCCACTTTCCAGCATTCATACACCTAGTCCTGTTGCTCCTATAAGAATTGAAGCTACTCAGGATCCTATTGATTTGGGTCTTCTTGCTCAAAAATATTTAAGCACACCTAAAGACAACAAAGATGAGGTGTTTGGCTTATATGCTGACACAGAGCTTGATGGTAGCATCATACATAGAATTGGCAATTTCAAAGTAACATTTATGGGAGATGATCTGATTGTATATTCAGAATCTCGTCTTGGAGAAAAAGTTGCTTTTGTTAAGTACTCCGGCACACCTGGATTGTGGGAATTGATGACTAGGAAAAGGCCTGGCAGCTATACAGATCAAGATTATGAATATTACAAAGAAATATTAATAAAATCAGATGCTCTATACCAGAACTATGATCCCACACAAAAAAGAGTCAAGTCGAGCAGTGGGGCAAAATACAACAATTTAATCAAGCCCATATGGTCACAGATCAAGACTGGCAGTGGAATCAAACAATACAACACCCTGCCTAAAGAATTTGTGTGGGTTGATGATGTCAGGAAACTTGTAGACAGGTTATTGGTGATAGCTGGGGAGGAAAATGCTGGCAACCACAATTTTTACAATGAAAAGGTTGGAATTATGGACATGATAAGCACCAAATTGTCTAATTTTATAGTGAATGACACTAAGGGGATTGGATATCTTATAAAAATTATTAATACTCTACCACCTAAATTTTGGAATATTTCTGAGGGTCGGGGCCTTGTTAATGACATTATAAACAAGCTGCCATTTGAACTACATATTCCAGGCTATCAGTATTTTGGTCCAGGCACAAAATTGGAGCATAGATTAAACAGAGGTGATCCTGGTGTTAATCCCCTAGATGCTGCTTGTAGAGACCATGACATAGCATACAACACACATTCTGATCTTGACAAGAGACATGTTGCAGACAAGAAATTAGAAGAGGCTGCATTTGGTAGATTTGTAAGCAAAGATGCTTCTTTGAGTGAAAAAATAGCAGCATTGGGGACCACCATAGCTATGAACACCAAACAAAAACTGGGGTGGGGGTTGTGAATATGTATATAATAAACCTACAATGAAGGCCAAGGGTGTTATGTATCAAATACCTTATGCAGGTCTCAAATCTCTTAAAACTATTGACAGTCTTTTGACCAAAAAACAACGCAAGAAAAAAAATTCTTGTCTTGCAAAGGGACATGGTATGAAATTGCTGCTTAGCACCCCCCAATTAAAAAAATTACAGCAATCAAGAAAAAAATCACATGTGGGGGGATTTATATGTACCATCCCGGCCATCTTAGCTGTTCTCGGGGCTGTGGGGAGCTTGGCCGGGGGATCAGCCGCAATAGCAAAAACAGTAATAGATGCCAAGAAAAATAGGGCAGAATTAGATGAATTGAAGCGCCATAACCTGGCCATTGAGAAACAAGGCAAAGGTGTTAAGAGAGCCATGAATAAGTTTAAAAAAACAAGAGCCGCTTACAAACCAAGATATTGAAGCTTTAATCAAGCCACTAGGCATCAAACATTTTAGAGGTGTGTACATGTCTGATTCTTTGCCAGAACAACCACTCAACAAAGAGTGTGGCATTGTTAATTTGGATAAGTACAAAAATCAAGGCACTCACTGGATCTGTTATCTTAAATATTTAAAAGATGAGGCATTTGTGTTTGAGTCATTTGGAGGTGTTCCACCTGAAAATTTAATAAAATATCTAAATTCAGCTAATCTTTATTACAATAATGAACGTGTTCAAAACTTCAAAGATGTTAATTGCGGACATTTGTGTTTATCTGTTCTTAGATATATGTCTCAAATAAATAAACCATCAATTGAAAATTTCCAAAAGCCTTGTGGTATCTGAAACATCATGGGGGTATTCCATCTCACCAGCCAAAATTCAATATTGAAACTCAAATTGCATGATGACATAGTGTATCCCAAAACAATAGCTCTCAGAGCATTTTATGGGATGTACTTAATCCCTAATATTACACACCACAACAATACAATTGCAGTAGGGGATGAAAAAATTGTCATCACTCCAGGGCAATATAATCTGTCCACTCTAAATGCTCAATTACCCAGAGGTGTAGTGTTAAGTCAAAATTCTGTCACTCACAGAGTAGAGATTGTATCTGCTACAAAAACAGTGGATCTGGGTACTATAGGAGAGCTGTTAGGCTTTGAGAACAACACAAAACTTGAACCAGGCATCAAACACACTGCTATGAATATACCTAAATTCTTGGCCATAGAAACTCTGAATATTCACTGTAATGTGGCAGAGGGTATGATCACCAAATCAAATGGCATAGGCACTCACAAACAAACTGGGATCATTGCAACATTCAAACCTAATTCTGAATTCATGGAGCCAATCATCTACAATCCATCCCCAACATTATATTTTCCTGTGTGCCATAATAGAATAGATTATATTGAATTGATGGTCACTAATGAAAAAGAAGAATTAGTTGATTTTGCTGGAGCCACAACAACTGCTATCATAGAGATTAATATTTAAATAAAAATACATACAAGAAGAAAATGGAAAATATTGAGAGTTATGAGTTACAATCATTCCCTCCAAACAGGAGGACATTTGCAAATTTAAATCAACCCAACACAGAGATTGAGGTTGATCTTGATGTAGGGATGGCTTTATACACCCCCACAGAGCAGATCTATACATCAAATTTGATGTTGTAAAGCTCGATGGTACAGATTATCCGGCAAATTCAAATATAAGATTGGTAGATTATTTTGTGCCCCATCTGTTCTCTGAAATTGAGATCAGAAAGCATGGCGTTGTTATAAACAGAGTGGATTATCCCGGAATTACCTCCACAGCTTTGGCCACATTAAAATTATCCAAAACCGAGGCTTCTTACTACAAAATAGGTGGATTTGAGGCTGGTGATAAGATATTATCTAAAAACCACACAGTGCTGTTCCCCATGCGCCTATTGCCAGGATTCTTCTCAGATTACAAAGATATTATGTGGAAGGGTGGTTTAAGAATCACATTTAGAAGAGCTGCAAATGATAATAATGCTTTGATGAGGTACAGTGCAATAAACTCTACAGGAGAAGCTCTGCCTAATACCCTACCAGATGCAGGCAAATGCATTATTCAGACTATGGAGTTAAGAATCCCGGTTGTTGAATATGAGGCCAGTTATGCTCTTAAATACAAAGCAGATATAATAAAAAATCCACAGGTTCCTCTACAATTTTATACATATCAATGTGTACAGAAGCCCGCAACTGGTACATATTATGAGTTTGATGCTACAAATTCATTCTCCAGTATACAATATGACATGCCTGATTTTGTGGTGGTACTGTTTCAGACTGGAAGACACAATAATCAGGAAAAAAATTCAAGTAAATTTGATAACTGCAACATCAAGAACATATATCTTAAAAATGGCAGAAATGAGGTTTTTCCTAGAGAAAATTACAATTTAGACATGTCCAAGAATGATTTCCTCAAATTATATGAGGCATTTTCGGCATTCAAAAGGGTCACTACTGGCAATACTGACATGTATTACACACCAGATGAATTCAAAGCTCAGAGACCCATGTTTGTAATTAACACTTCAAAAAGGAAACAAGTTGTGGTGAATGACAGGACAAACATTAAAATTATCTGTGAATTCCATGAGGCATTACCTGATGACACCATATGTAGTGTTATTCTCATAGGTGAAAAATCATATGTTTATGATGTAAGAAATGAGAGAGTTACGGAGCAATTCTAGAAGAATTACATTATTTTAATACTAGATATACAAGTTGAGCCTGGTGCCCAATTGAACTTAAACCGGAAGTAAATATGTGTGTGTGTGGGTGTGTGTGTGGGTGTGTGTGTGTGTGTATCTTGGCCTTGTTTTAAGTGTAGCCAAAAAAAATATCAAGAGGGGCATATTTTTAACAAATTTATGGACAACAATCTTACAGAAGTGCCTTTTATAAGTGTAGCCTCATCAATCTGAGGGGGGGTCATACTTTCCGAGAAATTCCCGAGGGCATTTTTACAAAAATCTTGGATTAGACAGGGTTCCACACTTGAGCAAAAAGCTCATATGCTCATGTTGAGCTTGTTTTAAGTATAGCCAAATCTGCTTGAGGGGGGTTCATACTTTCCTGTGCTGGTTATATTGTAAATCCCACTACTAACCTGATTGCGGTCGAATTTTGGAATTCTAAAATAGCGAGCGGATGTAGGCCAATCTCTTAAACGGTGGGAGTTAGAATAATTCTGTTTGCAGTTTGTAATATACACTCGCATTTGAGTAAAAATCTCAACACAACCATTTCTTATACCTTCAGAACGAATGATCGCAGAGATTTTTATTTTTATTTTTATTGTACATAGCGTATAGCCCATGTGCTTACATCTATCTATTAGAATTGTTCGGTCACCCGCTCGTTCTTGACGTTGTACAAGAAAGTTTTCTCCGCGATGAGGATGACGCTGCACAGGGTGTCTGCGGCCAGGGCGTCGTGGAACTCGCACACAATCTTTATGTTGGTGCGATCGTTGACCACCACCTGCTTCCTCTTCAACGTGTTGATGACGAACATAGGTCTACGAGATATGAACTTGTTGGGGGTGTAGTACACGTCCACGTTGCTGGCTGTCACTCTCTTGTAGACTGTGTACGCCTCGTACAGTTTCAGGTAGTAGTAGTACTAGTTAGTTGTTTCTGAATACACCTTGTACAAGACCAATTGATACCATGGTCTATGGTCTATATTTTCATATCCTCTGGTGGATTTAGCTAATTTCTAGGTGTAGCAAATTGCCTAACCATCCTACGAATTATAAACTCTCGTACTAGGATGATTGACATTCTTGAAATGTCTAGCTTGGGAATATTCTACCCTCAAAGTCAAGTGACACTCTGTTGATTGGTTGAGAGTGTACTTAACTTATGCTCTAACCAGGTGACTAGTATTGTTTGAGAAAAATGTGTTTCTACCTAACATAGTTTTTTAGTTATAATAAAAACTCTTATATTTGCTTCTATTTAAAGTAGTTTATTAGATATGAAAAAACTGACTATTTGGTTACCAATAAAGAAAATAGACACTACTTTTAACACACCCTGTCATTTATCCTCATTTGTTGTGAGTTATTATATAAAAGAAAATAGACACTACTTTTAATAAACCCCGTCTTTTATCCTCATTTGCTGTGAGTCAATGTAGGAAAAAATGTATATGACTTTTGGGACATACTGTTTGGTCTGCACCCTACATGCACATGTATTGATCTAGTCTTGAATTTTCCTGCAAAAAACTTATAATGTTTGTCTCCTAGTGATAAATTACTCATGTACTCATGCAAGGGTAATGTCATTGATAAATTATCTTGTTTGTGACAACGAAGTGGCGTTGTATATTATCTTTTAGTTTTCTCCCAATGTGCCATTAGTAGATTTTTCTCCTACCTGCGTGATCTGTATTACTTAGTGGGAATGAATGCATGAACTTCTTGAGTTAAAGGTTGTTATTAATGGTCTGAGGTATTTAGTCTGAGATATGAATTACCTATGTGTGCCTGCTGGTTCAAGGTTGGATATTGTATAAGTTCATACATATAAAAGAAAAAAAGTGTTGTCTCACTTCTCCACGTGGAGCTATTGATTGTATTTTTACGCAGCAGACACAAGAGTTCGTGGAACTTCCTTCTGCATATTCCTGGAAGAGTTCAAGGTTGTTGTTAATAGTCTGAGGTATTTGCTCTGAGATATGAATCACCTGTGTGTGCTTGCTGGTTCAAGGTTGTACATTAACATTTCCACTTGCAGACTGAAAGCCAACCTTCGTGAAAATATTATCCAAAAGCACTTTGCCATATTTCTTCCTCTTTCTGTTTTCCTTTAATTGGAAAAGTCTTGGCTTAGAATATTTTTATCCAGCTGAAACACCATGAGTGTTGAATACTAACAGAATAGATTTTACTGTTAATCTGAACATACATTATTATTTTGTCTTCTCTGAGAGAAACTGGAACTTAGAATATTTTTCCCCAGCTGAAACACCACGAGCGTTGAATATTAAAAAAATATACATTTTTACTGGCAAAGCTTTGTGGT
The DNA here is from genome assembly GCF_977018435.1 of Lepisma saccharinum. Lineage (NCBI taxonomy): Eukaryota > Metazoa > Arthropoda > Insecta > Zygentoma > Lepismatidae > Lepisma > Lepisma saccharinum. Next base: position 399,031 of record NW_028143008.1, on the reverse strand, counting down.
AATGCTATCCAAAAGCATTTTTACATATTTCAGTCTTCTCCTCTGAGAGATTCTGTGAAACTTAGAATATTTTTACCCAGCAGTAACAGAAGTTGCATTATTATTTTGTCTCCTCTGAGAAATTCTGGCAACTTAGAATATTTTCTCCCAGCTGAAACACCATAAGTGTATATTACTAGAAATATTGTATACCTGGTTTCAATGAAACTAAAGTAAAAACTTCTCCTAAGATAAAAACTGTTGAATACAAGGTTTCTTAACATTTAACAAGAGTTCAATTAATATAAGTGTTGCCTAGTAAATTAAAGGACTTTCTAATTTGATTTATTAGCAAAACCCTACTATTTTACGTGGTCTGGAAATCTATTACATACTATTCTGATTAAATTAGGCTGTTCAAATTACTTGAAGAGCTGGTGTACAAAATCTTAGTCCTTGTAGAAGCTCTAAAAGTCAATATTACCAAGATTGGTCTGTATGATCTCTCTCTATATATAAATACTAGTACCCAGCAAAAACTATATAATAACTAATACCCAAGATAGTTTACTATTATTGATATACTTAAGCAAAGACTAGTTTCTATTCAATTTTTAAAAGTATTTGTGCTAAGTATATTATCTCCAAGTGATTTTGAAATATTAACACCCTCTAGAGTTGTAGTGTATCCAGAAAAATTTATGTATAAATACAAAATAAAAACAATGGTAAATCCTACTTGTAAAACTGAGTGCCACATTTGTGGTAAATTCATATAAAAAACAAATTTGTCAAAACACTTGGCAATATTCACTGGCGAACCCAAAAATCCCAAATTACCAACTCAACCCTGTCCCTATTGTGGAAATCTTATTAGCGTATCCAATTTAAACAGACATAAGAAGAATTGTAAATTTCAACCATCGACCAGCCAGACTAATCCTAGAAAAAGGCAAGCAGATATAGCTCCAACTGTTGGTCCTCAACCAAAACAAATTTAATATTCAACCACACCTAGTGCAACAGCTTTTGGTGGTCGTCTCAATGATTACCCTTTTGAATCAGAGCCACACTGTGATATCAATAATTTCTTGAAGAATATAAAATCTTCAATAATAGAACTCCTGAAAAATAAACTTAAAAATAAATCTATCAACTTTTATACTACTCTATCCTCTGAATATGAGAAATATGATGAAACACGTCATACATTTTGCCATTGTTCCAAGACCCAGACTCTATATTTGAGAGATATAGATAATTTGTAACAAATCTATGCCCAACTTATGGACACATTACTTAGAAAACATGAGGAATTTGAAGCTAAAGGATCTGGTTGGAAATTATGTGGGAGTCCACAAAACTGAAACTGAAAATAAGTCAATCATCTCACCTCTTTCTGCTTCTACTTATGTTCCTCTTCCAGTAAATATTCAAAATAAGAAAGCAGTGGTCAATATAAAAAATAAAGATAAGTGTTTTCTGTGGTGTGTCTTGGCAAAACTTTACCCAGTTCATAGGAATCCAGAGCTAATTCACCATTATATACAGCATGAAACAAAGTTTATACATGCTATGTCAAATATCCAGTATCCTGTTGCTATATCTGATGTAACAAAATTTGAAAAACAGGCAAAAGAACTCTTAGCAATCAATGTGTATGCCTATGCAGAGAATAATTTTGTATATCCTCTCAGAATAAACACCATCAATAATGATAATGCTACTGTTATTGATTTGTTACTTATTTCAGATAACAAGAATTTCCATTACTGTCTAATTCGTAAACTCTATCGTTTGGTTAGAAGTCAAATAACCAAACATAACAGGGAAATTAAGATTTGTCACAGGTGTTTGACCATGTTTGATAATCAAGCTCAACAGAATTATGTCAAATTTAATAATCAAGAAATTGCTATCCAGAAACTTGAAGAGCACAAAAATATTGTGGTGAGAACAAACTTGTGTGTATGATTATGCCCAAACCAAAAGAGGTGGAGAAATTCAAACAACACAAGGCCATGTTCGAGCATCCAGCTATAATAATAGCAGATTTTGAGGCATTTCTTGAACCAATAAAGTATTCAGACCCTAATCCTGAAATATCTTCTACTACACCTTATCAGTTACATGAGGTCTGTAGTTATGGTTACATAGTTGTGTGGCGAAATTCATTAAAACCTAATGAGCCTTATGTATATAGAGGATCTAATGCTGTCAACCACTTTTTCCAAAAAATATAAAAGAAGAAGTAAGGAAAATTGGTAAAATATTATCTGTGTCAAAACCAGGAGTACCATTATCTGCTGCTGAAGAGCAATTGTATGATGCTACTGAGATTTGCCCACAGTGCAATTTATATTTTACAAATGAAAATAAAAAAAGTTTATCACCATTGTTATTTCACAGGAAAGAATCTTGGGGTCTTGTGTAATAGCTGTAATCTCAAAATACAGAGAGACAAATTTGTCCCCATATTCTTTCATAATAGCAATGGTTATGATTTCCACTATTTAATTAGGCATCTAAGTTATGATACAGAGCATATAGATGTTCTAGCAGAAAATCAAGAGAGATCCATTAGTCTTAGCAAAACAGTAAAGATTTCTGAGAACAGTACTATTAAGATGAGATTTCTAGACTCTATGAGATTTCTCTCTGCTGGCCTGGATGCTTTTGCCAACAAATTATCTGATGATCAGTTCCAAATTACAACTAATAGTTTTCCTGGCTTAGGCATAGAACATATTAGACAAAAATTGGTTTATCCATATGAATATGTGACTGACCATACTAAGTTTGATGATGAATCTCTTCCTCCACAAAAGGAGTTCTACAGCCAACGCAGAGAAAAGAATATTACAAATAAGATTACCATCATGCACATCTAATGTGGAAGAAATTAGGGTGTAGGACAGTGGGATATTACCATGATGCCTATCTAGAATTGGATGTGACAATTCTTGCTGACGTATTTCAGGCCTTTAGAAAATTGTCTATGAATATATATAAATTGTACCCAGCACACTTTTATAGCCTCCGAGGATTAGCTTGGGCAGCTATGTTGTTGAAAACAAAAATTCAATTGGAGCTTATTACAGACAGACATGTTTGTTTTTATAGAGAAAGCTATATGTGGTGGCATGGTACAATGTACACAAAGATATGCAAGGGCCAACAACATACATATGACAGAATATAACACAAATGACCTTCGAGCTACATATTCTATGTTGATGTAAATAATTTATATGGTTATTCAATGATGCAGAAACTCCCCTATGGTGGTTTTCAGTGGAGAGAATTTACATCAATATATATACAAAATGTTGATGATACTAATTATGGTTTCTTTGTTGAGGTGGATCTTGTTTTTCCTCATGAATTACACAAACTGTTTTCTGATTTGCCACCAGCTCCTGAGTTCAAGTGTCCACCTGAATCAAAACAGAAGAAGATTCTGATATGAGAGATATGTCATACACTATAAGAATCTCAAATTTTTAATGGAGAAAGAGGTTCGTATGGTGAAAATTCGAAGAGTTCCTAGATTCAAGCATTCAGAGTGGTTGAGGCCTTATATTGAAACTAACACAAGACACAGAACACTTGCTACTTCATCGATTGATTGATTGATTTAGTTTATTTTACTTCGGGTTTGGTGCCTGTTGGCTAATTTGCGAAGATGGGGATGAGTGATGAAATTATGAAATTGATGAATGGACATTCACAAACAACTAAGCCCGAGCAGGATTCTGTGAAAATTGTTCCCAGTGAATTCAAGGCACACAGACCAATGTTTTGTCATCAACACATCAAAAATAAAACAAGTAGTATTCAATGATAGAACAAATATCAAAATTGTATGTGAATTCCATGAGCGTCTGCCTGACAACACTTTATGTAGTGTTATTCTTATTGCAGAGAAGACTTTTGTATATGATGTGAAAAATGAGAGTCACAGATCAATTTTATTTGTCAAAACTCTCTTGATTGTTTATATTATTTAGATCCAAATATTATAAAATTAACTCTTAAATAAGAGTATATAATAAGTAACATACTTAGTATTTACTAGATCTGAGTAAATATGAGTAAAAATTATATTTTATTTTTTATGCATATCTTAAAAACTACCTTAGGTAAAAGCAAAGCAGAAAATAACTAGTAATCCAGTAGTCAGTAGTTTTTTATATCTAAGAAACTACCTTGACACCATTCTCAAACAAGACTAGTCACCTGGTTGGAGCATAAGTTAAGTACACTCTCAACCAATCAACAGAGTGTCATTTGACTCTGAGGGTAGAATATTCCCAAGTTAGACATTTCAAGAATGTTAATCATCCTAGTACGAGAGTTTATTGTTCGTACCATGGTTAGGCAATTTGCTGCACCTAGAAATTGGCTAAATCCACCAGAAGATATGAAAATACAGCTTAATTCTGCCAAAATAGACCATAGTATCAATTGGCTTTGTACAAGGTGTTGTCAGAAACAACTAACTAGTACTACTTGTAGTCGTCGTCTGAGATGTTCAGGTTGTAAAACTCGCGTTTCTACCGTTCCTACCGTCTTTGAGGTAGACGTTCTTGTTCTGCGGTTGTCGAACTGGCTGGAATCTTTCTCTTGATTGTCGCCCTTCCCCGTCTGGAGAGTACGGCCGCAAATTCGGACATGTACCGGATGCTGTTGAACTACGTGGTCACGTCCAATTCGAAATGATTGCCGGAAGCAGGCTTCTGCACACACTGGTAGCAGCAAAACTGGATGGGTACTTGGGAAGTCTTCAAAGATGTCGGCTTTGTACTTGAGGACATAATTGGATTCGTATCCAGCATGCGGAGGTCCATGGACCTTACGAGGCACATGGCAGCGTCAGGTAGCGTGTTGGGAAGCGGAGTGGTCCCGTCCGCGTCCAACGTGCTGTAACGCATCAGCGCGTTGTAGTCGTTGGTGGCTCTGCGAAAAGTGACGCAAACCGCCCTTCCACATGATCTCCGCGTAGTCGGAGAAGAAACCGGGCAGCAGGCGCATGGGTAACAGCACCGAGTGGCTCTTGGTTTTGATCGTCGCGCACGCTTCGAATCCCCCCGCTTGGTAGTATGCGGCGTCGGCCTTGGATAATTTCAATGTTCCCACGGCCGTCGAGGTGATCTCGGGGTAGTCGACTCGATCGATGACCGTGCCGTGCTTTCTGACTTCCACCTCAAGAACAGGTACGGCACAAAGTTGTCCACGAGCCTCAGGTTCGTGTTGTTAGGGAAAACTTCACCGTTCTCCCTCTTCACCACGTCGAACTTGACGTACAGGTCGGATCTCCGCAGATGCACGAACACGTCCCCGACGTCCACATCGAACTCGATCTCTAGGTTCGGTTCGTTGAGGTTCACGAACGTGCGACGGTTGGGAGGGAAAGACTGCAACTGGTAACTCTCGATTTGTTCCATGATGGTTATTTTTTACACATTGATCTCCACGACGGCAGTGGTCGTGGCTTCGGCGAAATCCATCACCTCGCCCTTCTCGTTGGTCACCACCAACTCTATGTTGTCTATGCGGTTGCGAGACACGGGAAAGTATATCGGTGACGAGGGCGTGTAGATGATTGGCTCCATGAACTCCGAGTTGGGCTTGAACGTGGCGATGATCCCCGTCTGCTTGTGGCTGCCCGGGATGCCATCCGAGGACTTGGTGATCATGCCTTTCGCCACGTTGCAGTGCACGTTCAGAGTCTCGACAGCTAGAAATTTAGGAATGTTGTCGCCAATGTGCTTGATGCCAGGTTCGAGCTTGGTGCCGTTCTCGAATCCCAGTGAGCTCTCCGACAGTACCCCGGTCCACGATTTCCGTGGCAGACACCAGTTTCACCCTGTGGGTCACGGAGTTCTGCGACAGCAGCACGTCTCTCGGCAAGTTGGCCTGCTAGGCAGACAGGTTGTACTGGCCGGGTGTGATGCTGATTTTTTCGCTACCTTGACGGTGTTGTTATGCACCGTCACGTTGGTTATCAGGTACATGCTGTAGAATGCGCGAAGGGCGATGGATTTAGGATAGATGATGTCGTTATGCAACGAGAGCTTCAGGACCGAAGTCTCGCTGGTGAGATGGAACATCCCATCGTGCTTTGAAAATCCTCGATCGTTGGGTTATTTATTCGCGAAAGGAACACCGAGCATGGAAACGCAGAGATGATCGAAGTTTACTTCCTCGAAATCTTGCATGCGTTCGTCTTTGTAGTAGAGGTTGGAAGCGCCGAGGTACTTCACCAACCCAGCAGGTGGCACGCCGCCGAAAGAATCGAAAACGAAAGCATTGTCGTTTGCTTGCTTGTGGTAGTAGATCCAATACGTCCCCGAATTTTCGTAAGTGTCCAGGTTGACTACGCCACACTCTCTTATCTTCACGACAGAGGGTAGGGAATCGGACATAAAAACTCCCCTAAAATGCTTGATCCCGAAAGGTTTGATCAGAGATTCAATGTCTAGACTCTTCTTTTTTATAAACTTCCTCAGAGCTTCGAGGCTGTTTTTTTGCTTCCTGCCCACGTCTTTCCCATTTTTTTCCATGGCTAGGTTGTGGCGTTTCTGCTCTACCAGCTCGGCCTTCTTCTTAGCGTCGATGACGGTCTTGGCGATGGCGGCGCTGCCTCCTGCCAAGGTACCCACGGCGCCTAGAGCGGCCAGGATAGCCGGGATGCTGAATATGAAACCACCTGTCTTCTGCTGCTTTCGTGAGCGCTGCAACCTCCTCAACTGGAGAGTGCTGATCAGCAATTTCATTCGATGGCCTTTGACCAAGCAGGAAAGTTTCTTCTCCCTCTGTTCTTAAAAAACAAGAGCTCCAAGAGACTTGAAGTTCGCGTAGGGCACCTGGTGGACGACACCCTTCGGCTTCATGGTGGCAGTATGTTATTGATATATCGTGGGAGGCGAGGAAGAAAGTTGTTGCTTTGATCAATGCGATGAGGTGATTGATTATGCTGCTTCTTTCTGCTTCTTTCGTATCCTTCCTTGCCTCACCTCGTGAAGCTTGTCCAACCTGTCGTCCAACTTTACCCCTGCTTATATTAGGAGGGGGTACAATTTGCCCGTAGAAAAGTGACTGTCCCCTTAAATCCTGCTTATATCAGCAGGGGATAAAAATTCCCCGTAGAATAGTGACTGCCCCATAAAATCTTTCTTATATTAGGAGGAGGTACAAATTCCCCGTAGAAAAGTGACTGCCCAATTAAATCTTTCTTATATTAGGAGGGGGTACAAATTCCCCGTAGAAAAGTGACTGTCCCTTTAAATCCTTCTTATATTAAGAGGGGGTATAATTTACCCGTAAAAACTGACTGCCCACTTAAAACCTTCATATATATGGAGGGTTTTTTTTCCGTAGAAAAGTGACTGTCCCCTTAAATCCTGCTAATATTAGGAGGGAGTAAAAATCCTCGTAGAAAAGTGACTGCCCCTTTAAATCGTTCTTATATTAGGAGGGGGTACAAATTCCCCGTAGAAAAGTGACTGCCCCCCTAAATTCTGCTTAGGAGGGGGTAAAAATTTCCCCTTGGAAAATTGACCGTCCCCTTAAATCCTTCTTATAATAGGAGGGGTACAATTGCCTCGTAGAAAAGTGAATGCTCCCTTAAATCCTTCTTATATTAGGAGAGGGTACAATTCCCCGTAGAAAAGTGACTGCACACTTAAATCCTTCATATATATGGAAGGGGTACAATTTCTCCGTAGAAAACTGACTGTCCCGTTAAATCTTTCTAATATTAGTAAGGAGTACATTTTCCCCATATAAATGTGACTGCCCCCTAAATTCTTCTTATATTAAAAGGGGGTACAATTTCCCCGTAGAAAAGTGACTGCCCCATTAAATCCTTCTTATATTAGGTGGGTTACAATTTCCCCGTAGAAAACGGACTGCCTCCTTAAATCCTTCTTATATTAGATGGGGGTACAATTTCCCCGTAGAAAACTGACTACCCCCTTAAATCCTTCTTATATTAGGAGGTGGTACATTTTCACCGTAGAAAAGTGACTCTCCCCTTAAATCGATCTTATATTAGAAGGGGGTACGATTTCCCCGTAGAAAAGTGACTGTCTCCTTAAATACTGCTTATATTAGGATGGGGTTAAAGACCGCACTGCGAGATCATTCTCGAAGGATGTGTGTTTCTAGTACGGTCTTGCACCTTTCAGACAGGGCCGAAGTAAGAAATGAGCAATTATTTTCATCAGTTGTTCGCCTATAGTCGAGAAAGGTATTTGTTAAAGTTTAACCATGAAGGAGTGGACTTGCTGAAATCTTTGGATGATCAAAAGCGATTATTCAAAGAAATGTGTCTTCATGAGCGTCAGTTCTATGTGGAGACACACAAGTATCTAATGCACAGTCATGGGAAAAAAATACTTCCCCAAAGCAGCCATAATAACAATAGACTTTTGGGGGAAGTATTTCTTTCCACTACTTTTACTCAACTGATGAATATCTAAGCATGCAATAATACATACATACTGTAGAGATATGGAGACTATTAAACCGAGAAAACCTCGTCATGTTAATATTCACACTTGTTTATTTCCTGAACTTGTCCGACCAGCGAGTGATCCCAAGAATGCGCTAACTTGTAACTTCCGTAAAACAAGGAACTGGAAGGCAAACGCGTGGATCTAAACAAGATCCATCGTGTTCGAAAGGTTTAACAACCTTTCGACGCCTGAGATTATAAAAGCAAGCTCCTACCCGGAGCTCGCTCTCTTTTGGATTCTGACACTCATCGACGCTACATGGATAATTAGTCCGATTACTTTACAACACATTACATTGCTGAACTACGACGATGGAACACGGAGTTACCGCTGCCTAGCATGCTACAAGGCGCAAGGGATTGCTCGGTCTGGTGAGCTGAGGGTCGCTGGATAGAACCTTGGCAACTTTCACGATTCGGTCTGCGAGAAGCATCAGGACAAGACATCACACACACCTACCAGGTATGAACAAGCGTGAATAACCTTTACACCAACTTTCCATATCTCTACCCTCCTAACGGAGCAGCTTCAGCCAACAGATATTATTAAGCTCTACCTAAATGTTTAAATGAAACTTCTCTGTGACCTCAGATCCAGGTAAAACGGGATTACAACATGGTGGAGGTGCTTCAGGCCCTTTTTTTGCAATTAAGTACCCTCCTGTACGAATTGCTTTACATTAAATTATTCTCTCCCCTCCCTCCCTCCCACTTTGGGAGCATTTTTAAAGTAAATTTTTAGTAATTCCACCTCATACTCCCACAGTACGCTTAAGATGCGTCAGACCCAGTGACAATTTTGTGTATTACCCTATGGAAAACAACCCCTCTTTTCTCTTTTTATGCCGATTCCCCCCTTTTTTTTCAACAAAATCTAGTTCTTCTGCATAACATGTATTCAAGCATCATTCACACAGGAATGAGAACACTTGCTTATACTTATTTGACCAGCGATATATTAATGACATAAATAACTGTATAACCATACTTTCCTTTGTTCTTTGGTCAGCACGACGAACCTTCGTTTATGAATACGTCACAGATAGCGTTGCACGAACACCTAGATTCCTCCCTCGACCAAATCATATAGTTAGCAACTGCAATCACGGCAAATCCAATAAATTCACGTCCTTTATCCCCAATTCCCTCCCCTCCACTAACACGGTTAAGGTCTGCTAATAGAAATTACCCTCAATTTGTCCTTGGACTGCAAACACCCGACAGAAACCAACCTCAACCCTTAGCAAGTACCCCAGCTCCCGTTTCAACTCCCTCTAACACTGTTAATAGTTCTGGTAACGTAGCTGTAGAAATTTCCACCACTAACATGGCCACCCCAATCCCCACTGCATTATACCCGGCACCATTTAGCGGAAATGACCCAAAAGACATTGACTCATTTTTCCTCAAGTTCCAAAATGTAGCACACGCCGCAGGATGGTCGGAAGCTAAGCGTAAAGAGATGTTACCTTTATTTTTGACTGACACCGCTTTAACTTATTTTCATGACATACAGAAACGACCCAATTTTGTAGACTTGACATACACCCATATCAAAGACGAGCTAAGTACGCTATTTAAGGGATCATACCTATCAGCAGATCCTGTACAGATAATACTTGCAAAGAAGCAAATGATAACCGAACCCATTCACACCTACGTTATTGCTAAAAAGGCATTAGTCCAGCAATTCTTCCCGAACGCCACTGAAGAACAAACTCTCTCTTATATCATCACGGGACTGCGAGCCAAGTACATTGGCTGTTTAACCAACAAGCATTTCGCCAAAACAGAAGAATTAATTGCCCACCTACATAATTTCGAACGCCAGCAGTCATTAATTAATTCGCGTATGTTGGAGGACAAATTGGAAATAGATCAGGCAATCGCTCAGGCGAGCTTGCCCCAGACATTCACCCCGTCACCACTTCACAGCAATTATTTTCATCAGTTGTGCGCCTATAGTCGAGAAAGGTATTTGTTAAAGTTTAACCATGAAGGAGTGGACTTGCTGAAATCTTTGGATGATCAAAACCGATTATTCAAAGAAATGTGTCTTCATGAGCGTCAGTTCTATGTGGAGACACACAAGTATCTAATGCACAGTCATGGGAAAAAAATACTTCCCCAAAGCAGCCATAATAACAATAGACTTTTGGGGGAAGTATTTCTTTCCACTACTTTTACTCAACTGATGAATATCTAAGCATGCAATAATACATACATACATACATACATACATATACATATATATATATATATATATATATGTGTGTGTGTGTGTGTGTGTGTGTGTGTGTGTGTGTGTGTGTGTGTGTGTGTGTGTGTGTGTGTGTGTGTGGTGTGTATAAAAGTAAAACATTGAATTTCACGGTACCTCAGGTCATATCTCCCTTTTTTCTAGTTATTCTATTTCTTCGCATTTCCCTTTCATCCATTTCTCTTTTGCTTTATCCGTTTCCCTTCTTAGCTGGTTATTGTGCTATATGCTCGTCGTGCAGTTCTGATATGAATATATTTATATAGCTTAGGCGGTTATTAATTACGTACTCTTTGACTGAGCGATCCCACCCAAAGGTAAGGCAATAGGGGGAAGGGGTGCGCCCTGCGTCTCTCTGGTGGACTGTTACTAGGCTCCGTCGTCTTCGCTCTTCCTTCCTGGATAGGCTGCTAGGCTCCGCTCTTCCTTCCTGAATGGGCTTCAATGCTCAGCTGGGTTCGGCTCGGGGCTCACTAGGGTAGAGCACGATGTCGAGTTTGATCTCAGGGCGTATAATCTTATACTTAGTTACCAATGGACATTTCCACTTTGACATGAAAAACGTTTTAAATCCATTCAATTTACAGATAATAACAGAAACATGAGATGTGCAAAATATCTCGGCGATATTTGTCTTGGTTCTCGAGAAACAACCCTTCAAACACAGCTGAAATTCATCTCCTACGTCACGGATTTGAAAACGTCCTCTCCACAGACACGAGGTCCTCTGACGTCATCACTTACAAAGGCGTGCAGGCAGGGCTTTTACTCGTCCCGTCAACTTAGCATGAGCCGCGGAAGCGACAGAAAAGTCACTTGTTACTGTGCAAAACAAGTATCTTGTAACTTCCAGTGCAAAACTCTGTGTTCCATCTCTTGGAGATGAATTATGCCCTAGCAGTATAGCAGTATTTACTATAATTCAGCCACTCGGTAGAGGGTTTTCCCATTAGGGTGACAAAGCAAAACTTGTAACAGTCAATGGCTGATCACGTGAACAGCGTTGTTTATTGCGAATACATATAGGTTGGTTCTGACTGGCAAGAACTTAATGTTATAGGAATGCCTTTCCTGGAATTACAATTATTTTCGTCATAATATTTTCTTCACAAATTTTAAGATAATACCTTTAGAACACTCTGGTTTACACGCCAGTTTCTGAATATAAGAGGTGATACGATATAAAAAGGTACGGGGAGTTTTTAAATTTCCTGCCGTAAATGACAGTTTTCTTCAGTTAATATACAGGGGATGGACAAAAATATGGAAACCACGACATCGGAACGGGTGATATCGACGCAATTTTTCCACTTGAAATCGGACGCGGTGCGACATTCTTTTGTTTTGCGTCGTGAGATTGGACCCTTTCGGACTGTTAGGAGTCGACAGTTGCGCTGTAGATAACGTGCAGTGCTGTTGATACTGAATCATGTCCGAGCTGACAGTGTTTCAAAGAGGGCAAATTGTTGGTGCCCGCCTTGCAGGGACCTCTGTTACCACAGTAGCCATGTTATTTGGTGTATCGAGAGGGACTCTATCCAAGATCATGATGACATAATAGTGTGTCCGGAAAGACATCATCAGATAAGCACCTGCGGGGACGAAACTGTACACTGAGTGACAGAGACAGAAGGACACTGTGAAGGATTGTGATCATGTCTTGCATGACGAATGGTGCAACATCAAATTACCCACCATCCAGGACTTGTATTTGTGCATTCCTCGGAGTCTGCAGGTCGTTTTGGAAGCTAAAGGCGGTCCTGCACCTTATTAGCTACAGCATTCCGGCTTTTCCTCGCAGGTGTTGCCATATTTTTGTCCATCCCCTGTATATATTGCAAATGTTTATATTTAGCCTACTTTTACGTCGCTTTTCCGTCACTTTGTTTAACCGCAACTATGAGAACGCATCGTTAATTTACTATGTTATCTTCTCTAACATCACATTTCATCACATTTCACGGAAAATGTCTCGTCTCGTGAGCAACACTAACATTAACAATAGAAGCATCCCCCTAGCTGTCCCCAAAGTCTCGAGCAAACATCCTCCCATGTAAGAATTTCCAGTTCAATAAAATGTCACTCACAAGGAAACAGTCATGCCCAGGTCGAGAGTCAAACTTGGAACATGCGACTTCCTCAGATAAATCATGAATTTTGTGTATAATAATTACAACGCCAGTTCATTCCTGGTAATTCTGAATCTGCGGTTTGGTTTGCATAAGCAGGATAATAATCAGTTTTCGAGGGCTCGTACCGTCAAAACGACGAGTCAAACAAAAAAAAAATATTAAGAAAGGTTGTTTTTTTTGTATTTATAATGATAAGCCTTTGCATACGTTGTTAATTCTATATTTTTCGAGACTTGAGACGAGAACGAGAATTGCCCTCCCAAACCGAGATGGATGTTTATAAATCGAGACGAGACTGTCAATGAGACATTTACAAATAAACTAGAGACAGACATTTACAACTCTCAACGAGAACGAGACCAAGGCTGCCATGTCTCGTCTCCATAGGATCCTTAGTGGTGAAGTTGTGAACCAACCAATTAATGCGTTCGGGGTAACGAGATGAGGCGGCTTTTTTCGCAGTACAAAATTCAAAATATATCGTACCATTTCAGTATGGGATATTGTTATACACATGGGCGTATATATAGTTCACGTTGGGGGATGGATCAACTTTTGGTATGATTAGGGTTGCTTTATTTCGTAAGTGAAAATCCAGGATACTGCTGAGTCCCTTGTGGGAGCAGGGGGTGCTGGACCCGACAAAGTTGTGTGTATATAGTCACGAAGTCACGCTAGTATTGATACTTTTCTGTTCATCTTGTGTCACTGCGTTTTTGAAAACAAAATATCTGTAAGATGACTCGAGGGGGAAAAAATAACTGATTTCACAGTCTCAATGCAGTTTCTTATCGCAGAAATTCCGAATGTGGAAATTCTTATTTTGCACTACATAAGTTACGGTAAATTTCGATAAATATAAGTTTAAAATATATATATTTTTGAAAGTTTGGTCAGCAACCAATTTTACAAGCAATATTTTTCGCATGACCTGAGAACACGCACGCAGCAGAACCCTTTCATTTATCTTGCACGTGAGCAACAGGGATATTTCATGGAAGAATGATCATAACAAAACATAGCTTTCCTTTTCACTATCGCTCCTACTTCCATTATTTAAATCTGTACAGATTTGTAAAACTGCTGCACATGTTCGCTGACCGGGGGCTACCCCCAGTAAACTGGATGCTTGAAGCAGACGACAAACGAGCTCTCTCTAAATCGTGACGTATTAACATGGCGCGGCATGTTTTCAGCGCAACGCTAGCCTCGTAACTTTGGAAGTCTCGTTTTTGCCTTAAACTGGACGAAGAGAAACGCGAGAACTTGCAGGGGTCATGTTTCCAGTGTGTAGTTTTCAAAATTTTTGTAAAAAAATTGAGTGGAAATGTCCATTCTCTAATGGTCGCCAACGGGTAATCCCAACAGTCTGATACTGCCAATCTCGTAAAACTTTATAATAATCGACGATGATTGATTTAAATAACAAATTTATTGTCGAAGACAAAATTAAACTGATACGCAGCACTTTACATGAAAGAAGTCTTTGGCACTTGGAGCCGCCAGCGGATAGTTCCAAGGGGCTGACACTGCTCCTTCGGATGGCTCGTGTGCTGAAAGCCAAAAATGACCCTTGTTATCGGGTGGCACACTTCTTAACCTTCCGGATTCCCCCCCCCCCCTCGTTCATCCGTTTAGAGGGTTATGTCCCTCTCTTCAGCACGTGCTAGATAATTTTTGACAGATGATAATAATAATAAATAGTGTAAGTGCACTTTTTCTATATTTAGATTTGTGAAGTGAACCCAGAACTGGTCTTGAAACGACCTAGGATTTATATTACTATATTATATTTTACCCTACTTTCATTCTTATGTTTGTAAATTTTCTTTCTTGTAGTTTGGTTATTAGTTGCAATATGAAGGGTATATATTGTGGTCGTAATTGTGGTGGATGATGTATGTTATAGATTTCATAATCAGGGTGTCCGCGGCCGATGGTCAACGTATACAGAGTTAAAAGATGTTGTAATGGAGTATGCAATCTGTATGGGTAACAGTTGTGTATTGCATCTTCACGGATTATGTGAACCAGGTGTGGGTGTTCTTTGTCCATCCTGCTATTTATATATTCTTTTCGTAATGCCTCCAGGTGAAGTGTTATGTGGGGAAAAGTTATTCTTGCGTATAAGAGTAGAGTTGGACCTGGCAGTTTAATACTGTATGCCATGTCTCTCTATGATTTGTAGTCGTTCATAGAACGAGTCCCCTGCTGAAAGCCGTGCTGTAAGTAAATACGTGAGTACTGGCCTAAGAAAGGCCTGATAGGTATTTAGGAGGATGTTTGCTCGAAGTCCCCAATGAGTGCCAACGAGTCTTCATCAGCTCCCGCCTGTTTTTGGCTTTCTTTTCGAAGTTCTGCAAGTGTGGTTTCCATGCTAGTGTTGTGTCAAAAATGACACCAAGGTATTTGACACTGTTGGTAGGAATTATGCGTGTGCCACGGATTTTGAGATCTAACATATTGGGATTTATTTGTACCCGTGAACGGCATCCAATTGGAAAAAATATTATGGTTGTGTTTTTGTGCTGATAATGTTGAGTCTCCAAGTGTCGCGCCATCGTTGAAATACATTAATAGCTGGTTGCATAATGCGATTTATTTCTTGGATTGTAGAACCACAAGCTGTATCATCTGCGTATTGGTATGTTGACACCTGTGAGAATGTTGGCATATCTGCTTCATAAAGTAGGTAGAGAATTGGGGATATTACAGGTCCTTGTTGTACTCCGGCGTTCAAGAAGATAGGATGAGACAGATTGTTATTTGTTGTTACATATGCCATTCAGTTGGTAAGAAAGTTGAAAATTAATCAAATGTAACAGAAAGGAAGGCGAAACTTATGTAGTTTATATATGAGGCCAGTGTGCCACACTTTATCGATCAAATAGTATTAAACAAGGGTTTAGATGTATTAAACTGGTTGTACATTCGATTTGAGAGTCTTAGTAGGTTATCCAAGACGCTAAAGTGTGGCCTAAATCCGGCTTGGTGTATCGGGAGAAAATTATTTGACAATAAGTGAGAGTGCAATCTGCGGACTA
Organism: Lepisma saccharinum; assembly: GCF_977018435.1. NCBI lineage: Eukaryota > Metazoa > Arthropoda > Insecta > Zygentoma > Lepismatidae > Lepisma > Lepisma saccharinum. Next base: position 383,095 of record NW_028143008.1, on the reverse strand, counting down.
AATTTTTTTCGAAGATTTTGCTGAGTGTTGACGTTAGTTGTATAGGTCTATTGCACTTTGGATCTGTACGATCCTTATCAGGCTTCGGAAACATGAGTACTTTAGAAACTTTCCGTTCGATAGGGTAACATTCTGTGTGGAGGATGAAATTGTATATTAATGCGAGAAATGACAACATTGCTAGTGCAGCCATCTTTATCAAGACATATGTTATGGAATAAAACCCTGGGGCAGTGTTTCGTTTGTTGCGGACTGTGTTTCTTATGTCTTCGGTGCAGGAACGTATCCAGAGGGGGGGCTCAGGGGGCTCGAGCCCCCCGAAAGTTTTAGGTTTACACTAGATAAAATGAGGTTTTTGGTTTCTTGTGGTGTGAAATAAAATAATGTGACAATAATTTAAGCAGAGAAATAATTATCGAGGCAAGACGGAGAATGTTCCGTAACCCTGTTATTGACAATAACACATATCCAAGATGGGGCACAGGGGGCTCGATCCTCTCCCCAGGAAACTTTTCAGTTTACGATAGATAAAATTAGGTTTTTGGCCTCTTGAATAATGTGAAAATAATTTAAGGAGAGAAATAATTATCGAGGCAAGACTGAGAAAGTTTTATACCCCTGTTATTGTTAATAGCACGTAGCCAAGGTGGGGATGAGGTGGCTCGAGCCCCCCCCCCCTCAGGAAATATTTCAATTTACACTAGATAAAATTAGACTTTTGGCGTCTTGAATAACGTGAAGATAATAAATTTATAAATCTGTGAGAAATAATTATCGAGATAAGACGGAGAGTGTTCTATAACCCTGTTATTGTTAATAGCACGTATCCAAGGCGGGGTTGAGGTGGCTCGAGAACCCCCCCCCCCAGGATTTTGTTTTATTTTTCACTAAATAAAATTAGGTTTTTGCCTTCTTGAATAATGTGACGATGATTTAAGGAGATAGACAATTATCGAGGCAAGACGGAGAATGTTCTATAACCCTGTTGTAGATAATATTGCACGTAAACTTTTCTTGCGCTTTCGGTGTTGTCGCAGCGCACTTGAGCACTATGTAGAGACTTGTCAGCATTTGGAAGCTGCACAACAAAGGTAGCGCCACACGTAGGGCGTTTCTTTGTATTTTCTAATCTCTGGAAGGCGGGAGAGGGTATGTTCTTGATTGAGAGAAGGAGTCAACTACTGGCAATATTAACGAATCGTTTTATCTGCGGAACGTTCTAGAATATAATGAGGATATAAATATGTGGATTCAATTTTTCGGTTCATCTCTACAAAGATCGGTTAATGAGATTTCAGAGGTAAGTGTGACAATTCATACAGTCGATTAGTGATCAGTCAGCGTCCTCTGGTTGCATTATAAGATACAGTGATTCGAAAATGAAGACATTGACGATAGTAGAACTTCCGGGGCCTCAATGTAGTGCTAGTTCAGGTCGAGGGCCGAAGAGATGGAAGGTCTCTCTCTCTCTCTCTCTCTAAAGTGAATATTTCAGCAATACCGGATATTGGAGTGGTATATTAAAACAGAAATAAGCTGCATAGATCAACTGAAAATCGAAGTTTTGAGTGATGATTTAGTTTTGCCACAACTAAATTTCGTATATGCAGTCCGAGAATGTCATGGTATAAAATAATACTTTTGTTTAAGCCTACTGGGTTCAAAATACATTCAAACACTTAACTACCATAAAGAGACAGCCGAAAATTTTATAAATGTCGAGAAGAGAAAGCAAGAAGATGTTGCATATGTAGACATTTTAGGCGGAAATTGCAGGCTCTACAAGGACCCGAATCAGGGCTCTACCAACTGAGCCACCTAGCCATCCTTGACTTAACCGATTTTTCGTTAAAATGTCTACATAGTACATGTCCTGTGTATATCAAATCGTAAGGTTTGCAGGTATAGTGAACAAGCACAGAAAATATAGGAGAGAGAAGAAAACTGAGGATCGTTCCCACCGGTTGAGTAGAATTTTTTTCTTCTGTGGTCAGGAAGAGCTACTACTTCGAGGTGACAATGACAGTGACCTAATAAGGGAGATTTCACACCGTGTCACTTGAGGATTTCACAAGTCGAATTTAGGTTTGTGCGGCCTTTTGTGTCGCTACGGTGTGAAACGTTGCTGTTGATTGGCCCATTACAATCGACATGTATCGCGTGTCCCTTCGGTCTGAAACCTTCCTAAGTCTTGAAAATCTAAGTTACAAGGATGGAAAATTAGAGCCTTGTTAAGGTTAGGTGTGAAGGCAGGCAGACGACAGCACCCTAAAGGATCATATCCAACCCTGCAGGAAGAATGCATCTTACTTCAATCTCGAATACGGAATGATAAAAACTTCTGGTGAGTTGATTTTAAAAAATGTGTCCGAGATAAAGACTGGCTTGCCCAGGATTTTCGGAAGGGAGAGGGGTTACGCGTACTATTTTTGGTGGTCAATCCTGATTTTGCCATTTTTTTCCTGTCTTTGACGTTCTTTATTTTTCTTTTTTTTTTTTTTAAAAAAAAAGAAAGGAATACTGGGTCAAATGGGGTTATGATCTCAACAACCCTCCCTTGGGTACGTCACTGGAGATACATGAATAAGCATTTGATCATACTGGGAGACGAAACATTAGATGTGTTGGGAACGGAATGGTTTTCATTGTGCATTAATTGTTTCGTGATCCAGCTGTATTCGAGAAGACTTCTTTTGTTTCTTGCCGATATATGACAAGACAGCGGAAGCTGTGAACAATTTTATAAGAGCTGCAAACTTTTTAGGACAAGACACGTTAGTAGTGTTCAGGCTCGAATCAGAGATACATATTCGAGAGCTGTCTGCATCCAGTTCGCAGCCCACAATTTGAATCTTGCGTTGTCGAGTGGATTATCCATCCCGTGCATGTGTAACAGTTTCGTAAAAACACTCAAAGACACCATAGATGTTTTATGCCTGATGAGAAGAAATGGACAAACACACATACTGAGATGGTTCCGGCACACAATGTTAATGCATCCAAACAGAGGAGTCGAGTGGTAAAAAAATGTTCCGATTTCACGTTCTGATTAAAATGACAGCCTTACAGTGGTGACAATTTAAGGGGTAGTTGCTCCTCATTTTTTGCCTCAACATTATGGCCTCTTAATGTTAAGCTTTGTCTACCAAGAGAAAGTAAACTTTCCTTGCACCGCCCTCCGCCCCCCCCCCCCCGTTTTGGAACCCAATTGCCACCACTGGTCTTAAATATACAATTGTGAGGTTCTTAATATACCTCTTTAAAAAAATGGTGTTGAGCCCCCCCCCCCCGAAAGGAATTCCTAGATACGTGCCTGCTTCGGTGGTAATTAAAGTAGTAAGAGGGTGGTTTGCGTTGATAGCATGATAACAATTGGGTTGCAGTTGTCTATTTTCTGGATGTACCTTCCTTGCTATTTGAAATTCTAGTCTGAAATTGTAGGCAAGCGGAGACGGAGTAAATGTGTCTTGGAGCACCTGTGCAAATGCATTCGCCTTATAGGAATCATTTACAAGAGCTTGTTGTTGTGAAATTAGAGGCTACGTGGTACTTGTGTATTTTCCTGTAAGCATGTGAAATCGTTTCCAAATTTGATAGGATGGCTTTCGGCATCAAGGTGATTGCATGTTTCGATCCACCGACGTTGTTTGTATGCCTTAATGTAATTATGGACAGTTCTTATCCATTGGCGATGGACTCGTAGACATTCGGGATTCCTTGTATGTACGTATTCCCGATAGGCGCGACGGGATGCAGTCACTTGGTGAAGGTATTTAGGAGGTAGTTTAGGATTATAACTGTTCACAGTTGTCTGTGGTATATCTATGCTTGCTGCTTGTGTAATCTCTGAAGTGATGTTTTCTACATGCCTCATCTAATTCGTCAGAGTTCGTTGGAGGTGGTAGATTTTGAAATATAGTGGAGAGATCTTCTCGATAACCTTCCCAATTTGCGTTGGTATAGTCATAGATCCGTTTCGGAGAAACCTGTTTGTGCTGAGTATCGTGGTCCACTGGTAGGGTTATTTTGATTGGTGCATGATCACTTCCTATCGGTGCAAGGACATCTATGTTAATTTTGCCAGCTAGGGAAGGTGACACAATAACTACATCGGGGGTTGTGTTACTCTCCGGACGAGTTGCAGATGGTAAATCTTGAATATACCTGTGGTATTGTTATCGATAGTAGTATGGAAAGCTGTTCGTTCTGCATTTGTTTGACTGTGTATATAAATATCAGCCAGTACGAAGTAATGGCGGTATGTAGAATTAATGTAAAGAAAGAAGTCTGTGGGCAGAGGGCTAGTGGGTCGTATATGTACAGTAGCCAATGTCACATTTATATTTTTGAAATAAAGCGTGGCAATAGAATATTCTTGGTATGGTAATTCAGGTGGTAACGTATTATTTCTATTGGGAAATTTTGGCTTGTTCCCTAGGGCTACTGCCCCACATAATCGTTGTGCAGTTGCAGGACCTGGTGTATGGGTTTATAAAAGGATGTGGCTTTGGGGATACGGGTCTCGTTCAGTGCAAAGAAATGGTTATCTTCTTGCAGGAAAAGTTCCTGGAATATAACTTTATGTTTTGGTAACGATCGGATGTTCATAAATAAAAAAAATGTTGTTTTATTAGTCAAGTTGGATATATTATACAATGAAAGTTCATACACATGTAAACCTGAACGACAGAAGAAAAAAACATGTACATGCGTATCCGTTCAAGACCATCTTGAGGTTCAGGCCACAGCGCTCAGTCAAGACGTCATCATCTGGAGACGATCGTCTTAAACTCCTTGTCGTAATTTTACCGTAGATAATTAGGGTATATTTATTTCTCTTATGAAGTTAAATTTTGACATTTACCCGCCCGACGAATATAGTTAGAAGAAAAATGTATAATATTGAATATTTACACCAACATTTTCATTCAGGAAGTCACTATGGCCACAAAAATTCCTACCATAGCACAAAGAAAGAGTTGAAAACCGTTAGAAACTTCCTGGCGGAAAAATTTAAACATTGTGTATCTTTGAAAAATATTATCGGGAATATTGGTCAGCAACAGTAAAACTCGTAACCGCTTTTGTATGAACTTTTGTATGTAAAATCAATTGATTAAATAAAACAAAAAACATGTTAGGTTGACCGTAAACTTTCCAAGTTACCTAATCAATTAAATTGTCTTTAAGTTTACCCAAAATTAATCAACCAGATAATGCAGATATTCTGTGTAGCTATACAATCTCAATACAAAACCTTAATTTCTATATTCTTGCAGCAAGAGCGAAAGAAATTGGTGCAAGGGCAATGTTACATTTCTGTGATAAAGACTAAACCTAAATCATTTGTCACATTGTAATTTCGATTCTATTGACTTTATTGAACGAAAGATAATAAACAAATTGAATCGTTTCATTGTCGTTAGTAAGATCTGTGACCATAACTTAAAGAGTTTCATTGAAAAAAAAACAGATTAATATTTCCATTTTAACGTTCACTTGGGAAATAAACATTTGGAATATTTCCTTACACTGTTTTTAACATTCTGTTAAAAAAATCGTGAAGAATGTTAATAAATTATGAAACAATAAACATTATCACTGATTTAAAAATCAAAGTTACGAACATTGAAGCTTCACAGAGACAAAAAATAAAAAGCAGTTCATATGAAACAGTTTTAAAAGTTTAATACATTTGTAGTTCATATTAACATAGCTAGGTAACAAAATGCTTTCTGTGTGAAAACATTTGTATTTGAAACATAAGTAATATATTCTTGGATAGTTTTACACACGAATATTTCATCGAAGTTCTTGTTACACATCGCACCTTTGTATTTGAATGTACAACATATCTTCCATTAGCCTCCGATTAGCGTAAAGAAGCATAAAGCGGGATAAAATAAGAATAAATGTACACATGTACCAACTTTGCCCCGTTCTATAGCTTTCTTTCATTAAGCACATTTTGAAACTGAAAATTTGTATAAATAATATGAATAATTTATCGAATGCTTGCATAAAACTTAATTTACACTAACAAATTGCTTTGGTAGACGTAATATTAACCAACTTTTGTAATTCAGGGTAAATTATTTGATAAACATTTCTAAAAAAATTACATGTTGTCCACATTTACGAGTATATTTGATGCCTATTCCGGACACATGAAATGTTTACATCATGAACTATTACCCTTATTTTTTTTTTTTTGTATAAAACATTTGTTACTTAACTTGAATCTTTTCGTAGTGGCTGAATCACATGGAATTGCCCTAAAAATTTCTCATTTTTAACAACATCTTGAAGAAATGTGAATGTTACTCTTACATTTTTCATTGTAATTGCCTCTGCAATTGAGTACACAAGACTTATACACCATACCTCTTCCACATTTAACATATTTACACGTCATGTAAACTCCATTACAGTTCTTAAATTTACATTACAATTCCATATTCACTAAAAAAGTCCAACATTGATTCCAAAGAAGCAAATCAAACATGGCGGCTATCTCGCCTCCAGTTCATGACGCTTAGTCACGTGACCGGAGCAAGCCATGAGGCTTTCAGATTGAGAAGGTAATGATCCGTTGCATGCGCTGTTCATATAGAAGAAAATAAGAAGATACACAGACCACAGACTATGCACAGACTAACAAAACATCGTAGGCTACATGCAGTGTCTCATCTCTTCACTTTATGTATGTCGTTGCTATATACCAACACACCTCCTCAATGACACAATAAAGTATGAAATTTAAAAAAAAAATCAAGTTACATCAAAACCCATTAATCTACAAATTTCTTTTGTTTTTACAACTTGTAATGGTTTTGTCAAAATATCAGCAATCATAATATCTGTTGGACAATACTTTGGTGTTATTTCACCATTTTGGACTAAATTTCGAACAAAATTATATTTTACATCTATTTGCTTTGTTCTAGTATTTACCTTTTCACTGTCAATCATTTTAATACAGCTTTGATTGTCTTCATACATTATAATTGGTTTTGTACAATAATCTTTCATTTCCTTGATTCATTGTTTAATCCACTTTGCTTCTTGCCAGGCTTCCGAAACAGCAATATATTCTGCTTCCGTAGAAGATAAGCTTACACATGTTTGTTTCTTACTCGCCCAACTTATAACACTACCTTCGTATTTAAATAAATATCCACTATTTGATTTTCTATCATGTAAATCATTTCCCCAATCTGCATCTGCATACCCAATTAATTTACTATCTCCTCTTTCTCCTTTGCATCCAAGTTTTATTTTGTACGATTTAGTCCCTTTCAGATAACGTAGAACTCTCTTTACTTCAGTCCAGTCTAACTGTGTTGGTTGTGTAACCTTTTGACTCAATAATGATACACTTGCAGTTATATCTGGTCTTGAATTCACACTTATGTATAATAATGCGCCTATTGCTTTATTTTAGTACTCATTATTTTTCAGTAAGTCTGATGTATTTACATTTTTCAAATATCCAGTGTCTATTGGAACTTTCGACGTCCTTGAATCTTCCAATCTGAACCTTTTTATTAATTTCTCAATGTAGTTGGCTTGATGAATAAGAAATATTCCTTCTTCATTTCTTTCAATTTGTAATCCCAAATATCCCCTAAATCCTTAACTTAAAATGTTTTGGACAAAACTTTCTCAATATCAACAATTGAAGATTAATTTTCACTTGCAATCAATACATTATCAACATAAACTAATATATACACTAATTTTCCACTTATTTCTTTTTTGTACAAACATGAATCAGCATTGCATTTCCTCTTTTCAAACCAATTGACTCAAGTGTCTCATTTAACTTAAGGTTCCATGATCTAGCAGCTTGTTTGAAAACTAAATGTTCTTTCATTGGTTGTTCATAACCCTCTGGTTGTTTCATATACACTTCTTCTTGTAGTTCCCTATATAAAAATGCTGTTTTTATATCAAGATGCCTTACTTTCATCTTACTGTCTCCTGCAATGGTAAGAAGTACTCTCAGTGTTGTTTGTTTCGCTACAGGTGCAAATAACTGATCATAATCATCCCCAAACTTTTGTGAGTATCCTTGTGCAACTAATCTAGTTTTATAACGTGAAACTTTTCTTTCAGAATCTTCTCTTATTTTATAAATCCACTTACTTCCTATTATCTTCTTCCCTACTGGTGGTTGAACTAGATCCCATGTACCATTCTCATACAGCGAGTTCATTTCTTCTTCCATAGCATCCTTCCATTTTTCTTGGTCAGGTCCCGTAACTGCTTCCGCATATGATTTTGGTTCTTCACATCTAGTAATACATTCTTCATTATTATCAATAACCACCTTTTGTGCAAATCTTGCTGGTAACTTCCCTTTTGTAGTGAATTCCGATCTCCTTATGGTTTCTGATATCGGTTTCTTCCTCTCTTCATGTTTCACTACAGCTTTTGTATTTAACAGTTCCACTTCCACTTCATGTTCAGTATCCTGTTCATTTTTATGTTCACTTAACTTTTCATTCTTTGAAACTGGAGTTGAATGACTTGGAGTTTCAATAAATACACAATCCCGGCTAATGGTAATTATATTTGTATTCACATCTAACAACCTATAACCTTTTGTATTTTCTACATATCCCACCACTATAAGTTTCTTTGTTTTTACATCCAACTTCCGTCTTTTCCCCTTTGGTATCAAAGTATAAGCAATACTTCCAAACACTTTTATATGTCCCACATATGGTAATTTACCATCCCATTTTTAATATGGAGTCCCATCAACAGATTTAGTGAATAAACTGTTTTGCAAATAATTGGCAGTGTTTGCAACTTCACCCCATATCTACTATGCATTTTTACATCAATCAGCATACATCTGCACATTTCCATTTCAAACAGTCGTTTGATGTACAATCCCTTCTTGCTTAAAATATGCTTGCAACTTCGATGTCATATATTCACCTCCTCTATCTGTACTTATTACCTTTGGTATTTTATGGAATTTTGTAGTTACAAATTTCACATATTCCTGTATCTTTTCTTCAACTTCATATTTACTTTTCAGCAAATACACTACTACTGTATACCTACTATAATCATGGATTAAAGTTAATACATACTTATTACCACTTGGAGTTTCTGTTTTCATTGGACCCCATACATCTGAATGAATGAATTCTAATATTTCTGAAAATCTACTGTTAGTCATCTTGGGAAAACTGTTACGAAACATTTTACCTTTAACACACTCTTCACATGTTTTTGTCATACTACATTCAGTTAAATACATGCCCCCAATTAAGTGTTGTTCATTCATTTTTCTAGTGTCTACAGGATTTCTATGCCCTAACCTCCTGTGCCAAACATGAACTGTTTGCGAAACTTGTTGAGGTCCAATATCAATACATAATTTATATAAATTAATCTCTTGTTTAGATACAGCAATAACCTTTTTACCTTTACTAATTAAACACTTGTTATTGTTGAATTGAACATTCAAACCTTTTTTCTACTAGCTTATGTACAGACAAAAAACTACCGCATAAATTCGGTACAAACAATACAGTTTTAACAGTAATCGCTTGATCATGTTCAGAATTAGTACATTTCAGAATGCCTTCTCGTAAACCTTCTGCATCCAATGTGCTTCCATCTGCTAAATAAACTTTACCATTTAAATTTGAATGAAGCACACTCAAAAATTCTTTGTTACTTGACATAGACAAGTAGCAGCAGAATCCACATATCAATTTTGTGAACTTAGATTTCCTTAACTTGCTTTAAAGCATACATAATCACAAACATTTTTCTCTTCTTCATCACTATCTTGATCATGCTTCACATAACTTCTCACTTTGTTGACCTTATGAACATTTCTTTGATATGCCTTGTACTTACTAAAAATTTCTTTTAAAATGACTTGGTAATTTACAAAAGTAACACACACCTTTGTTCTTTGAAGACATCGTTTCTGTTTTCATTGGACCCCATACATCTGAATGAATGAATTCTAATCTGTAAGTCCCTTGCACGTCTTTGCTTCGTTTATGTTCGTCTATTAGCTTCAGGTCGAGTTTCTAGTGCTGTAACCAAGGTTTGATAGGTGTCTGGTAGACTGCCAGCAACATTGCAACCATTAAATGTTCTGCTAAAACTTCACCTAAACCAGTAAGTTGATCCACAAGATTCAGCGTCAAGTTGATATGTTTTTCCATATCACCTCCTTCATCATGCACGAGTTGTTTATCTTCTAGTAACAATCCAATCGATGCTTCAGCATTTCCATCCATCTTTATCCATTCTGTATCTGGAACCGCGGGTTTCTCACTAGTCACGACATTCCATAAATCTTCCTTTATTAATAACAGTTCTACCTTGTACCTCCATGTCTGGTAGTTGATATTATTCAACTTTGGAATCGCAAACTTCACAGTGTCCGCCATTTCGTGTAGATTTGTAATCCACTACGCGCCTTACATGTGCTTTTCAAAACCGAAATCCGAACTTCACGCACATTATATCCATGACTGGGCCCATAACCTGTTGTTTTATTAGTCAAGTTGGACATACTCGTATTATACAATGAAAGTTCATACGCAATTAAAGCAGAACGACAGAAGAAGAAAAAAACATATACATGTGTATCTGTTGCATACGCTGTTCATATAGAAGAAAATAACAAGATACACAGACCATGGACTATGCACAGACTAACAAAACATCGTAGGCTACATGCAGTGTCTCATCTCTTGACTTTGTGTGTTGTTGTTATATACCAACAAAATTATACTGTATACAGCCTGCCATAATTATATAAATAACAAAGGTTTCTAAACTTCTCTTTCCAGTGGTACGCATAAACTATAAACAACCAGCACTCGGAAAACACACACAAAAATCTTCCCTTTGCAAACTCACAGATGATCTTCACATGACAAAACTTTGCTCTGATTGGCTGTTCCACAGAATCCAGGCGAGGAAAGCCAGTAGCAATTAGAACATATCCTATTCCTCCAAACCAGTCGAGCAGCCAGCCAGGTAGCCTTCACATCCGGGCAGGTAGCCAGTTCAACACCAACTAACTGGATATCCAGTTCCTTGTGATTCGGCACTAACTATTTGTCTATTACTAGGTCCTCCCCGATGGCATGATGGTAGCGTCGTCGCTTTTTAATGAAGGGATCTCGGGTTCAATACCCGGTGGAGACACCTAGTGGTTCGAATCCCACTTAAACTGTGGGTACAGCCCCGATTAACCTTTATGTGCATAAAGTGGACTTAAAACACCAATTCAATCAACCAATCAAAGAGTCAATTTCTAGCTTGATAGTGCGAAATCTTTGGAGTTAGCAATCAGTATACTTGAGTGGGGGCGACGGTGTCTTGATTTTGAGAAGAGGGGTCGCTATGAAAGAACTCTTTGTACGAGAAAGAATTTTATGACTATTGTCCTCAGCATGGTTGGACGAAGACCTACAGTAAACAATGGCAGTGACTACTACCTCCACATCGTTTTGCGCAAGTATGAATGGATGGAAGCGCCTGGGGTAGACCATGGTTGGCAGATTTAAGGTATTCGGAGAAAATTTCAGCAGGAAGATAGTTGGGACACGAGGTTAACGTCGGGGCAGCTTCGTTGCGGATAACGTGTGACGAATTCGGATTTGCGAGGGCGAATCTCGCAGAATATAACTACCAAGGGCTTGCTAAAAAAATCGAAGATATGTTGGAAGATCGAGAAATAGAGAAATGAGAGAATGCTTAACCGATGAAGGAAATTACATGAAAGTGAGATATTGATATGGACAGTCATAGAAAAGAACTGTTTCCAGCAACACGCAAGCGACAAGCGACTGTGCAGCTCGTCGTGTTTCTTCGGTTCGGAATGTGGCATTTATTAACGGAGGTTCATTCTAAGCGACATAGGTTGTTGCTTTGGTCAGGTCACTTCTTACCTCGGTATGACCTATGCGACAGGCAATAGCCCACAGGCGAGAAGCGAGAGCTTTGCTTGGAAACGAACCTACAGTAATGAATGCAATCTTTCGAACCGAAGCGACGCGACAAGCATGAGAGGATATCGATCACCCAGTGAAAGTTATGCCACAAATCAGTCCCTTACTTTTAATTGATTATATCTCTTCACTGGATTCAGATGTTCTTTTGCTCCATGTTTAGTTCCTGACCGCGAGGTGTGGGGGAGGGATTACAAACAGCAAGGCAGATTACATACCTTGCATTTGGTCAGTTCCTTAGATGACACGATTTTATGTTGAATTTCTCTAATTCCCTATGTGGGAATATATTGTGTTGTGACGATAACAATTATTGTATGCCTGCCTTACTATAGCTTACGCGTTGTAGCAGTAGTTTTTTTTTTTTACTTTGAAAGCGTTAAAAACATTCCACCTGTTTTAAGGATAAGCAAACCATTTTATTAATATGGAAAACAAACAAAGCCCGCAATTTTCTTCGTAAGGATTACAATATTTTCATAAATCTCTCACTCAAAGAAATTATCGAGAACAGTTCTCGCATCACAATATTTTTACAAATAGATATCTGAATCGGTATTTTAGTAATGTACTTGAATCTGGAGTACTATTAAAACAAAATTATTGATCTTGAATACATTGAATAATGGAAGTAATGCTCGATTTCGAAAGAGTGTTAAAAATAAGTAGGATAGTTTTTCTTTAATGTAATACACGCTGATTTGGGTTTCAAACAAAAATACTTTATTCCGAGTAAATAATTATTTGCAACTGATTTCTTATTTTGTTTTTCATTTTTTCGAGACGAGACGAGACTTTTCATGAGCCGTCTTGTCCCATCTCATGTCCTGTCTCGTGGGCAACACTAATTTTAAGGGAGCCCTCCCCGATGGCGAAGTGGTTGTGTTGTCGCCTTGTAATCAAGGGGTCCCGGGTTCGTTACCTAGTGGTTCGGACCCCACTTTAAACTGTAGGTCCAGTCCCGATCTTTCCTTACTGTGCATAAAGTGCAGTGTTTGGAAGTAACTAGTTACAAGTAACTCAGTTACAAATAACAGTTACTTTTTTGAAGAAATGTAACTGTAACTAGTTACTTTTAAAACCAAGTAACTGTAACTGTAATGGAGTTACTTTTTCCAATAAAAGTAACATTTCAACAGTTACTTTTACAGTTACTTCATCACACTTAATTTTCTATATAAGTGTTGTCAATTATTGGTGATTGAGGACAAAGTGAACCAGAACCATCGATGAACTGCTAACATATACACTAACATTCATTAACACATTCTACTTCCGTTCTCTCTCTTTAGCCTCCTCGCTACGTACATAGAACATGCTAACATCCCACGATCCAGCATTTTCCCACGCTTGCCCCCCCTCTTCACTTCCCGTGAACGCAATGCACTTCTGCATCAGAACGAACTCATTTTTATTTTAAAAGCTCAGGATTACAGAACGCCTTCCTAATCACCGGAACATTTATAATAATAAATCCCTTGCCTAATAATTAATTCCCCCTGATATTTTAATGTTATTTTTATAATTTGCGATTATACGCATAATAATAGTCAGAAGATATCACTTAGCTGATTTGACTCATAAGTACTTAGCACGTTTATGGTTCTAACTAGCAAACATTTTTCCCATTTGCTGGTACACATACGCTCAAATGAAAAAACAAAACAAAACAAGAACGAAAACAAAGAAATAAAGAAACAAAGAACTAAGATAGATGAACGATTTAAAGAACAAATGAACTGCGTAGAACTTGCTGAACTTTTGGCTTTTGGCCATAGCATTTCTTTTTATTTACGCTCAGGTGTAACGCGAACTGCTTCTTTGTAAGCTGCAATGCACTAAATATGTTAACAAACATATAATAAATATAGGCAAATGTTCTCACTCTCTCCTTTGATTTTATAATTCAACTATTCATAGCACATATCCCATGAAATTAAATACCTACTCTCTCTTTCCATGAACTTTTATACATCTATTATTATTTTTCACTTATTTTTCAATTTTTCATTTTTTTTTGGTTAGCAGCGAATCGAAGGCGCTTAATCCTTTGCCCACATTACATGTAAAATTCTTGCAATTATTTTTCTATACGACATTTACACATATTAAAGACGGAATTGTCTCGTAATCACGTAGTTCGTTCTATTATCACTGAACTCCCCTTTCTTTTCTCATTTCAGACTCCCACCACAAGATGTCTCCCGCTCATTATGCTATTATCGCGACCATCGTGCTGGCTCATATCGGCATTCTCATTTTATTGGTTTTATTAATTACATCTTGCTGTTGTTCCCCCAAATCACGTGCTACAACACCCCAAAAACGATTAAAGAAACCTTCTATAAGTTCCCCAATTGCCTTACAATCAATTTCACATGCCCCGGAGACAACAGTTATTCCACCACCACCTCCTCTTCCTGCGCCATCTTTCTCCTCTGGTACGAAACAACATGCAACTATTCATAACCGATGTATCACAACTTTACCGAAAGGACGTAGAATTCCGGTAAATCCAGTGGGACCGCCGCCGCCGCCCCCTATCCCGGCTATTCCACCTCCTCCCCCCGTTGCCCTCCGGCGAAATTTCCCCCTGTAAACCTGTCATTCATAAACAGGTCCTCTTAAAAACTCTGCATAATATAAGTAACCCCGCCCCTTCGCCGTCACTTCGATCAGATACTACCTCCCCTCCCCATCGAAATTCTTCCCCAGTTTCTTTTTAAAGTCCTTTTTATGTTGACTTTATTACTCGCCACCATTTATTATAAATCTGCTCCGATGCCTTTTCATTTTCCCTTATTTTTACTTTTCGCTTGTTTCATTATCATCGCCGCCACTGCTGCTGGATCATTCACCATGACGATCTGCGGCCTGTGTTTACGAGAGAGAGATCTTGGCTCTTTGAAGTGAACGGATGACAATGTTGAGGACTTCCAGCGCCGCAGGACCCCCCCTCTCCCCGTCTGGAACGATCGGCTGATTTTTTCATCATCCCTGCCGCGCCGCAGTACTGGAACGTTTTACAACGATCCAACTCAGAAAGTCTCCCTCTCCAGCGACATCGTACGCTCGAGATTCACCTTTGTCTGATTGCCATTCCTATGACGTCACGGAGACTCCCTCGGCGAAGCCCCTCCTACCCAGTGCTTGTTGACATCGCTTGGATCGCATCACGTGTTGCGCATGGTTACTTTCTTAGGCCGCAAGTGTTCCAGTGGTTCGGCCTCGCTCAAATGACGTCACGCTCACGTGTTTCGTATGTGAACATTTCATGTACATCGCCAGGTTTGTATATTTTTGTGTATTTACATTTTCAAGCCCTGTGTGAGGTACTCTGCTACGATTCTTCGTTATGTTATGGCGTTATTTCGTCTGCTATCGAGTGAGCCCCGCCTCTGGCGACTTACAGTCTGTTACGACTTACTGTCTGTCGCGTTGCCATAGTGACGATCGCTTGTTGTTCCGCCCTGCAATGTGCTTGGTTTCCAGTGTGTACTTTCGACTGTGCAAACAATCAACAAACCCACGTGTGTTGTGCAATGTTCTTTTCGCTGTTATGACCTGTGTTTTCCAGCTGTTATAGTGTCTTTGTGTTTTATTTCAAAAATAATTATATGTCAATACTACACGATTCATTTATATGCCTCAAGACTTCGCTTGTTAGTGCTCCAACTATTTGAGTACACAAAAGGCTTTACCCTACAGTTTTTCTACGTGTTTTTGTTCAACGGTGCTTGGTGATATGAATATTTTGGTGATTTGGATATTTTGGTGATTAATTTGGCGTATTGGTGTTCTACGGTTTTGGAATTTTAATAAATGATAATTTTAAATCTAACCTCCTCTGACATGGTTGGTCGACCATCGCAGAATGGATCGATTGACTTAACAAGGGGAATGTAGAGATATGGTGATTAAAAATACGAGGAAACCTCGTTTAGAGAATATTTTATGCTTGTTTATTCACTGGAATTGTCCGACCAGCGAGCAATCTCAAGAATGCGCAAATTTCGTAATTTCCGTGAAGCATTGACTGAGAGGCAAATACGTGGATCTAACATGATCCAGCGTATTCGAAAGGTGTAATAATCTTTCGAAGCAAAATATTATAAAATCAAGCTCGCCCCCAGAGCTGGGTCTCATTACTCTTATATTACTAGTACACATTACAACGAACTAAACTACAAGAACGGTGTACGAAGTTTACGGCTGGATAAGCATGAAGCCATTCGCGTGGGATTGCTCGGAACAGTGAGTCAAGGGTCACAGTATCGAACCTTGACATCAGTCACAATTCGGTCTGCAAGAAGCATCTGGACAAGAAACATCATTCGCCTACCAGGTATGAACAAGCGTAAATAACCTTTAAATTCAACCTTCCATATCTCATTCCTCTTAGTCGGAGCAGGTTCAACTCATAAGTATATTTAAGCTCTACCTAAATGTATTATTGAAGCATCCATGTGACCTCAGATCCCTGGTAAGACGGGATTAACTTACACAGATTTTAACTCTAACACTTTATTAAATCCCTCCTATTGAATTATCTTCTGTTAGAAATAATCTAAATGGTGATCTAATTACAAATAAATCATCTCTCTAATGTTTTTTAATTTTAATATTATTTGAGCTAAATGATATATTTTTCAAGAGTTTTCACATTGTAATCACCTGGAGGACTCTTTAATTCCCACATATTCTTCACAATCAACGAAAATTATCTTATAATAGTGTGTATTGGTTTTAAAAAAATATGTCATGCTAATACTCAGGCAAAGAAGGTGTTATTATTCTACATAGTAAATGAATAGGTTTATTCCATTATTTTTATTTTTAAATTTTGGATTATGTGAACCTAATCAGACTTTATCAACAATAACGTATCTACATAATTATGGATATATACCTAATACCATGAACGAACTCACGCAAATAGATTCGCTTACGTTTCAAAATGCTTTAAAATTTTTTCAAGAATACTATCATTTAGAGTCAAATGGAATTTTGGATGCACCAACTTTAGAATTAATTAATCGTCCCAGGTGTGGGGTACAGGATGATGAAATGCAATTTAACATGCTAAGATACAAATGGAATAGTAAGACAATTAAATGGTATTATGCCATAATTAATAGGGAAATCCAAGGAATAGCTGAGGCCGCTTTTGAAACGTGGATCCAGCACACAGATATAAATTTCGAAGTGGACTCACAAAATCCCGATATTATTATATCTAACAAACGAGGGAATCCACACAGAAATCATAAAATAGGCGGTTATTGTTCTTCTGTACTAGATGGAAAGGAGGTGTCTTAGGTCATGCAACTTATCCGAACAGTGCGAATACGAGGGTCACTATTTATATTTTGAGCCTTGGCAACACTGATTGAAGTTAGGCGCAATTTGACGTTTGCACGGAATCGTCTGGCATTATTGACCATAACGTACTTCAAATGTTTTGTCAATAGCTTCATTTGTGTTGTTTATGTTGCCTTGGAGATTGCGCGACAACAATAAAATGGAATTAACTCGTGAACATTTTCGTGCGATGATTTTGTACGATTTTCGACGTGGATTATCAAGACAAGAGTGCATCGATCAACTTACTTCCACATTTGGCGATGAAGCCCCATACTTTGCCACTGTGAAACGCTGGTATAACGAATTTAATCGTGGCCGCCATTCGCTCACCGACGAGATTCGCGAAGGTCGTCCAAAATCAGTTTTGTTCAAGAAAACATTGATGCTGTGCAAAACCTAATACTGCAAGATCGTCATGTGACATACTGTGAGATTGAGGCAACCATAGGCATTAGTTCCAACAGCATATATAAAATATTCCATGATCATTTAGCTGTGAGAAAGGTATGTTCTCGTTGGATCCCACACAATTTGACAAAAACTCAAAAAGACGCTCGCGTCAATTGGTGCAAACAAATGCTCAATAAATACAATCGTGGTGCTTCAAAAGACGTATATAGGATTGTAACAGGTGACGAATCATGGATATATACATATAAGCCGAAACGTAAACAGCAGTCGACTGTATGGGTGTTTCAAGATGAACCCAATCCAATAAAAGTTTTTCGCGTTCGAAGCACATCGAAACAAATGGTCGCCTGTTTCTTCGGAAAAACTGGTCATGTGGCAACTGTGCCTTTAGAGGAACGTAGAACGGTCAACTCTGAATGGTACACAAGAATTTGTTTGCCAGAGGTCTTCGGTCAAATACGGAAAACAAACAAACGCCGTCGGATCATTCTTCATGAAGACAATGCCAGCTGTCACACACCTCGTCTAACAACCGACTTTATGAACAGTCAAAAAATCGAATTGATGGGTCATCCGCCATACAGTCCTGATTTGGCACCCAATGACTTCTTCTTGTCAAGAATAAATTGTCAAGAATAAATTGCGTGGACAACGATTTTCGTCGGCGGAAGACGCCGTTGATTCGTTGAAAAACCATATTATGGAGGTGTCTCAAGGAGATTTTAAAAACTGCTTTGACAAATGGTTCGAACGAATGCAAAAGTGTATTTACCATAAAGGAGAATACTTCGAAAAACAATAAAGCAGTTTTCAATGCCAAATTCCTGTTTTTTCATTGTTAGGCTCAAAATATAAATAGTGACCCTCGTACTCCTATCGAAATCCATCTCAATCAAGACGAATCATGGTATCTACAAGTAGACGATAATACACCTGGTGACCAAACAAATCTTTTCTCGGTTTTGTTGCATGAAATTGGACATGCTCTTTTAATATCTCATAATAATAATGAAGATTCGCTTATGTTTGCGTTCAACACAAACAAAATAGAATTACATAATTATGACATTCTCGCCATACAATCTTTATATGGGAAAAAGAAACAAACTATCGAAGACAAACATGTTGTTTATAAAGAAGAAGAAGAACAGGCGGCAGAGGAACAACCTAAGTTATGTGAATTAACGAATATTGATCAGTTTGTCATTGTAAATGAATTTTTGTACGTGTTTTATGATACATGGGTTTGGATTTTTGGTCTTGATAATTCTACAGATGCGATTGGTCCCCAACGAATCACCGATTGGTTAACTTTCTTACCATCAGATTTTGAAAGAGTTACAGCAATTTATCAAAGACCCTCAGGACAAATAGTATTAATAATTAAAAAGCAGAAAACAAATATGATATACATGTTCGATTACCCAAGTTTAATTTTGTTAGACGGTTATCCTAAATCTATCGCAGAGTTTGGCATCAATGCAAGATCCAGAACCCATGCTATCGTAAACAGTTTTTCTGGACGCACTCTTATATTTTATAATGGCATATATTTTACGGAAATAGACGAATGCACCTTGAGACCCAAACAACACGGTCTAATAACCAGAAATTCCCCCGGTGTACCTCCAAACATGGATTCTTCTTTCAGATACAATAACGGAATGTTGTATTTTTTCAAAGATAATGTATTTTATGAATTTAACGAATTCTCTAACCAACTAATAAGAGCAGGAAGAAATAACCTTCAAATATTGAATATCAACTGCCCCAAATATTCTAATTTGTTTCTAGAGATATTAAATAAACTAAAATCGACAGTAGATGAACTGGAATTGAATTCCTTTTAAGAAAACTCATCAGAAGACCACCTTTCCTCAGCTGAAGTTAACGCAAGACTCCTTGCGCCGCTACCAGAATCTTTGATATCCACTCATGATTTAGACGCAAGGATCCTTGCGCGAGTGTCTACGCTATGGCCGCAAGAGTTCTTGCGCGGACGTCATCACGATTACGTAATATAGGATGTGACGTACAGGAGTTGAAACTTCTATACATCATGGATCGTCACCCAGCTAAACTACGTCATAGTCATACATACGTCATTGTTACAATAGTCGAGCAGGCGGCCTAATTGTAAGGGGCATCGCGCCAAATTCGAAATGGTTGCATAACACACAGGGACCATAAATACGGAATATTATTATCTTGGTTCCTATTAGATATTTTGACAATCTGACTTCAGATTTAAACAGAGGACCCATGTATTGCAGGTTGCATAACTTACAGGGGGGGGTACGGGTTGCATAACTTGCAGGGGCAAACACCTATTTTTATTATTTTCTCGGTTGCTAATTGAGATATTTGAAAAATTCAAAATGCTATTTTTAATAAAATTCCGTAGAATTTAATGGTGATATCAGTTTTTAAGAATCTCAAATATGTGACCCGATTTTAAGCAATTTATCTTTAATTTTCTCAACAAGATTTTTAATATATTCATCATTCGTATCCCCATTAAGGGTTAATAGAATTTCTAACTCATTTTTAACATTCTTGATCAGCTGAATTATATTCTTATAATCCGTTTTCTTCTTATTCATTTAAATTTAGTGCTTAATCCGGTGATAACTGCTGAAATGGTTGGAAAACTAGTATTGATAATTGTATATGTGGTTAGTGGTATTAAAACATTTACAAATCCTGTTGCGGCTGATAAAGCTATGGATAGAGAGATTAAACAATAATAGAAATATTTTAAAGCATTATACCTCCTTTTTTTCTTCTTTAACATTATCTCATATTGGTTTATTAATGATTCTAATAATTGAATAAATTTTTCTCTTGGGATATTATCTGGTATTTCCATTTAACTATTTAATATTCCTTCATAACTCTATTGTTACTGAGATCAAAGGTAATATTTTTCTCACCCCCAATCAGAACATAAATTATTGTATGATCTGGAACACTAGCACTAAATTACTCCATCTAAATCTTTTCAGTGATTCGTTGATTTTTGATATCGTATGATAAAACGTTATAGCTTAACATTATAATATAGCAAAGAGTTTTAGCAGCCACATCCTCTTCGAAATCATGGACGAGATGTAAACTAGTTTTTTGTTTATCCACAACTTTCATTCGTTTAGTTGAGTCTATAACATACATTGGTCTCTTTTCGATGAATTCTTCAAATATGTAATATGAGTTATCGTTTAAACTATCTAGTCTTCTGATCTCTGTGTACGCATGATACATTTTTAAATATTCTCCTTTTGAAATGTCTAAATTCTTTAGAGACGATGAAAATGTTTCGCCTCTTCCGTTTTCTAGGTAAGCAGTTTTTAACTTACAGTGATCGAAATATGCAGAATAATTTTTCTGGTTAGGATTATTTCTGTCTGTTTGAAATACGATTATAACCCACTCTGGCGTATCAGACATGCCAGCTGTAAAAGAATTTGTTAAATCTATATCTGAATAGTTACCACTTATAGACTTTCTAATCGTTTTACTTTTCATAAAACTGATGGGAAAATCTTTCTTAATTAGTTCATTCTTTAACTTTATATCAACTAATGGGTCATATTTTACTATAGGCATTCTGATAAATAATACTTTGAGTTACTACCTTCCCAGGTTTTCCATCTTCCCAGACATGGACAGCCATATCATCGTTATTATTTCTCTTAAACGTAATTTTTAACCCTCCTTTATATAATACATCCTGAAATCCACTAAAAAACCCGCCGAGAAGTCTTAATTTGAATAATACCTCTTTTGTTCTGGTTGCATTTTTAAGTTGTCTATCTGTTTCAAATTTAGACATTTTATATTTTTGTGCCTGTGCTTGGGAAAGAAAGCAAGTTCCTAAAGCTGTAGAGGTAATGCCGGGATAATCAATTCTGTCAACAAGATATTCACATTTTTCAATTAATATTTGAGACCAAAGATGGCAGAAAAAATTGTCAAGTATCCTAACCTTATCGTTATCACTATATCCTGTGTTATCATCTCTAACAACTGGTTTATATTTCATGTATACGTCAGCATTCCAAGGATGTATAAACCCATCACCTGAGTCTCTTTCATAAATAACGTCTTTATTCGGTGAATTTAAGTCACCTATAGTCTCTTGTGTTGGGGGGTGTTCTTGATAACTGTAGTTGATAATATTTTCCATTTATAATATAAAAATTTAGTGCTATTCACAAACCTTTAAAATTACAGTGACGAGACTATCTCCAAAATTAATTGCATCATCATTTTCAACTAAAATTGACACTTCCATATAATCAAACTCCATATGTTGAAGTGGAAAATATAGTGGATATGTTGGTTCGTATATAATAGGTTCTTTAAACTCTGCGTTAGTTTTAAATGATGCAATGATATCTGTTTTTTTATGTCTGTAATCATCATGTTTTAACATCATGCCCTTTGCTAATTTACAATGAATATTGATTGTGTCGAATGGATTAAATTTTGGAATCTTAGTTCCAATATAATTTTTATTAGGTTCCAGTTCTATATCGAATCCAAGTACTTCACCGATAGAACCAGCATTGTCAAGGTTCAATTTCAATGGTGATTTTATCTCAACCCGGTTAGTAACATCGTTGCTTTTTATTGATATATTTTTTGAACTGAATGATGATTGTGAGTTTATGTATTCTTCAAGTGCCGTTATATTATATTGACCAGGTGGAATACCCAACTCTTTTGTAATGTTATTTTCTTCATACCACAGTGTATTATTGTGTTTTGTTATATTAGGAGTGAGATATGTAGTATAAAAACCAATCAGTGCAACTTTTAAATTGTCATTAGTGATAGGATGGGACAAGGTTTTTTGTAAGATAGAGTTTCGTTCAGATAATTTGAATACGTATGTCATTTAATAGGATTATTTTTTCTTTCTTTTAAGGCCTCTAATTATGGTTCTTAGTAATTCATATATACCGGTTATGATAGCTTTCCAATCCATTTATATATACGTAAATAATATGTATAAATTAATTACTAATTTTTTTCCATCACTCATCGTGGTTCCAGTTTTCGGTTGAAACGATATGGTATCACCATCTTCAAAGTGAATAGGCAAGTTTTCTGGTATTTCGTTTTTACACAACTCGATTAAACCCGGTTCAGGCTGTGAATTATAACTAACAATAGCACCATCAAAAAGGCACCCATATGCAAAATTACCATCTCCTAATTTAAATTCCCCTTAATTATTATTGTATTTCCCAGTTAAGTATACTGTTGTGATTCTGTTGGTTTGATAATGATGTATGATATTACGAATTGAGTTTGTAATGTAGTTTTCCATCTGAGATTTGTTTACAGCATCGTTTTCTTCAATAGCCGGCTTAATTGCTGTAATTCTTCTTTGGTTATGTAAAGTTATATATCCTGGCGTAATACCCAAAACTTTTTTGTTAACAGAATTGGTCATGTCTGGTGTGTTAACAACTTGGCTATGCTTTGATGTAGTTTTTCCAAATATGTCTATCGGCATTTAATAATGATAAAATATTTTTAATCTTGTAACCCTCATCATACATTTTTAAAAGTGTAACACACAAATGACCACACGTAACTTCATCAAAACCTTGTATTCTATCGTTATTTTATTTGATATTGTTATTAAGATAAATTACTAATTTTTTAGGAGGAACGCCCCCAAATGAGTCAAATACAAAACTTTTATCACGAACTTTAATATAACATATCCAGTGAGTACCTATATTTTTAGAGACATCAAGATTAACAACAGCACATTCATAATTGTTAGGTTTACTCGGCAATTCATCTATCATGTAAACGCCCCTGAAGCCTTTAACACCACTACACAATTTTATGATATCAAAGTTACTTAGAGGCGTAATCCTATCAAGTTTCTTGTTGTGGATCTACGCTTTCGTGTAACGGTACTAGTTGTTTTACACTTTCGTGTACCAGTGCCAAGTATTACGTTCGGGGGTTCAGTTGTTTTTGCTTTCATGAGTGTATTATATCTTTTCATTTCCACAAGTTGTGCATCATTTTTCTGTTTATTATGAACAGCACTTGTAATGGCAGCAACTCCTCCTGCCACTGAACCAGCAGCAGCAAGTGCAGCAAACAATGTGGGAAGAGTAAATATGAAGCCGCCTTTGTGTATAATACACTCATGAAAGCAAAAACAACTGAACCCCCGAACGTAATACTTGGCACTGGTACACGAAAGTGTAAAACAACTAGTACCGTTACACGAAAGCGTAGATCCACAACAAGAAACTTGATAGGATTACGCCTCTAAGTAACTTTGTGGCCGCGGTTGCTCAGTCGGTAACGCGTCTGACTACCATGCTTAAGGTCCCGGGTTCGATCCCCGGCCGGTTCAAATCCGGGAACTTTTCTAACGGTGGAAGCGGCCCCGGCGCCTACCCAGCGTCGAATAACATGGGTACCTGGGGGAAACCCTGGGGGGTAAAGGCGGTCAGGGGCGTGATGCTGATCACATCACCTCCACTCACGACCGGATCAAGAAAGTGTGGGGCGTTACCCCCACACCCCCTATACGCCTTCATGGCGTGGTGCTATGCACAGGGGAACACTTTACCTTTTTTTACCTTTGTGTATTTTTATTCCGCTACCTATTTTCAATTTTTGAAGGTTATTAACTGCTTTCATGTATGATGCTAACGTTACACCACTCCCTATTTTGGTTGGACCACCACCTAAAAATTTTCGTAATTCAGAAACACCATATAGTAATAGAGGTAATGTGAAAATAGTACCACCCTTTCGTATTGTAATACCACTGCCATTTTTTATATTTTTAAGAAAATGTTCTATGATCAGCAAATCTGATAACGTTGTCATTATTTATAATAATAAAAATTATATTACATTGGCATTCCCCACCCGCAAGTAGCCTTCCCATTCATTACAACAGCGGTTCCTAAAGAGGTCAATCTTTCACCAATTGAGGCATCTTTGCTAAACAATCTACCTAATGCTTTATATTCTAACTCTTTGTCTGCTTTATGCCTGCTTTCTAAATCTTGGTTATCTCTATAAACAATATCGTGTTCTTTACAAGCTGAGTCTAATGGATTGATTCCGTGATCACCCCGTGCTAGTCTCTGTTCTAACTTTGTACCTGGCCCGCAATACTGAAAACCTGGAACATGCAATTCAAATGGTAGTTTGTTAATTATATTGTTAACGAATTCTGATCCTTGTTTCTCCCAAAATCGAGGAGGTAGTATGCTAATTATTCTTTATTAAGTGACCTACTTTTTTTAGGATTCTGTAAAATGAAATTAGTTAGCGTATCGCAAAACATTTTCATAATGCTAGCTTTCTCGTTATAAAAGTTACCGTTACCTGCCTCTTCTTCACCCATTATAACAAGCAATCTGTCTACTAGTTTTCTAACATCATTCATCCAAACATATTCTTTAGGAAAGCCTGTGTATTTGCGCAATCCACTTCCGCTACTTGTTTCATCTTTGGGGGACGTTTTCCTATTCTTTATCCCAAATGGGTTTAATAATTGTCATATATTTGTTTGATCTACTTGATTTACTATGTTTAGTGTTGGGATTGTTATTCCAATAAATTACATCTGATTCAAATAAGATGTTCTCGTAATTTCTTTCGTCTTCTTGAGTTACAAGATCATTTGGAATGTCATTTATTGTTAACAAAGCCATTAATCCTTCAGTTGCTTTATACTTTGTACCTTTAATAATAACATTATCGTTGTCAAAAGTGACTTCAGCATTACCAATATAATTCTTACCATAATTTCCACCAACTATCCCAAATGTCTTATCGTTTCTAGTGTTTAGATATTTGGAAACAATCGGACCCAATGATGTTGTGGTGTAATTAGTTAACGCCTTAACGCGTGTTTGTGTTAGTGTTTGTGTTGGTGTTTGTCTTAGCGTTTGTGTTTGTGTCTGTCTTACTGGAACAAGTGATGTGTTGTCAAAAATTTTTGTAAAATTTTATCTCCAAGATGATTAATGGCATCGATAATGGGTTGATCTTGTTTTTTATATTTGTTGTATATACCTGTTTTGGATCTTTTGATACCTTTAAATTCTTCAATCAGTTGATCTCGTAATTGTAATAGTTTATTCGCTTCTGCAACAGATGGTTTCATTTATTAAGAATAATTTTCAGTTCAGGATATAAAATATTTTGCGGTATAAATGCCTGACTGGAATATCAAAACTATTATACCTAGATCATCATTGAATCGAAAAAATGGGGAATATTTACCAAATGATGATTACATGAGATGCATTATAGTTGATCCATCAAAATGTGGCAAGACGACTCTAATGCTAGATAACTTTTTGTTATCGCCAGGGTGGTTTGATAAAAAGAACAGACATGTCTACATATACTCAAAAAGTTTAAATCAACCAGAGTATGTGTTTTTACAAAATCTGCTTATAGATGTTGAACAAGGATTAGGCAAAGATATATGTACATTCTGCAATAGTAATGAAAACGTGGTATCACTTGATGATTGTAAAAGCAATTCCATAGTCATTTTTGATGATTTTATACAGGAGAACCAAGATAATATGAAAAACTATTACACGCGTGGCAGACATAAACAGATTGATGTGTTTTATCTAGGGCTGACGTATAGTAAGATACCAAAACAGCTAATTAGAGACAATGTTAATTTTCTTTGCGTATTTAGACAAGATAATACAAATTTAGATCATATATATAAGGAGTTTGTTGGTGGTTACTTTAGCTTTGATGAATTTAGTTCTCTGCGTAGTGATTGTTGGAATCATGATTATGGTTTAATTACTATAGATCTCACACGTAAACGAGATAATGAGAAATACAGAAATAAAATAAAAAAATTATAACTTAATCAATATCATACCCCGACTTATGGAAACGCGATTCAATTTTTATTATATAAATGGGAGTTGATATTTATGGAAACACATCAAAGAATGTTAGTATCAATAGACTTAAGAAAGATTTTGACAGATTTAAAGATAAGGTGTTAACCGATCACGTGAACACAAAAATAACAAATTCAATTAATGAAATAATAAATACAAAAGTTACAAATAAGTTCCAAAATTCAATTGATGAAAAAATGAATACAAAAATTACAAATTTATATTCTGTTTCAGAATTCAATAAATCAAATTACAAAACTTAATAAAAGAATTAATAAAATTAATTTAATTTGTAAGTTAAAAGGTGATAAACCAGGTATATTTAAATTTACTCACGGTACTACCCAATTTAAGTTTCCATACAAAGGAGCACTATTAAACTTCGAATCTGATGACGATAAATATTATATTAATGCTTTTAAATTCAAATATAATTGAAAATTTTCCATATCAATTTGGAAAGGGGGATATTTTACATTTTGAGCCACATAGGCTAGCAGCAATGGAAGAGCATACCGTTATTTATATTGTTCTGCATACAATAATGGAGTAATCAGTTCTTTTTATTATAATAAATGCCCATAACATATTGCGTCAAGTGTAAATTTAATACCAACAGCATTAATCCTGTTACAAAAAAGGCTAAAAATGGAAGATCATGTGTGTTGTCAAATTGTAAGGAATGTGGATCCAAAAAATCTACGAATGGAGTAATCAGTTTTTTTATTATAATAAATGCCCATAACATATTGCGTCAAGTGTAAATTTAATACCAACAGCATTAATCCTTTTACAAAAAAGGCTAAAAAGGGAAGATCATATGTGATGTCAAATTGTAAGAAATGTGGATCCAAAAAATCTATGTTTAAAAAACTTAGGTGAGACAGAAAACAAGCGGGAACAGATCATTGATGAGCTACATAAAGCAGCTAGAAAAAATTATCCTACAAGAAAAGTTTTAACTTATGGAATAGACGATGTTTGGCAAGCTGATTTGGTTGAAATGGACTCTGGAAATCTTAAAGGTATATCTAAAATGAACAAAGGGTACAAGTACATGATAACCATTATAGACGTCTTTTCTAAGTATGCTTGGGCTATTCCTTTAAAAAATAAAACTGGAAAACACGTCACCGACGCATTTGAACACATATTGAATGAGCGAAAACCAAATAATTTTCAAACCGATAAAGGCAAAGAATTCTACAACAAAGACTTCAAGGAGCTCATGAATAAATATGACATTAATCATTATTCTAGTTATACAAACATCAAATCATCCGTTGTTGAAAGATTCAACAGGACATTGAAAGAAAAAATGTGGAAACAGTTCTCCATACAGGGTAATTACAAATGGATCGACATATTACCAAAATTAGTGCACGATTGTAACCATACAGTACACAGCACTATCAAAATGAAACCTGTTGATGTCAGCTTAAAAAAACAAGAGATGATCTACAACAGTGTGTATCGTAGTGAGGTAACAAAAAGTTATCCCAAGTATAAAGTTGGTGATCATGTACGTGTTAGTAAGATAAAAGGAATATTCGAGAAAGGATACACAGCCAACTGGTCTACCGAGATATTTACGATTGAAAAAGTATTTTAAAGCGATCCATCATATTATCATCTCAAGGACTCTAAGGGCGAACAAATCATCGGCACATTTTACGAACAAGAACTACAGAAAACAAAACACTCCGATATATACTTGGTTGAGAAAGTATTACGTAAAAAAAGAGATATGGTATATGTTAAATGGCTTGGGTTTGATAGTTCACATAATAGTTGGGTTAATAAGGTAGATGTTATTGTTTAATAAATGGAAATTACAGTAGTAGAGTATTAGTATAAATAATTTTTTCCTATTACATGGAGCTTACAAGAAAATGTTCTATTTGCAAGACCGTTAAATATCATTCTGAGTTTTCAAAAAATAAAAACTTAAAATATGGTATAACTTATATATGTTACATTTGTAAAAAGATCGATAGTGGTAAATTGCTTGAAAAGATTCCATGCTCACTATGTGGCAAATATATTGCAAAAGTGCAATGAAAAAACATTTTGAAATACCATTACATAAGCATCTAGAAAAATATAATTCCATTGTTGATAACAACCCAATGCTATCCCAGTTAACTAAATTTACTTAAACATTTTTTCCTAATAAATGAGCATTGGAAATAATACAATGCAATACAATACTTCTGATATAAATAACGCAATGGATCTAGATAATATAAGAACCAAGCGTAATCTAATAAACTTTGCTAAGCAGCATGGCATCAAAGGGTATAACAGATGTACGACAATAAACGGATTAAGAAAGTACATAAGAAGACAACTAACACAAAAGGCTTCCACTCATGCTGTAGATAATATAAACGGTAGACGTAATTTAGTTAAATTTGCTAACGAGAATAATATAACTGGATGCAATAAATATAAGACAGTCGAGGGGTTAAGGGATTATATCAAACATATGCTGGATTTACAACAATTTGCAACACGTAATCTTGAATTTGCATAAACAGTTGACTTATTAGATATTACCAAGGGTATAAATAATTTAAAACAATTTGCTAGAGATAATGGAATTACTGGATATAGCAAGTATAAAAAGGAAAGTGATCTTCGGTTCTATATAAGATGTCAGTTAGAAAAATTACCATTTACAGATATCGATGACAGTAATGATACATTTCCTCAACCACGAGAGAGATATCAACCACTATTTTCTAATATCCCTAATAGTAATGATGTATTTCCACAACCACGAGAGAGATATCAACCACCATTTATAGATATCGACAACAGGGATGAGTTATTTACACCAAGTTCTCAAACTGATACTGAGTATAACAACATATTCAACATATCACGTAATAACATTCCGTTAGATATTACGCATCCAATGATAACTTTGTAGCTATTGAAGAATATGTTAGACAAGGACGCGATAGAGAGAATATTGATAGTCTTAGAGTTTTTTCGGATGCTCGCTATAGAGTGGAATCTAGAGGCGATAACAATAATATAGATTTCTTTGCATCGCATGATATTATTAATCAAATTATTGAAAAGAGAAAAGCAACTGTTGGATTTAGAGAAGGCGTAGATAGAATAAACTTCGTTATTGAAAATCCAAGGCTTCATAGTAGAGCTTTCTCTACAGGTTTTAGTATTGTACAACAATCAACCATGGCACTCTGGCAAGCCATTTTAACAAAATAATGGAACAATATGATGAGATTGCTTTAGAAGATACAAGATTCCATATTCAAATTAGGGATGGCCAAACGGATCCGGATCCGAAAAATCCGGATCTGGATCCGGATCCGAAAATTCCGGATCCGGATCGGAAAGTTTCGGATCTGGATCCGGATCCGAGAGTTCCGGATCCGCGGATCCGGATCCGAAAGTTCCGGATCCGGGTCTGAAAGTTTCGGATCCGGATACAAAAATTTCGGATCCGGGTCCCAAAGTTTCGGATCTGGATCCGGATCCGAGAGTTTCGTATCTCAATCCCATTATAATATTACCACACCTTAGTCCTACAAGAATTTTTTTCAAGTGTTGTTCCTAAAATACTTTGCTACGCATCGGCTAACACACTCGTGCACAAATGTCCGAAGTGATTTTGTAAATGCCATTGAAACGAATATGTATTCATTCGAATGTATTGGAAATGAAAACACACATAAATGTGAGACATTCCATTCCAGGATGAAACTTTTAACACATATAACAAGATAGAAATGTTATACAAAAATTATACAATTGTTCTACAGTTACAGTTTTACAAATTAAAATAAAACATTATAATATATGCAGTGTTAAATAATTACAAAGTGTAAGACTAACAAGAGAGGTTATCTAAAGGTCCCCCTCCGATTTCCATGAAACTTGGCAGTATAGTGGGGCCCAAAGGAAGAATTACGTGTTTTTTTGTTTCAGCTAAAAAACGGTTTTAGGGGGCAAAACCCCCTCAAATGTCAAGATGAGGACAAATTGAAGTGAGGATCTGACCCCTGTGTCTTTCCGATTTCCATGAAACTTGGCAGGTGTATAGTGGGGCCCAATGGAAGAAATACGTGTTTTTTTGTTTCAGATAAAAAACGGTTTTAGGGGGCAAAACCCCCTCAAATGTCAAGATGAGGACAAATTGAAGTGAGGATCTGACCCTGTGTCCCCCTCCGATTTCCATGATACTTGGCAGGTGTATGTATAAACGGGCCCAAATGAAGAAATACGTGTTTTTTTTTCTTTCAGCTAAAGAACGGTTTTAGGGGGCAAAACCCCCTCAAATGTCAAGATGAGGACAAATTGAAGTGAGGATCTGACCCTGTGTCCCCCTCCGATTTCCATGATACTTGGCAGGTGTGTGTATAAACGGTCCCAAATGAAGAAATACGTGTTTTTTTTGTTTCAGCTAAAAAACTGTTTTAGGGGGCAAAACCCCCTCAAATGTCAAGATGAGGACAAATTGAAGTGAGGATCTGACCCCTGTGTCTTTCCGATTTCCATGAAACTTGCCAGGTGTATAGTGGGGCCCAATGGAAGAAATACGTATTTTTTTGTTTCAGATAAAAAACTGTTTTAGGGGCAAAACCTCCCCTCAAATGTCAAGATGAGGACAAATTGAAGGGAGGATCGGACCCCTGTGTCCCCCTCCGATTTCCATGATACTTGGTAGGTGTGTGTATAAACGGGCCCAAATGAAGAAATACGTGTTTTTTTTGTTTCGGCTAAAAAACGATTTTAGGGGGCAACCCCCCCTCAAATGTCAATATGAGGACAAATTTAAGTGGGCATTTGATTTGTGTGTCCCCCTCCGATTTCCATGAAACTTGGCAG
The DNA here is from genome assembly GCF_977018435.1 of Lepisma saccharinum. Classification (NCBI taxonomy): domain Eukaryota; kingdom Metazoa; phylum Arthropoda; class Insecta; order Zygentoma; family Lepismatidae; genus Lepisma; species Lepisma saccharinum. The sequence goes on along the minus strand of NW_028143008.1, from coordinate 351,519 downwards.
GTGTATAGTGGGGCCCAAAGGAAGAAATACATGTTTTTTTTTTGTTTCAGCTAAAAAACGGTTTTACAGGGCGAAACCCACTGAATTGTCAAGATGAGGACAAATTGAAGTCGGGATCTGACCCCTGTGTCCCCCTCAGATTTCCATGAAACTTGGCAGGTGTGTGTATAAATGGGCCCAAATGAAGAAGTACGTGTTTTTTTATTTCGGAAAAAAAATTGTTCTAGGGGGCAACCTCCTCTCAAATGTCAAGATGAGGACAAATTGAAGTGGGGATCTGACCCCTGAGTTCCCCTCCGATTTCCATGAAACGTGGCAGGTGTATAGAGGGGCCCGAAGGAAGAATTACATGTTTTTTTGTTTGAGCTAAAAACTGTTTCAGGGGGCAAAATCCCCTCAAATGTCAAGATGAGGACAAATTCAAGTAAGGATCTGACCCCTGTGTTCCCCTCCGATTTTCATGAAACTTCGCAGGTGTATAGTATAGAGGGGCCCAAAGGAAGAAATACGTGTTTTTTTGTTTCGGCTAAAATACTGTTTTAGGGGGCAAAACCCGCCTCAAATGTCAAGATTAGGACAAATTGCCGTGGGAATCATCTGACCCCTGTGTCCCCCTCCGATTCCCATGAAATTTGACAGGTGTATAGAGAGGCCGTATGCCCCCTGTTTCTTCCTATGCCATATTTACGTGGTTTCGGGGACAGATCCCCACTTCAATTTCTCCTCATCTTGACATTTGAGGGGGGGCTCTATACACCTGCCAAGTTTCATGGAAATCGGAGGGGGAGACTTAGACCTCCCTAGTAAGGAAGTGTATTAATTAATTACAAATCGCGCACGCGAGCACACACACTATATATATATATATGTATGTATATTATATATATATTTATATTAGTAGGTAACAATATGTTATAAGCACATTCTTACTTTCCAAAGAAGCGCATGTGGGATGGCAAAACGGATCCGGATCCGAAAATTCCGGATCCGGATCCGAAAGTACCTGATCCGGATCTGAAAGTACCGGATCCGAAAGTTTTGGATACGGATCCGAAAGTTCTGGATCCGGATCCGAAAGTTCTGAATCCGGATCCGAAAGTTCTGGATCCGGATCCAAAACTTTCGGATCCGGTACTTTCAGATCCGGATCAGGTACTTTCGGATCCGGATCCGGTACTACAGGGTAATTACAAATGGATCGACATATTACCAAAATTAGTGCACGATTGTAACCATACAGTACACAGCACTATCAAAATGAAACCTGTTGATGTCAGCTTAAAAAAACAAGAGATGATCTACAACAGTGTGTATCGTAGTGAGGTAACAAAAAGTTATCCCAAGTATAAAGTTGGTGATCATGTACGTGTTAGTAAGATAAAAGGAATATTCGAGAAAGGATACACAGCCAACTGGTCTACCGAGATATTTACGATTGAAAAAGTATTTTAAAGCGATCCATCATATTATCATCTCAAGGACTCTAAGGGCGAACAAATCATCGGCACATTTTACGAACAAGAACTACAGAAAACAAAACACTCCGATATATACTTGGTTGAGAAAGTATTACGTAAAAAAAGAGATATGGTATATGTTAAATGGCTTGGGTTTGATAGTTCACATAATAGTTGGGTTAATAAGGTAGATGTTATTGTTTAATAAATGGAAATTACAGTAGTAGAGTATTAGTATAAATAATTTTTTCCTATTACATGGAGCTTACAAGAAAATGTTCTATTTGCAAGACCGTTAAATATCATTCTGAGTTTTCAAAAAATAAAAACTTAAAATATGGTATAACTTATATATGTTACATTTGTAAAAAGATCGATAGTGGTAAATTGCTTGAAAAGATTCCATGCTCACTATGTGGCAAATATATTGCAAAAGTGCAATGAAAAAACATTTTGAAATACCATTACATAAGCATCTAGAAAAATATAATTCCATTGTTGATAACAACCCAATGCTATCCCAGTTAACTAAATTTACTTAAACATTTTTTCCTAATAAATGAGCATTGGAAATAATACAATGCAATACAATACTTCTGATATAAATAACGCAATGGATCTAGATAATATAAGAACCAAGCGTAATCTAATAAACTTTGCTAAGCAGCATGGCATCAAAGGGTATAACAGATGTACGACAATAAACGGATTAAGAAAGTACATAAGAAGACAACTAACACAAAAGGCTTCCACTCATGCTGTAGATAATATAAACGGTAGACGTAATTTAGTTAAATTTGCTAACGAGAATAATATAACTGGATGCAATAAATATAAGACAGTCGAGGGGTTAAGGGATTATATCAAACATATGCTGGATTTACAACAATTTGCAACACGTAATCTTGAATTTGCATAAACAGTTGACTTATTAGATATTACCAAGGGTATAAATAATTTAAAACAATTTGCTAGAGATAATGGAATTACTGGATATAGCAAGTATAAAAAGGAAAGTGATCTTCGGTTCTATATAAGATGTCAGTTAGAAAAATTACCATTTACAGATATCGATGACAGTAATGATACATTTCCTCAACCACGAGAGAGATATCAACCACTATTTTCTAATATCCCTAATAGTAATGATGTATTTCCACAACCACGAGAGAGATATCAACCACCATTTATAGATATCGACAACAGGGATGAGTTATTTACACCAAGTTCTCAAACTGATACTGAGTATAACAACATATTCAACATATCACGTAATAACATTCCGTTAGATATTACGCATCCAATGATAACTTTGTAGCTATTGAAGAATATGTTAGACAAGGACGCGATAGAGAGAATATTGATAGTCTTAGAGTTTTTTCGGATGCTCGCTATAGAGTGGAATCTAGAGGCGATAACAATAATATAGATTTCTTTGCATCGCATGATATTATTAATCAAATTATTGAAAAGAGAAAAGCAACTGTTGGATTTAGAGAAGGCGTAGATAGAATAAACTTCGTTATTGAAAATCCAAGGCTTCATAGTAGAGCTTTCTCTACAGGTTTTAGTATTGTACAACAATCAACCATGGCACTCTGGCAAGCCATTTTAACAAAATAATGGAACAATATGATGAGATTGCTTTAGAAGATACAAGATTCCATATTCAAATTAGGGATGGCCAAACGGATCCGGATCCGAAAAATCCGGATCTGGATCCGGATCCGAAAATTCCGGATCCGGATCGGAAAGTTTCGGATCTGGATCCGGATCCGAGAGTTCCGGATCCGCGGATCCGGATCCGAAAGTTCCGGATCCGGGTCTGAAAGTTTCGGATCCGGATACAAAAATTTCGGATCCGGGTCCCAAAGTTTCGGATCTGGATCCGGATCCGAGAGTTTCGTATCTCAATCCCATTATAATATTACCACACCTTAGTCCTACAAGAATTTTTTTCAAGTGTTGTTCCTAAAATACTTTGCTACGCATCGGCTAACACACTCGTGCACAAATGTCCGAAGTGATTTTGTAAATGCCATTGAAACGAATATGTATTCATTCGAATGTATTGGAAATGAAAACACACATAAATGTGAGACATTCCATTCCAGGATGAAACTTTTAACACATATAACAAGATAGAAATGTTATACAAAAATTATACAATTGTTCTACAGTTACAGTTTTACAAATTAAAATAAAACATTATAATATATGCAGTGTTAAATAATTACAAAGTGTAAGACTAACAAGAGAGGTTATCTAAAGGTCCCCCTCCGATTTCCATGAAACTTGGAAGTATAGTGGGGCCCAAAGGAAGAATTACGTGTTTTTTTGTTTCAGCTAAAAAACGGTTTTAGGGGGCAAAACCCCCTCAAATGTCAAGATGAGGACAAATTGAAGTGAGGATCTGACCCCTGTGTCTTTCCGATTTCCATGAAACTTGGCAGGTGTATAGTGGGGCCCAATGGAAGAAATACGTGTTTTTTTGTTTCAGATAAAAAACGGTTTTAGGGGGCAAAACCCCCTCAAATGTCAAGATGAGGACAAATTGAAGTGAGGATCTGACCCTGTGTCCCCCTCCGATTTCCATGATACTTGGCAGGTGTATGTATAAACGGGCCCAAATGAAGAAATACGTGTTTTTTTTTCTTTCAGCTAAAGAACGGTTTTAGGGGGCAAAACCCCCTCAAATGTCAAGATGAGGACAAATTGAAGTGAGGATCTGACCCTGTGTCCCCCTCCGATTTCCATGATACTTGGCAGGTGTGTGTATAAACGGTCCCAAATGAAGAAATACGTGTTTTTTTTGTTTCAGCTAAAAAACTGTTTTAGGGGGCAAAACCCCCTCAAATGTCAAGATGAGGACAAATTGAAGTGAGGATCTGACCCCTGTGTCTTTCCGATTTCCATGAAACTTGCCAGGTGTATAGTGGGGCCCAATGGAAGAAATACGTATTTTTTTGTTTCAGATAAAAAACTGTTTTAGGGGCAAAACCTCCCCTCAAATGTCAAGATGAGGACAAATTGAAGGGAGGATCGGACCCCTGTGTCCCCCTCCGATTTCCATGATACTTGGTAGGTGTGTGTATAAACGGGCCCAAATGAAGAAATACGTGTTTTTTTTGTTTCGGCTAAAAAACGATTTTAGGGGGCAACCCCCCCTCAAATGTCAATATGAGGACAAATTTAAGTGGGCATTTGATTTGTGTGTCCCCCTCCGATTTCCATGAAACTTGGGAGGTGTATAGTGGGGCCCAAAGGAAGAAATACATGTTTTTTTTTGTTTCAGCTAAAAAACGGTTTTACAGGGCGAAACCCACTGAATTGTCAAGATGAGGACAAATTGAAGTCGGGATCTGACCCCTGTGTCCCCCTCAGATTTCCATGAAACTTGGCAGGTGTGTGTATAAATGGGCCCAAATGAAGAAATACGTGTTTTTTTATTTCGGAAAAAAATTTGTTCTAGGGGGCAACCTCCTCTCAAATGTCAAGATGAGGACAAATTGAAGTGGGGATCTGACCCCTGAGTTCCCCTCCGATTTCCATGAAACGTGGCAGGTGTATAGAGGGGCCCGAAGGAAGAATTACATGTTTTTTTGTTTGAGCTAAAAACTGTTTCAGGGGGCAAAACCCGCCTCAAATGTCAAGATTAGGACAAATTGCCGTGGGAATCATCTGACCCCTGTGTCCCCCTCCGATTCCCATGAAATTTGACAGGTGTATAGAGAGGCCGTATGCCCCCTGTTTCTTCCTATGCCATATTTACGTGGTTTCGGGGACAGATCCCCACTTCAATTTCTCCTCATCTTGACATTTGAGGGGGGGCTCTATACACCTGCCAAGTTTCATGGAAATCGGAGGGGGAGACTTAGACCTCCCTAGTAAGGAAGTGTATTAATTAATTACAAATCGCGCACGCGAGCACACACACTATATATATATATATGTATGTATATTATATATATATTTATATTAGTAGGTAACAATATGTTATAAGCACATTCTTACTTTCCAAAGAAGCGCATGTGGGATGGCAAAACGGATCCGGATCCGAAAATTCCGGATCCGGATCCGAAAGTACCTGATCCGGATCTGAAAGTACCGGATCCGAAAGTTTTGGATACGGATCCGAAAGTTCTGGATCCGGATCCGAAAGTTCTGAATCCGGATCCGAAAGTTCTGGATCCGGATCCAAAACTTTCGGATCCGGTACTTTCAGATCCGGATCAGGTACTTTCGGATCCGGATCCGGTACTACAGGGTAATTACAAATGGATCGACATATTACCAAAATTAGTGCACGATTGTAACCATACAGTACACAGCACTATCAAAATGAAACCTGTTGATGTCAGCTTAAAAAAACAAGAGATGATCTACAACAGTGTGTATCGTAGTGAGGTAACAAAAAGTTATCCCAAGTATAAAGTTGGTGATCATGTACGTGTTAGTAAGATAAAAGGAATATTCGAGAAAGGATACACAGCCAACTGGTCTACCGAGATATTTACGATTGAAAAAGTATTTTAAAGCGATCCATCATATTATCATCTCAAGGACTCTAAGGGCGAACAAATCATCGGCACATTTTACGAACAAGAACTACAGAAAACAAAACACTCCGATATATACTTGGTTGAGAAAGTATTACGTAAAAAAAGAGATATGGTATATGTTAAATGGCTTGGGTTTGATAGTTCACATAATAGTTGGGTTAATAAGGTAGATGTTATTGTTTAATAAATGGAAATTACAGTAGTAGAGTATTAGTATAAATAATTTTTTCCTATTACATGGAGCTTACAAGAAAATGTTCTATTTGCAAGACCGTTAAATATCATTCTGAGTTTTCAAAAAATAAAAACTTAAAATATGGTATAACTTATATATGTTACATTTGTAAAAAGATCGATAGTGGTAAATTGCTTGAAAAGATTCCATGCTCACTATGTGGCAAATATATTGCAAAAGTGCAATGAAAAAACATTTTGAAATACCATTACATAAGCATCTAGAAAAATATAATTCCATTGTTGATAACAACCCAATGCTATCCCAGTTAACTAAATTTACTTAAATATTTTTTCCTAATAAATGAGCATTGGAAATAATACAATGCAACACAATACTTCTGATATAAATAACGCAATGGATCTAGATAATATAAGAACCAAGCGTAATCTAATAAACTTTGCTAAGCAGCATGGCATCAAAGGGTATAACAGATGTACGACAATAAACGGATTAAGAAAGTACATAAGAAGACAACTAACACAAAAGGCTTCCACTCATGCTGTAGATAATATAAACGGTAGACGTAATTTAGTTAAATTTGCTAACGAGAATAATATAACTGGATGCAATAAATATAAGACAGTCGAGGGGTTAAGGGATTATATCAAACATATGCTGGATTTACAACAATTTGCAACACGTAATCTTGAATTTGCATAAACAGTTGACTTATTAGATATTACCAAGGGTATAAATAATTTAAAACAATTTGCTAGAGATAATGGAATTACTGGATATAGCAAGTATAAAAAGGAAAGTGATCTTCGGTTCTATATAAGATGTCAGTTAGAAAAATTACCATTTACAGATATCGATGACAGTAATGATACATTTCCTCAACCACGAGAGAGATATCAACCACTATTTTCTAATATCCCTAATAGTAATGATGTATTTCCACAACCACGAGAGAGATATCAACCACCATTTATAGATATCGACAACAGGGATGAGTTATTTACACCAAGTTCTCAAACTGATACTGAGTATAACAACATATTCAACATATCACGTAATAACATTCCGTTAGATATTACGCATCCAATGATAACTTTGTAGCTATTGAAGAATATGTTAGACAAGGACGCGATAGAGAGAATATTGATAGTCTTAGAGTTTTTTCGGATGCTCGCTATAGAGTGGAATCTAGAGGCGATAACAATAATATAGATTTCTTTGCATCGCATGATATTATTAATCAAATTATTGAAAAGAGAAAAGCAACTGTTGGATTTAGAGAAGGCGTAGATAGAATAAACTTCGTTATTGAAAATCCAAGGCTTCATAGTAGAGCTTTCTCTACAGGTTTTAGTATTGTACAACAATCAACCATGGCACTCTGGCAAGCCATTTTAACAAAATAATGGAACAATATGATGAGATTGCTTTAGAAGATACAAGATTCCATATTCAAATTAGGGATGGCCAAACGGATCCGGATCCGAAAAATCCGGATCTGGATCCGGATCCGAAAATTCCGGATCCGGATCGGAAAGTTTCGGATCTGGATCCGGATCCGAGAGTTCCGGATCCGCGGATCCGGATCCGAAAGTTCCGGATCCGGGTCTGAAAGTTTCGGATCCGGATACAAAAATTTCGGATCCGGGTCCCAAAGTTTCGGATCTGGATCCGGATCCGAGAGTTTCGTATCTCAATCCCATTATAATATTACCACACCTTAGTCCTACAAGAATTTTTTTCAAGTGTTGTTCCTAAAATACTTTGCTACGCATCGGCTAACACACTCGTGCACAAATGTCCGAAGTGATTTTGTAAATGCCATTGAAACGAATATGTATTCATTCGAATGTATTGGAAATGAAAACACACATAAATGTGAGACATTCCATTCCAGGATGAAACTTTTAACACATATAACAAGATAGAAATGTTATACAAAAATTATACAATTGTTCTACAGTTACAGTTTTACAAATTAAAATAAAACATTATAATATATGCAGTGTTAAATAATTACAAAGTGTAAGACTAACAAGAGAGGTTATCTAAAGGTCCCCCTCCGATTTCCATGAAACTTGGCAGTATAGTGGGGCCCAAAGGAAGAATTACGTGTTTTTTTGTTTCAGCTAAAAAACGGTTTTAGGGGGCAAAACCCCCTCAAATGTCAAGATGAGGACAAATTGAAGTGAGGATCTGACCCCTGTGTCTTTCCGATTTCCATGAAACTTGGCAGGTGTATAGTGGGGCCCAAAGGAAGAAATACATGTTTTTTTTTTGTTTCAGCTAAAAAACGGTTTTTTACAGGGCGAAACCCACTGAATTGTCAAGATGAGGACAAATTGAAGTCGGGATCTGACCCCTGTGTCCCCCTCAGATTTCCATGAAACTTGGCAGGTGTGTGTATAAATGGGCCCAAATGAAGAAATACGTGTTTTTTTATTTCGGAAAAAAATTTGTTCTAGGGGGCAACCTCCTCTCAAATGTCAAGATGAGGACAAATTGAAGTGGGGATCTGACCCCTGAGTTCCCCTCCGATTTCCATGAAACGTGGCAGGTGTATAGAGGGGCCCGAAGGAAGAATTACATGTTTTTTTGTTTGAGCTAAAAACTGTTTCAGGGGGCAAAATCCCCTCAAATGTCAAGATGAGGACAAATTCAAGTAAGGATCTGACCCCTGTGTTCCCCTCCGATTTTCATGAAACTTCGCAGGTGTATAGTATAGAGGGGCCCAAAGGAAGAAATACGTGTTTTTTTGTTTCGGCTAAAATACTGTTTTAGGGGGCAAAACCCGCCTCAAATGTCAAGATTAGGACAAATTGCCGTGGGAATCATCTGACCCCTGTGTCCCCCTCCGATTCCCATGAAATTTGACAGGTGTATAGAGAGGCCGTATGCCCCCTGTTTCTTCCTATGCCATATTTACGTGGTTTCGGGGACAGATCCCCACTTCAATTTCTCCTCATCTTGACATTTGAGGGGGGGCTCTATACACCTGCCAAGTTTCATGGAAATCGGAGGGGGAGACTTAGACCTCCCTAGTAAGGAAGTGTATTAATTAATTACAAATCGCGCACGCGAGCACACACACTATATATATATATATGTATGTATATTATATATATATTTATATTAGCAGGTAACAATATGTTATAAGCACATTCTTACTTTCCAAAGAAGCGCATGTGGGATGGCAAAACGGATCCGGATCCGAAAATTCCGGATCCGGATCCGAAAGTACCTGATCCGGATCTGAAAGTACCGGATCCGAAAGTTTTGGATACGGATCCGAAAGTTCTGGATCCGGATCCGAAAGTTCTGAATCCGGATCCGAAAGTTCTGGATCCGGATCCAAAACTTTCGGATCCGGTACTTTCAGATCCGGATCAGGTACTTTCGGATCCGGATCCGGTACTACAGGGTAATTACAAATGGATCGACATATTACCAAAATTAGTGCACGATTGTAACCATACAGTACACAGCACTATCAAAATGAAACCTGTTGATGTCAGCTTAAAAAAACAAGAGATGATCTACAACAGTGTGTATCGTAGTGAGGTAACAAAAAGTTATCCCAAGTATAAAGTTGGTGATCATGTACGTGTTAGTAAGATAAAAGGAATATTCGAGAAAGGATACACAGCCAACTGGTCTACCGAGATATTTACGATTGAAAAAGTATTTTAAAGCGATCCATCATATTATCATCTCAAGGACTCTAAGGGCGAACAAATCATCGGCACATTTTACGAACAAGAACTACAGAAAACAAAACACTCCGATATATGCTTGGTTGAGAAAGTATTACGTAAAAAAAGAGATATGGTATATGTTAAATGGCTTGGTTTTGATAGTTCACATAATAGTTGGGTTAATAAGGCAGATGTTATTGTTTAATAAATGGAAATTACAGTAGTAGAGTATTAGTATAAATAATTTTTTCCTATTACATGGAGCTTACAAGAAAATGCTCTATTTGCAAGACCATTAAATATCATTCTGAGTTTTCAAAAAATAAAAACTTAAAATATGGTATAACTTATATATGTTACATTTGTAAAAAGATCGATAGTGGTAAATTGCTTGAAAAGATTCCATGCTCACTATGTGGCAAATATATTGCAAAAGTGCAATGAAAAAACATTTTGAAATACCATTACATAAGCATCTAGAAAAATATAATTCCATTGTTGATAACAACCCAATGCTATCCCAGTTAACTAAATTTACTTAAACATTTTTTCCTAATAAATGAGCATTGGAAATAATACTATGCAACACAATACTTCTGATATAAATAACGCAATGGATCTAGATAATATAAGAACCAAGCGTATGTAGTGGTATTTGTGGTATTATAAACTCGAGAAAAGAGGAGGTCTTGTATTACTAAAATTAGGCCAAAATGCCTATAAAAGCTTATTGTTCAAGTGTCTTTCTCTATCAAATTTAAGATTTTTATACAATAAATTTTTTGAGAAAAGAGGACACCCCCTCTCAGATTGATTTGACTACATCTGAATTTGCCAGATTGTTATTCATAAGCTTATTAAAAATATGTTTTTCTTGACACTGTTTTGGTTTTAGTTAACTACACAGTAGTATACTGTAAAATATAATCTTAAATATTTGTTTTAAAATATTTTTATACTAGTATGTTAATATGTTAATTTGGAATATTTTAATTTAGGACCAGGCTTAATTGATATATCTAATACTAAGATAATGTATTGTGTAGAAGTTTTCTAGAATTGCTCTGTTTGGGCTTTGCGTGGCTTTTCCCAGTTTGTTGAGTGTCGCTGCTTGGTTTCGCGTGGGCATTCTAAGTCTCGCTGTTATGTTTCGCGTGAGTAAGTTGCTTTGTTTGGGCTTCGCGTGGCTATTCCCAGTTTGTTGAGTGTCGCTGCTTGGTTTCGCGTGGGCATTCTAAGTCTCGCTGTTATGTTTCGCGTGAGTGAGTTTCTCTGTTTGGTAGATACAGCAATATACAAGATTGAAACATAACACACGGCATTAGGTCAATGCTTTCTATCCACGTGCAGACATGCAATGGTGCTCGGCCAGTGATTCTGGAGTCGGGGCTTCCGTAGATCAATATTTATTCTATCTTCGCCTGACTCTGTGGCCGAGCGGTTAGCACATCGCGCTGCGACGCTAAGAGTCTCGGGTTCGAATCCCGGTTGGGCTTGGTTGTTTGTGAAAGTCCATTCATCAATTTCATTCTTTTATTACTTATTTTCATCTTCGCAAATTAGCAAGAGGCACAAAACACAAAGTAAAATAAACTAAATCAACCAACCAACCAATCATTCTACCTTCGCACAAGTGGCTTTAATTAAATAATCCATCATAATTTTATTAAGTACAGAATTTTGATTTGAAGCCCAAAAAATTGTATATAATAAACCTAGGATAAAAAAATACCCGCACACACTAAAGATATACATTAAGTACACAAAACATATTGCTAAACTTATTTGATATTTTATAAATAAAGATAGAGTTTTAATTTAAACCCCAAAAAATCTTATAACTAATAATAAAAATGCCAAATCAAAACTATTGTAATCAATGCAATAAGAATATATCTAGCCATAATTGGGCTAGACACCAAAAGAATTGTGACCTAGAAAAATGCAAAATACTAACAAAGATATGCCCAAAATGCCATAGAAAATATAATCTGGAATATTTTACATATAAACACAAAAATACTTGTTATGTACAACCATCTACATTTTCATCTGGTCTAAAAAGAAAACTTGAAACATCTAATAATACTAGATCAGCAAAAAAGCCATGCTATACACATATTCATAGCAGTTTTAATGGTCAATTAAAGGATTACCGTTTTATATCAGAGTCAAAATGCGATATTAAGAATTTTTTCAATAATATAAATTCTGATGTGCAGGATATTCTAAATAAACAAAATAACTCTTATAAATTATCTTTCAAATTATTTACACAATATAAGAAACCGAATGGAACAAAATTTACACACCCCCACATAACAGAAACTGTAGTTATATATTCAAATACAAATTTAGATGAAATAATAAACAGTTTGATAGATCAATTAATTATTAAACACTCTGAATTTGCGGCAAAAGAATCTGGATGGAGTTTGTGTGGAAGTCCACACAAGTTATATATTAATATTTCTAAATTTAACCCATTACAAGGTTCGACATATGTGCCATTACCTGCTAATATTAAAAACAAAAGAGCCGTGGTTAACATAGAAAATAATGTTCAGAAATGTTTTTTGTGGTGTATTTTAGCTGCTTTATATTCAGTTTTAAGGAATCCTGAGAGAATAAGTAATTATAAACAACATGAAAATGATTTTAATAATATTATGGAGGGCTTAGAATATCCAATGTCTGTTCAAAATATTGATAAATTTGAAAAAAAGGCCAGAGATATCAATGGTAAAAAATTATCTATTAATGTATTTATTTGTTCTAATGGTGCTGGGAATTGCTTGATAGAACCTCTCAGAATTAGTACACTTGATGATGAATCTGCTATTCCGATTGATTTGCTCTTAATTGAAGGGGATGGCACATACCATTACACTCTAATACGCAATCTTGAAGCATTAATCAGAAAACAAATAAATAAATCTAATATAATATACAAGTTGTGCCGAAGATGTTTAACTGTATTTGATGGTAGAAAAATGGTAAATGGGGTTAGTGAAGAGAATGCAGAAATTGCTAAAAACAAGTTAGTTGAACATTTAAAATATTGTGGCAGCCATAAACCTGTTCATATGCTTATGCCTAATCCAAATGATAATGCTAAATTCAAAAAATTTGAAGCCTTATTATGGCAACCAGCATATATAGTTTGTGATTTTGAGTCAAACCTGAAACCTCTTGCATTCTGCAATCCAGATCCTGACGAATCTTCAAGTACATCATACCAGGTACATGAACCTTCTAGTTTTTGTTATATAGTTATACAGAATGATGTTGTTAGTAAAGAATATTTATACATGGGACCAAATGCCATCAAAGAATTTGCACATAGAATAGAAAATGAGTGCTATGATATAGCATCTAATATCTTATTAAAATCAAAACCTATGATGCCTTTAACAGAAGAACAAATTGAAAATTTTAAAAATGCAAAAAAAATGTCTGGTATGTGATTGTGAATTTTCAGATACAAATATCAAGGTGAAACACCATTCCCATGCAAATGGTAAATTCTTAATGGCTCTGTGTAATAACTGTAATATTAAGATCCAGAGACCAAAATTTGTCCCGATATTTTGCCATGGTGCATCTAATTATGATTTTCATCATCTGATCAGATACGAGGGGTTTGACAAGCAGAATTTAAATATTTTAGCAGAAAATGATGAGAAATATATAGCCATTAGCAAGATAATTAAAATTAATAGTGTTTCCATTCACTTAAGATTTCTTGATTCCTACAGAATTCTGTCGGCTAGCTTGGCTACTTTGGCCAGTCAATTATCTTATGATCAATTTAAAATTACTTGTGACATGTTTACAAATCAGGATTTGAAATTAATTAGGCGAAAAGGGGTATATCCATATGATTATGTTACTGATTTTTCTAAATTTGATGAGTGTGCTTTGCCACCAAAACAAGCATTCTATAGTAAACTTAGGGCATCCGAAATTACTGATGAAGATTATCACCATGCCAAGTTGATGTGGGACAACTTAAAATGCCAGACATTTGGTGATTATCATAAGGCATGTTTAAAACTTGATGTAACTCTTTTAGCCGATATACTTCAGGCATTTAGAAAATCTTCAATAGAAAATTATAAACTAGATCCAATTTATTTCTATAGTGCTCCAGGGCTAGCATGGTCTGCAATGTTTTTTAAAACTAAAATGGAGTTAAATTTAATCCAAGATCAAGATATGTATCTATTTATGGAACAGTGTATAAGAGGAGGGATGGTGCAATGCTCTCAGAGATATGCCAGGGCTAATAATAAATATATTTCTAATTGTGATCCAGAATTGCCATCAAATTATATACTTTATGTGGATGCAAATAGCTTGTATGGTTATGCTATGATGGGTAAATTGCCATATGCAGGACTTGAGTGGGTTGAAAATTTTAATATTGGGGATCTTCAGGATTTTGATGACAGTCACTATGGCCTGTTCTTAGAAGTTGATCTGATAATTCCAGATAATTTACACAATAAGTTTTCTGATCTGCCCCCAATTTCTGAGGTTGAGTGTTCACCTAATTCTAAACAAAAAAAGCTAATGATGACTCTGGATCCAATACAGGATTATGTAATATATTACAAAAACTTGCAGTTTCTGATGCGTCATGGTGTTAAAGTAACTAAGGTTGGCAAAGTTTTGAGATTCAGGCACTCAAGATGGTTGAAATCATATATTGATACAAACACCGAGCTTCGAACATCTGCAGTAAGCCAATTTGATAAATCATTGTTTAAATTAATGGTCAATTCAGTATATGGCAAAACAATAGAAAATGTTAGAAAGCATAGTGATGTTAAATTAGTTACCGACCCCAGCCGGAGCAAAAAATTAGTAGCAAAGCCGAATTTTAATTATAGAAGAATTTATGATGTCAATATGGCACTTTTTAATATGAAAAAAACAAAAATTAAGTTTGATAAACCTATTTATGTAGGGGCGGTGATATTAGAATTGGCAAAATTGCATATGTTAAAACTTTATTATGATGTGTTAAAACCTTTTTATGGTGATCGTATAAAATTAATGTACATGGATACAGATAGTTTTATTTTTGATATTCAAACAGAAGATGTTTATAAAGATATATCACATCCTGAATTAATTAAATATTTTGATACAAGTGAACATTCAAAAATTCAACCCCACAACAAAATGGTGCCTGGCAAATTAAAAGATGAGACACTTGGCGATGTTATTGTAGGATTTGCTGGGTTAATGGCCAAGATGTATAGTTTTAAAACATGTAGTGGTGGTGTTACTAAAAAAGCCAAGGGCGTTGGTAGAGTAATTGTAGATAAAGAGCTTGAATTTAAAGATTATGAAGATTGTCTTAAATCAGATAGGTTAATTAGAACATCAGAATGTAGAATCCAGAGTGTGGATCATTTGTTGACCACAAATATTGTAAGAAAAGTGGCTCTGGACCCACATGACGATAAGAGATGTATTTTATCATGTGGCATACATACTCTACCGTGGGGGCATTGTGACCTGAGAAGTGATAAACAATGCCCAATAACAGAGCATGATTTGAAATAAATAAAACATGGCAATGAATTTATTTGGATTTAAAAAACAAGATATTATGGACTTGCCAACACCAGCCCCCTCTCCTGATATACAATCTAAATTAAGTGGTTTCTTAATTATTCATCTCAATAGCATACTTACAGATGTTGATGATAAAACAGGTAAAACATTATACATATTTAACAATAATTTAAATCATTACCAATTACCTATAGGTGGTCAATTACAATTTATTACAACTCCCGAGGGTGATGTCAAAATTTCAGTAGGGAGAAATATTTATAGAATTAAGCACTCAAACATGATTTCTGGTACTGTATATACCGTCTCTGCTGGTGACTGCTTATATATTGAGGTCCCGGGATATTATGACAAACTTATACCTTTTTTTATAGAATTAAGAATTAGATATTCAATAATAAATAACCCCTAAAATAAAATAAAAACAAAAATGCCTAATGATATATTTGGCCACACAAGACATGAAGATCACAGTGATGAGATTCTAATGCTTGATGTCAGAGTCAAAAAATTAAGAAGTGATTTACAAGTTTTACAAAGCACACTCAATGCCAGTCTTCAACTAGAAATTACAAATTTACAATCACAATGCATGGACCCTCTTCTTAAAATTGATTCAGAACTTAAATTATTGCTTCAAAAATATACTGATTTGGCAACATTGGATAATTTTCAAAATTTAGAGGAGGCTATAGCAATTCTTCAAGCCAAATTAAAAACCCAGGCTACCAACTCTGAACAATTGAAACAACAACTAGAAGAGTAGATTAGTAGTGTCCAGGCACAACTCCAAACAATTGTCAAAAGCATAAAATCACAAGAAGATTTTGATCTAGTAATTTCCACTCTAAAAGAACAAATTCAATCACTACAAATACCTAATCTCGACCCCTTGAACAATGCCATAGCCGAGGTTAAAGAAAAAATTGAGACACTTGAAAATTTTATGAACAACTTACCATCTTCTGATGCTCTAAGTGCTATAACTCGCAGTGTTGCCAACATTAAGCTGCAACTTGAAACATATGAAGATTTTGGAAAAATTCAGAGTACCATAACTCACCTTGAGGGTACCATAGCAGCAGTACAAAGTTATCTGACAAATGTACAAGAAACACTAGAATCTCGCTTGCCTGGTATTGTAGACACTCTTGTCAGTGTCCAGCAACAGATTACCAAACTTGAAAACCTCAACACCGAATCTGAGCTATCTCATTTTCATCACTTGATCGATGATATCCAAACAAAACTTGAAATTTTACAACAATCGACACCTACTCAGGCAGACATAACCCTGCTCCAAGATGCTATGCGTAGTGTGGTTGATGCTAGTGAATTAAATGATGTGAAATTAGCACTTGAATCTTTGCAGAATACTGTATCTAATCTGCCCACATCTCAGGAACTTAAAAATATTAAGAGATCAGTAAATCGCATACTAAAATCAGAAGATATCAAGAATATCCAGACAGAGATCAAACAACTTACTCAGACAGTGACCACTCTTCCAACTAATCAACATATTAATGAACTGCATGCTTTATTTGAGGATATCAGAAGACAAGTCCATGATCTTACTGCCCAAAATTCTAAATTGGCAGTTGTTGAAAATCTACAGCAAATTGTAGCTAACATCAAGCAACAACTAGGGACCATGGAATCCAACCAAGCAAATACTCTGTCTGTTTTTGCCAGCCAACTTCAAGAAATTATCCAACAATACAAAAAACTTGCTGTAGACATAAGAATTAAACCAGGTCACGATGAAATTGTTAGGACTATCAACGAGCATCTTGAATCTGTAATAAATAGATTGCTTACAGCAGAAAAAGAAATATCTGGCCTAATCGAGAATCCTAAGCATACAGTAATTCTTGAATTAAACAGTATCCCTAACAATGAATATAATTCACCATTTACACCAGGTGGGAAACTGTATAAGCTGTCCCCTGCACAATTTTATTACCAGTTTTTTGTTGGAGGTACACTTAGACCAATCAAGATTAAATATTGGCTACAACCACAAGCACACCACTACCCTACTTTATCAATAACTAATGCTGACAACAAACCAAAAGTTACTAAAATAGAGTTAGAGGATTTTACAGATCCCAATACATTGGAAACATCTTATGCTGAAGATGATGGATCTCTGGAATTTAAAATACAAATAGGAGACAAATTATATTTAGAAAATCCTGTAGTATCGGCTGCTGAACACCCTATAATTGCAATATTTTTATTTACATACCATGTCTAGACAAACTATTGTTAATGAACTACACAAACCAGCTAGACGTAACTATAAGCGACTGCCAGTGGTCACAAAAGGCATAGATGATTTATGGCAGTGTGACTTGGTCGAGATGTCACCTCGCCTAAAGGCGGGACAATTGAAAAACTTAGACAAGGTCAACAAAGGATACAAGTATATACTTACTGTCATAGATACATTTTCAAAATTTGCCTGGGCATTGCCGCTCAAATCTAAGACTGGAAAATGTGTTACAGAAGCTTTTAGGACAATTATTAATCAGAGTGGAAGATCACCACGCTATCTACAAACAGATAATGGCAAAGAATTCTATAATTTGGTGTTCCAACAATTTATTAAAAGCCAGTCAATAAAACATTACTCGAGTTACAGTAATCTCAAGGCATCTATTGTAGAAAGATTCAACAGAACTCTAAAAAAATCATATGTATAAACAATTTACACTTCAAGGTAATTATAAATGGCTTACCATCTTACCAGAACTTTTAGATAAATATAATAATTCAGTTCACACTACAATTAACATGAGACCCTCTGAGGTAACTTCATCTGATGAGCAGAAATTAATCAGCACTGTTTACTATCCTAAATATCAGCCAACAACCAAAAAAGCTAAATATAAGATTGGTGATCAAGTAAGAATTAGCAAATATAAGTACTTATTTAAAAGAGGTTTTACAAGAAATTGGAGTACTGAATTATTTACAGTGGATCAAGTTAAAACTGGGGCTTGTAATACATATATAATAAAGGATCATCGAGGAGAAATTCTCAAAGGCAGGTTTTATGAAGAAGAACTTAACAAAACTAAACAGCCTGACACATATCTCATAGAAAAAGTCATTCGCAAAAAAGGCAACAAAATACTGGTCAAATGGCTAGGTCTCCCAGAACACAGTTGGATCGAGGCAGACAAAGTGATACTATGAACACCTGGGATGTTATAAAAAGACTACCAGATCCTGAACAGGAGAATAAGAGAAATGGCCAGCTGCTGCCTGATAATATTAGATGCCTTATCGTTGGGCCATCGGCCTGTGGTAAAACTACACTAATGATTGATAATTTTTTATTGGCACCTAACTGGTTAGACTGGAAAAATAGGCACTTGTATGTCTTCTCTAAGAGTTTAGAACAATTAAAATATCAGCAGTTGATGAAGTTATATGATGGACTGGATATAGCCACTTTTCAATCAGATGTTAAACCACTTCATGAATGTCTCGATAACTCTGTTGTTGTATTTGATGATATTATATTAGAAAACCAAAACAAGGTTAGAATTTTTTTTACACAGGGCCGACACAAAAATATAGATTGCTTCTACCTGGCACAAACTTTTTCTAAAATACCAAAACAATTAATAAGAGACAACAGCAATTTTATATGTGTGTTTCATCAAGACCATACCAACCTCAAACACATACATGATGAATATGTAGGTGGCGACTTGAGTTACAATATTTTTTCTAAGTTTTGCAGTAGGTGCTGGAATCAGGACAGTTATGGGTTTGTTACAATTGATATGACAAGAAAACCTAATAATGGTAAATATAGAAATAAAATTAACAACATTCTAGACATTGAAACATATATAAATAACCATGAAAAGACCAATTATTGATGATCTTAAATTAAGAGACTATCTTGTAAAAAGATTTAAGGGATCGAAAGTAGAAAACAGAGGTATCTATGAACAACACAAGCGCACAGAACAGCCGATTATTGATGCTATTAGTGAACTAGGTAAAAATATCAAAACTGTTACAGAGCAGAATCAAAATTTAATCACAGAGCTTGTACCTGTAGCTGCTAGGAACATATTAGATTATCCAATCACCCCACTTTCTAGTATTCATACACCTAGTCCTATTGCTCTTCGAAGAATTGAGGCTAGTCTGGATCCTATTGAATTGGGTCTTCTTGCTCAAAAATATTTAAGCACACCTAAAGACAACAAAGATGAGGTTTTTGGTTTATATGCTGACACAGAACTTGATGGTAGCATCATACATAGAATTGGCAATTTTGGGGTAACATTTATGGGAGATGATTTGATAGTATATTCAGAATCTCATCTTGGAGAAAGAGGTGGTTTTGTTAAGTATCCTGGAACACCTGGATTATGGGAACTGATGACTAGGAAGAGACCTGGCAACTATACAGATCAAGATTATGAGCACTACAAGGAAATATTAATAAAATCAGATGCTCTATACCAGAACAATGATCCCACACAAAAAAGAGTCAAGTCTAGCAGTGGAGCAAAATACAACAACTTAATCAAACCCATATGGTCACAGATCAAGACAGGTAGTGGGATCAAACAATACAACACTCTGCCTAAAGAATGTGTCTGGGTTGACGATGTCAGGAAACATGTAGATAGGTTGCTGGTGATAGCTGGGGAAGAAAATGCCGGTAACCACAATTTTTACAATGAAAAAGTTGGAATTATGGACATGATAAGCACAAAATTGTCTAATTTTATAGTGAATGACACTAAGGGCATTGGATATTTTATAAAAATTATTAATACTCTACCACCTAAATTTTGGAATATCTCCGAGGGTCGAGGACTAGTTAATGACATCCTAAACAAGTTGCCATTTGAACTACATATACCAGGCTATCAGTATTGTGGTCCCGGTACCAAACTAGACCATAGATTAAACAGAGGTGACCCTGGTGTTAATCCTCTAGATGCTGCTTGCAGAGACCATGACATAGCATACAACACACATTCTGATCTTGACAAGAGACATGTGGCAGACAAAAAATTAGAAGAGGTTGCATTTGGTAGATTTGTAAGCAAAGATGCTTGATTGGGTGAAAAAATAGCAGCATTGGGGACCACCATAGCTATGAACACTAAACAAAAATTGGGGTGGGGGTTGTAATAAATTAAGTAAATTAGTTACAATTTAATGGAACTAATTAATCCCAGAATATGTATATAATAAACCAAAAAAAAAATGAAGGCCAAAGGTGTTATGTATCAGATACCTTATGCAGGTCTTAAATCTCTTAAAACTATTGATAGTCTTCTAACCAAAAAACAGCGCAAGAAGAAAAGTTCTTGTCTTGCCAAGGGACATGGTATGAAATTATTACTTAGTACCCCACAATTAAAAAAATTACAACAATCTAGAAAAAAATCACATATAGGTGGATTCATATTTAGTATCCCAGCTATTTTAGCAGCACTGGGGGCCGTGGGGAGCTTGGCTGGGGGATCGGCTGCCATAGCAAAAACAGTAATAGATGCCAAGAAAAATAAGGCAGAATTAGATGAACAAAAGCGCCATACCAGTTGTTGAATATGAAGCTAGTTATGCTCTTAAATACAAAGCAGATATCCTAAAAAATCCACAGGTACCTTTACAATTTTATACATATCAATGTGTACAGAAGCCTGCCACTGGTAGCTATTATGAATTTGATGCTACAAACTCATTCTCCAGTATACAATATGATATGCCAGATTTTGTGGTGGTACTGTTTCAGACTGGAAGAAACAATAATCAGGAAAAAAATTCAAGTAAATTTGATAACTGCAACATCAAAAACATATAGCTTAAAAATGGCAGAAATGAGGTATTCCCTAGAGAAAGTTATAATTTAAACATGTCCAAGGATGATTTTCTTAAATTACATGAGGCATTTACAGCATTCAAAAAAGTCACAATTGGGATTACTGACATGTATTACTCACCAGATGAATTCAAAGCACAGACACCCATGTTTGTCATCAGCACCTCAAAAAGGAAACAGGTTGTGGTTAATGACAGGACAAACCTTAAAATTATCTGTGAATTCCATAATACACTTCCTGATGACACCATATGTAGTGTTATTGTTATAGGTGAAAAATCATATGTTTATGATGTAAGAAATGAGAGAGTCACAGAGCAATTCTAGAAAACTTCTACACAATACATTATCTTAGTATTAGATATATCAATTAAGCCTGGTCCTAAATTAAAATATTCCAAATTAACATATTAACATACTAGTATAAAAATATTTTAAAACAAATATTTAAGATTATATTTTACAGTATACTACTGTGTAGTTAACTAAAACCAAAACAGTGTCAAGAAAAACATATTTTTAATAAGCTTATGAATAACAATCTGGCAAATTCAGATGTAGTCAAATCAATCTGAGAGGGGTGTCCTCTTTTCTCAAAAAATTTATTGTATAAAAATCTTAAATTTGATAGAGAAAGACACTTGAACAATAAGCTTTTATAGGCATTTTGGAATAATTTTAGTAATACAAGACCTCCTCTTTTCTCGAGTTTATAATACCACAAATACCACTACTAGCGTAATCTAATAAACTTTGCTAAGCAGCATGGCATCAAAGGGTATAACAGATGTACGACAATAAACGGATTAAGAAAGTACATAAGAAGACAACTAACACAAAAGGCTTCCAATCATGCTGTAGATAATATAAACGGTAGACGTAATTTAGTTAAATTTGCTAACGAGAATAATATAACTTGATGCAATAAATATAAGACAGTCGAGGGGTTAAGGGATTATATCAAACATATGCTGGATTTACAACAATTTGCAACACGTAATCTTGAATTTGCACAAACAGTTGACTTATTAGATATTACCAAGGGTATAAATAATTTAAAACAATTTGCTAGAGATAATGGAATTACTGGATATAGCAAGTATAAAAAGGAAAGTGATCTTCGGTTCTATATAAGATGTCAGTTAGAAAAATTACCATTTACAGATATCGATGACAGTAATGATACATTTCCTCAACCACGAGAGAGATATCAACCACTATTTTCTAATATCCCTAATAGTAATGATGTATTTCCACAACCACGAGAGAGATATCAACCACCATTTATAGATATCGACAACAGGGATGAGTTATTTACACCAAGTTCTCAAACTGATACTGAGTATAACAACATATTCAACATATCACGTAATAACATTCCGTTAGATATTACGCATCCAATGATAACTTTGTAGCTATTGAAGAATATGTTAGACAAGGACGCGATAGAGAGAATATTGATAGTCTTAGAGTTTTTTCGGATGCTCGCAATAGAGTGGAATCTAGAGGCGATAACAATAATATAGATTTCTTTGCATCGCATGATATTATTAATCAAATTATTGAAAAGAGAAAAGCAACTGTTGGATTTAGAGAAGGCGTAGATAGAATAAACTTCGTTATTGAAAATCCAAGGCTTCATAGTAGAGCTTTCTCTACAGGTTTTAGTATTGTACAACAATCAACCATGGCACTCTGGCAAGCCATTTTAACAAAATAATGGAACAATATGATGAGATTGCTTTAGAAGATACAAGATTCCATATTCAAATTAGGGATGGCCAAACGGATCCGGATCCGAAAAATCCGGATCTGGATCCGGATCCGAAAATTCCGGATCCGGATCGGAAAGTTTCGGATCTGGATACGGATCCGAGAGTTCCGGATCCGGGTCTGAAAGTTTCGGATCCGGATACAAAAATTTCGGATCCGGGTCCCAAAGTTTCGGATCTGGATCCGGATCCGAGAGTTTCGTATCTCAATCCCATTATAATATTACCACACCTTAGTCCTACAAGAATTTTTTTCAAGTGTTGTTCCTAAAATACTTTGCTACGCATCGGCTAACACACTCGTGCACAAATGTCCGAAGTGATTTTGTAAATGCCATTGAAACGAATATGTATTCATTCGAATGTATTGGAAATGAAAACACACATAAATGTGAGACATTCTATTCCAGGATGAAACCTTTAACACATATAACAAGATAGAAATGTTATACAAAAATTATACAATTGTTCTACAGTTACAGTTTTACAAATTAAAATAAAACATTATAATATATGCAGTGTTAAATAATTACAAAGTGTAAGACTAACAAGGGAGGTTATCTAAAGGTCCCCCTCCGATTTCCATGAAACTTGGCAGTATAGTGGGGCCAAAAGGAAGAATTACGTGTTCTTTTGTTTCAGATAAAAAACGGTTTTAGGGGGCAAAACCCCCTCAAATGTCAAGATGAGGACAAATTGAAGTGAGGATCTGACCCCTGTGTCTTTCCGATTTCCATGAAACTTGGCAGGTGTATACTGGGGCCCAATGGAAGAAATACGTGTTTTTTGTTTCAGATAAAAAACAGTTTTAGGGGGCAAAACCCCCTCAAATGTCAAGATGAGGACAAATTGAAGTGAGGATCTGACCCTGTGTCCCCCTCCGATTTCCATGATACTTGGCAGGTGTGTGTATAAACGGTCCCAAATGAAGAAATACGTGTTTTTTTTTGTTTCAGCAAAAAAACGGTTTTAGGGGGTAAAACCCCCTCAAATGTCAAGATGAGGACAAATTGAAGTGAGGATCTGACCCTGTGTCCCCCTCCGATTTCCATGATACTTGGCAGGTGTGTGTATAAACGGGCCCAAATGAAGAAATACGTGTTTTTTTTGTTTCAGCTAAAAAACGGTTTTAGGGGGCAAAACCCCCTCAAATGTCAAGATGAGGACAAATTGAAGTGCGGATCGGACCCCTGTGTCCCCCTCCGATTTCCATGATACTTGGTAGGTGTGTGTATAAACGGGCCCAAATGAAGAAATACGTGTTTTTTTTTGTTTCGGCTAAAAAACGATTTTAGGGGGCAACCCCCCCTCAAATGTCAATATGAGGACAAATTTAAGTGGGCATTTGATTTGTATGTCCCCCTCCGATTTCCATGAAACTTGGCAGGTGTATAGTGGGACCCAAAGGAAGAAATACATGTTTTTTTTTTCGTTTAAGCTAAAAAACGGTTTTACAGGGCGAAACCCACTGAATTGTCAAGATGATGACAAATTGAAGTGGGGATCTGACCCCTGTGTCCCCCTCAGATTTCCATGAAACTTGGCAGGTGTGTGTATAAACGGGCCCAAATTTGTTTCGGAAAAAAAATTGTTCTAGGGGGCAACCTCCTCTCAAATGTCAAGATGAGGACAAATTGAAGTGGGGATCTGACCCCTGAGTTCCCCTCCGATTTCCATGAAACGTGGCAGGTGCATAGAGGGGCCCGAGGGAAGAATTACGTGTTTTTTTGTTTGAGCTAAAAACTGTTTCAGGGGGCAAAATCCCCTCAAATGTCAAGATGAGGACAAATTCAAGTAAGGATCTGACCCCTGTGTTCCCCTCCGATTTTCATGAAACTTCGCAGGTGTATAGTATAGAGGGGCCCAAAGGAAGAAATACGTGTTTTTTTGTTTCGGCTAAAATACTTTTTTAGGGGGCAAAACCCGCCTCAAATATCAAGATTAGGACAAATTGCCGTGGGAATCATCTGACCCCTGTGTCCCCCTCTGATTCCCATGAAATTTGACAGGTGTATAGAGAGGCCGTATGCCCCCTGTTTCTTCCTATGCCATATTTACGCGGTTTTGGGGACAGATCCCCGCTTCAATTTCTCCTCATCTTGACATTTGAGGGGGGGGCTCTATACACCTGCCAAGTTTCATGGAAATCGGAGGGGGAGACTTAGACCTCCCTAGTAAGGAAGTGTATTAATTAATTACAAATCGCGCACGCGAGCACACACACTATATATATATATGTGTGTATGTATATTATAGATATATTTATATTAGCAGGTAACAATATGTTATAAGCACATTCTTACTTTCCAAAGAAGCGCATGTGGGATGGCAAAACGCATCCGGATCCGAAAATTCCGGATCCGGATCCGGTACTACAGGGTAATTACAAATGGATCGACATATTACCAAAATTAGTTCACGATTGTAACCATACAGTACACAGCACTATCAAAATGAAACCTGTTGATGTCAGCTTAAAAAAACAAGAGATGATCTACAACAGTGTGTATCGTAGTGAGGTAACAAAAAGTTATCCCAAGTATAAAGTTGGTGATCATGTACGTGTTAGTAAGTTAAAAGGAATATTCGAGAAAGGATACACAGCCAACTGGTCTACCGAGATATTTACGATTGAAAAAGTATTTTAAAGCGATCCATCATATTATCATCTCAAGGACTCTAAGGGCGAACAAATCATCGGCACATTTTACGAACAAGAACTACAGAAAACAAAACACTCCGATATATACTTGGTTGAGAAAGTATTACGTAAAAAAAGAGATATGGTATATGTTAAATGGCTTGGTTTTGATAGTTCGTCTTTTTAGACGAAATTGCTAAAATATGCAAACGACGAACACACAGAACGAAGATAGGTATGTGGAGATTAAGGCCAGTATATATCCAAGCACTATTATATGCCGATGATATCGTACTGATATCAGATACACCTGAGAGACTTCAGCAAGCAGTGGAAGAATGGTATGAAGAACTTAAAAGGAAAGGCATGAAGATTAATATAGAAAAGAGTAAGATCATGCGGGTGACTAAAGAGGACAAGGAAAATGAAGCCCTGAATATAATATGCGAAGGGAAACAACTAGAGAAAGTAGAAACATATGAATACTTAGGAACTATCATAAGTAACAGTGGGAAAATTGATCAAGAGATAATGAATAGGACAAAGAAGGCAGCATCAGCATATTATCAAATGAGTAATACTTTGGTGGGAAAAAGAGAGATCAGTATAAAAACAAAAATGCAACTCTACAACTCAATTGTAGTTCCCATCATGGGCTATGGCACAGAAAGCTTAGCACTCCAAGACAAACATCTAAGTAAATTTCAAGCAATAGAGATGAAATATCTTAGAAGAACAGTGGGGAAAACTCGAAGAGACAGAATAAGAAATGAAAGAATAAGAGAAGAGGTAAAACAAAAGAAGACAATGACTGACGTAGTAGAGGAACGCCAGCTGAAGTGGTATGGACATGTAAATAGAATGAATGAAGATAGGAAAGCCAAGCAAGTGATGGAGATGAGGGTTGAGGGTAGAGTAGAAAGAGGCAGGCCAAGAAATACATGGGAAGATAGAATAGAAAAGATAGGATTAAAATATGGAAAAACTAAGAACGAAATGAGAAGAATGAGTCGAGACCGGACGGAGTGGATGAGATGGACAGAACGAGGTACCCGACGCTTAACGGCATAAGGGAATGGAAGAGAAGAAGAAGAAGAACATGGAGCTTACAAGAAAATGCTCTATTTGCAAGACCGTTAAATATCATTCTGAGTTTTCAAAAAATAAAAACATAAAATATGGTATAACTTATATATGTTACATTTGTAAAAAGATCGATAGTGGTAAATTGCTTGAAAAGATTCCATGCTCACTATGTGGCAAATATATTGCAAAAGTGCAATGAAAAACATTTTGAAATACCATTACATAAGCATCTAGAAAAATATAATTCCATTGTTGATAACAACCCAATGCTATCCCAGTTAACTAAATTTACTTAAACATTTTTTCCTAATAAATGAGCATTGGAAATAATACAATGCAACACAATACTTCTGATATAAATAACGCAATGGATCTAGATAATATAAGAACCAAGCGTAATCTAATAAACTTTGCTAAGCAGCATGGCATCAAAGGGTATAACAGATGTACGACAATAAACGGATTAAGAAAGTACATAAGAAGACAACTAACACAAAAGGCTTCCACTCATGCTGTAGATAATATAAACGGTAGACGTAATTTAGTTAAATTTGCTAACGAGAATAATATAACTGGATGCAATAAATATAAGACAGTCGAGGGGTTAAGGGATTATATCAAACATATGCTGGATTTACAACAATTTGCAACACGTAATCTTGAATTTGCATAAACAGTTGACTTATTAGATATTACCAAGGGTATAAATAATTTAAAACAATTTGCTAGAGATAATGGAATTACTGGATATAGCAAGTATAAAAAGGAAAGTGATCTTCGGTTCTATATAAGATGTCAGTTAGAAAAATTACCATTTACAGATATCGATGACAGTAATGATACATTTCCTCAACCACGAGAGAGATATCAACCACTATTTTCTAATATCCCTAATAGTAATGATGTATTTCCACAACCACGAGAGAGATATCAACCACCATTTATAGATATCGACAACAGGGATGAGTTATTTACACCAAGTTCTCAAACTGATACTGAGTATAACAACATATTCAACATATCACGTAATAACATTCCGTTAGATATTACGCATCCAATGATAACTTTGTAGCTATTGAAGAATATGTTAGACAAGGACGCGATAGAGAGAATATTGATAGTCTTAGAGTTTTTTCGGATGCTCGCTATAGAGTGGAATCTAGAGGCGATAACAATAATATAGATTTCTTTGCATCGCATGATATTATTAATCAAATTATTGAAAAGAGAAAAGCATTCCATTGTTGATAACAACCCAATGCTATCCCAGTTAACTAAATTTACTTAAACATTTTTTCCTAATAAATGAGCATTGGAAATAATACAAT
This sequence comes from Lepisma saccharinum, assembly GCF_977018435.1. NCBI lineage: Eukaryota > Metazoa > Arthropoda > Insecta > Zygentoma > Lepismatidae > Lepisma > Lepisma saccharinum. Next base: position 323,324 of record NW_028143008.1, on the reverse strand, counting down.
GCAACACAATACTTCTGATATAAATAACGCAATGGATCTAGATAATATAAGAACCAAGCGTAATCTAATAAACTTTGCTAAGCAGCATGGCATCAAAGGGTATAACAGATGTACGACAATAAACGGATTAAGAAAGTACATAAGAAGACAACTAACACAAAAGGCTTCAGTAGTATAAAATATGATATTATAAACTCGAGAAAGTATGAACCCCCTCAGGCAGATTTGGCTACACTTAAAACTAGCTCAACATGCTCATATGAGTTTTTTGCTCAAGTGTGGCACCCTGCCTAATCCAAGATTTTTGTAAAAATGCCCTCGGGAATTTCCCGTAAAAGTATGACCCCCCTCAGATTGATTTGCCTACACTTATAAAAGGCACTTCTGTGAGATTGTTGTCCATAAATTTGTTAAAAATATGCCCCTCTTGATATTTTTTTTGGCCACACTTAAAACTAAGCCAAGATGCTCATAAGAGCCACCCACACACACCCACACAGATACACCCACACCCACCCACACCCACACATATTTACTTCCGGTCCACTTCCGGTCTATTTCCGGCCATTTCCGGCCATTTCCTGCCATTTCTGGCCATTTCTGCCCACTTCCGGTCCACTTCCGGTCTATTTCCGGCCATTTCTGGCCATTTCTGCCCACTTCCGGTCCACTTCCGGTCCACTTCCGGTCTACTTCCGGCCATTTCTGCCCACTTCCGGTCCACTTCCGGTCCACTTCCGGTTTAAGTTTAATTGGGCACCAGGCTCAACTTGTATATCTAGTATTAAGATAATGTAATTCTTCTAGAATTGCTCTGTGACTCTCTCATTTCTTACATCATAAACATATGATTTTTCACCTATAAGAATAACACTACATATGGTGTCATCAGGGAGTGTTTCGTGGAATTCACAGATAATTTTAATGTTTGTCCTGTCATTTACCACAACTTGTTTCCTTTTTGAAGTGTTGATGACAAACATGGGTCTCTGTGTTTGAATTCATCTGGTGTGTAATACATGTCAGTATTGCCAGTAGTGACCCTTTTGTATGCTGTAAATGCCTCATATAATTTGAGGAAATCATCCTTGGACATGTTTAAATTATAATTTTCTCTAGGGAATACCTCATTTCTGCCATTTTTAAGATATATGTTCTTGATGTTGCAGTTATCAAATTTACTTGAATTTTTTTCCTAATTATTGTGTCTTCCAGTCTGAAACAGTACCACCACAAAATCTGGCATGTCATATTGTATACTGGAGAATGAATTTGTAGCATGAAACTCATAATAGCTACCAGTGGCAGGTTTCTGAAAACATTGATATGTATAAAATTGTAAAAATACTTGTGGATTTTTTATTATATCTGCTTTGTATTTAAGAGCATAGCTGGCTTCATATTCAACAACTCGGATTCTTAGCTCCATAGTCTGAATAATGCACTTGCCCTCATCAGGTAGGGTATTAGGCAGAGCTTCCCCTGTAGAGTTTATTGTACTGTACCTCATCAAAGCATTGTTATCATTGGCAGCTCTTCTAATTGTGATTCTTAAACCACCCTTCCACATAATATATTTGTAATCTGAGAAGAATCCTGGCAATAGGCGCATGGGGAACAGTACAGTGTGGCTTTTAGATATAATTTTATCACCAGCCTCAAATCCACCTATTTTGTAGTAAAAAGCCTCGGTTTTGGATAATTTTAGTGTGGCCAAAGCTGTGGAGGCAATGCCGGGATAATCTACTCTGTTTATAACAACACCATGTTTTCTGATCTCAATTTCAGAGAAAGGATGTGGCACAAAATTATCCACCAATCTTATGTTTGAATTTGCCGGATAATCTGTACCATCGAGCTTTACAACATCAAATTTGATGTATAGATCTGCTCTGTGAGGGTGTATAAAGCCATCCCCTACATCAAGATCAACCTCAATCTCTGTGTTGGGTTGATTTAAATTTGAAACGTTCTTTAGTCAAAAGAACATGATTTAACTAAAAGAACAAATAATAAGTTCACATGAAAGACTCGAAAGCATACACGTGATGCCTCTCAGGGTATGGGGTCATATCTCTCTTCGTTCGTTGGTCAAAACAAATCAAAGTCAAGTTTTCGCTAAGAGAAAATAATTATATTTTACGTCTTAGCAAAATAAATACTTATGTGCATAAAATCCACTTCAGTCAAAGACATAACAGCTTCTTACAATTCAACATAAACACTCTTTTAAAACTCGAAGCCCGAACTCCTAAGTCAAGACAAAAGACACTCGTAATTCCCATGGCAACAGCTCTTAACAAGATAACTATATACAGGTTAGTTACTATCCTGACATTATCAGTGATAGGTAAATTACAGTAATTGATATTACAAAAACAATAAACATTTGTACAAGAAAAGATAATTAATAACAATAGATATTAACAATAAATATTTGTGCAATGGGAAAGGACGTGTCAATTGCCCCCTCCGAAGAAAAATCAAAATCGACGACGAACTGGAAAACTTTCAACAGTCTAGGAGATTTTGGATTCAGTCACCGACTATTTTCCTCTTCATCTCAGGAGAACAGTTGAATTTCTTGAGGTTGTCAAAATTAACCCTCTTCACTTCTTTCCTTGTTCTGGGGTCCAACAGAAGAGCAGTGTTATATTTTAATAGACTAGCTACGAAAGGGCCGGTCCATAAATAGAACAACTTGGAAATAGTTTTGTTGACTGCAGAACTGAGCCGATGACATCTTAGTAACACAAGATCGCCTTCCTCTAAGTTCAGAGCATGCAACTTCTGTTTTAATTTCCTCCTTAGAAGAGCGTATCGCTCCCTTAACTGTGCCTGTATAATTTTATCCTCCCATTCTTCATCCTTCTCCTTCACCTCAGGCCATGGAAAATTTCTCAGCACGTGAGATGAAACTGGATGTCTGAAGAATAACTCAGTTGGACAGCAGCCGGTGATATCTGACACAGAATTATTTAGCAACCAAGCTACATCATATAGATGCTTGGACCATGTCTGATGGTCATGTTGGCAGTACACACGAAGTATACGTACTATTTCCTGGTTAGTTCTCTCAACTGGATTTCCTTGCGGATGATAAGGCGTTGTACATACATGTCTTATTCCTAAGGATTCACTAAAATCTTTCCAAGATTTTGAAGTGAACTGGGATCCCTGATCGGACAATATAACTCTTACAATTGGATAATGAACAAAATACCTCTCCTTCATTATCCGGATGATCTCAGAAGTACTGGCTCTTCGCAGAGGGTAAATCGTAACAAACTTGGAGAAAGCATCAATTAGGCTAAGTATATAACAGTAACCAGAAGAAGGCGGTAACTTTCCAATAATATCAACCGAAAGCATTTCATGAGGTCTCTTGCCACTGATATGAAGCTTCTCTTTCAATATCCCTAATTTGTCAGGCTTGCTCTTAGCACATATGAGGCAATCCCGTATGTAATTTGAAATATCAGCTTTCATTTTTTTCCAATAGTATCTCGATTGCAACTGTCTGTAACACTTTCCCATGCCAAAATGACCAGAATCATCATGAACAGATTTTAACAATGGCTGTCGTTTCGAACTAGGAACACACAACTTGTATTGTGGTGACTCACCACCGTAACATCTAAATAGTAATTCATGATGAATTTTAAATGATTTTCGTAATCTAGTAAGAGACAAATCATCGTCTTCGCTGGGTTGTTTCAATCGGAACATGGTTTCAGAGCAGAAATCATCATTGGCTTGAGCGAGCTTATTAATGTGATAATGTAGCACCTCTGTCTCCAAATTTCTTTCATTCTCCAATCTTACAGGATAGCGTGATAATGTATCAGGAACGAAATTATCTTTTCCCTTTATATATACTATTTCGAATTGGTAAGATTGTATTTTAAGCGACCAGCGGGTTAAGCGACTGTTCCAATTCTTACTGTTCTGCAGCCACTGCAGACCTTTGTGATCGGTATAAATTTTGAACTTTCGTCCTTTAAGATAAACTGCAAAACGTTCGATTCCAAACAAAATCGCAAGACACTCTAATTCATGGGTAGAGAAATGGAGTTCGTTGTTTCGTAACTTCCGGCTGGCATACTGGATAACATGAACATCTGGTCCAAAAATTTGGAAAAGTACACAGCCAAATCCTTTTGCACAAGCATCCGATTGTAAACAAAATTCCTTTGAAAAATCAGGCTGCGACAGGGCAGGAGCACTAATCAGTTCCTGTTTCATCAACTCAAAAGCCTCATCTTCTAAATGGGTCCACTGAAATTTCTTATCTTTCGACAGAAGCTGACAGAGGGGCTCGACCTTCACAGCGAAATTGTTAATATATTTCCTTCTCCAACCAGCAAATCCTAAAAATTTTCGAACATCCTTTCGACATCTAGGTCTAGGAAACTTTAAAATAGCATCATTCTTTTTCGGATCTACTCGGATAGAATCCCCTGAGATAATGTGACCTAAATATAAAATCTCGGATTTGACCAGATCACATTTTTTTAGTTTTACAGTCATTCCGACTTCCTTCAATCTAGACAAAACATAATTAACATGCTGAAAATGCATCTGCAGATTACTGTCGTAAACTAACAAATCATCTATGTACTGAGTTAAGAAAGAATCAGTTTCAGGTCCAAATATGGAGTGCATCGCTGACACAAACACTGAAACTGCATTTGCAAGACCAAACGGCATCTTCGCAAACATCCATTGACGCCCTTTGTAGGAAAACGCCGTGTACCGCTGACACTCAGGTTTAACTGGGATCTGAAGATACCCGGATACTAAATCAAAAGAGGTAAAGTACTTTGCACCTTTGAACTTCTGGAGAGCTTCATCTATTGGTTCAACTGAACTCCTTGGAACAATAATCAGCTTGTTGAGCGATCTAAAATCGATACACGGTCTTACTGTACCGTCCGGCTTATCTACCACAATAAGAGGATTTAAATAGGGCGAGTTACATGGCACAATGACACCCCAATCTACCCATTTTTGCAGTTCAGTTTCCAATTTTTCTCTTTTTGCTACAGGTATTGGATATGGTCTCTGGCTCACTGGAACATTACTCATTAGTTCGATTACACATTCTAAGTCTTTGGCTGTGCCAGGCCTTTCCGAAAACACCTTCTTATGACCCATGAAAATTTCATACAGTTTGGCTTTTTGATCCATGCTCAGCAACAGACTAGAGTCAATCTTCTTTTTTATATCTTCGGGAGAAGTGGTCCACTTGTCATAGCTAGCTTCAAATTTCCGGATGCTCATATGCTTATCTACGGAATTATCCTCTTCTAGCTCCTTTTCAATCGACTCTCCATCCACCTTTAAATATAATTTTCTAAGTTTAAGATTGATCTCTGCTTCATACTTTTGCAGGAATGAGTAACCCAAAAGCAAATCGGAAGGCAAACCCTTAACAATGAAGATTTCCATTGGAATGGCGCTCTCAGCAATTTCCAGCACAATACTACGTTTGCCAACAACTCTAGTGCGACTTTTTCCAGCAAAGTCAACAAGTCTAACTTCAGGTACAGATTGCAACGTAGCCCCGGGAAAATTTTGCTTTATTTTTGCCCAAACATTTAGACTCATCACTGAGACCTCCGCTGCAGTGTGGACTACACAGGTTATGTCTACATTTGCTACACGTGCCTTAATTTCTGGGGCTCTTACTGAATTTTTACACTGGACGGCTTGCCGTAGTTTACATCTAAATTCCTTTTCCTCGTGATTTATTACAAGTATTAGTTTCTTATCTTCATCTCCAGAATGGGAAAAGTCTTTTGCTGCCCCCAGTTTCACCCGAGACTGCCTAACATAAGGGGACGTTTCTATGCTAGGCGAGGGGTAAAATCCCGCACCTGGTCAAGATTAGATCCGGTATCCCAACAGAAGTTCCTCGTTACTGCCACACTGCGCTGTTGCTCAACGCTGGGGTATGGTTCAACAATGTCTGTCTGAACGCCACTGCTCGTCATTTGAGTCCCTGGAGCATTATTGCTATCTCTCGGTGGAGATAAACGTTGTTGACTTGGCGAAGAAAACCCGCTGTTAGGATACGGTCTATCGTAAGGATTACCTCTGGAAGCTGGATATTCTCGTCGTGATCTAAACTGACGCTGTTGACGGTAATTATTTCCATTTCTAGAGTATGGACTCTCAGCTGGGTTACTTCTATTTTGTTGCTGAACTAAGCGAATTCTAGACGTTCTTTGAACATCTCTGCTGTTTTGTTGAGAGTCAGTTTCTCGTCTCCATGTAGACCGCCAAGCATCTTGTTCCTCTGCTTGCTCATATCTCTTAACAAAATCCGCTAAGAGATCCACGGTGTTCGGAGCATGAGCCAAGCACAATTGCTTTACTCTAAAAGGTAGCTGTCCGATGATTAGGTTAACTACTTCCTGCTCGGTGTAATGATTACTCAGGTTCCTATAGGCAGAGTACACAGACCAAACGTATTCCTCCACATTGTTATCATTCTGCTTATTGTACCGCCTAGTCCTCACAGACGACAATTCTCTCTCTTTCGCTTCTGTTGAAGCAAAACGCTTCTTGAACTCTCTGCAGAAATCAGAGTAAGTGCGGAAATCGTTCTTATGCGAATAAAACCAGTGATAGGCCTTTCCAGTTAACAAACGTGGAATGATTTCAAGCCTATAATGTTGAGGAATCTGTAGAATTTCAAAGTTTGTATTCAATTCCTTTAAATATATTTCAGCTGAAGTAGCGACAATATTGCCGTCGAACTTTCTCATAGAATTTATGTCTGCCATTCTAGGAGTTACCCCAATGTGTACCATGCGTGAAGCAGGCTCTCTTCTGTTTCTTCTGCGGCAAGCAGTTGATTCACTGTCTGAGGAGCTGGATTCGTTCATCTTCTTGTACCTCTTTTTCCGTGAGGTTTTTCCTTGTAGGTTTGAAGCTTCATCTGAACAGATGGGATAAAATGTCGATCTTCCAGAACCTTCATCAACACGGTGGATTTTAGGATGATCAGAGTTCGTCTGGATCTGTAACCTATTCAGCTGATCAGAAATATGAACAATTTCACTACAGATATGACCAACATCTGAGGAAAATTTGTCTTGTTTAGTTTCAACTGTTTTCCTCCATTCTTCGTCAGCTTTCCGGTATCCCTCGGTTTCATTTATATTCTCAGCAAGTTTCTCTGCCACATTGTGATTAATGGTATCTTCTAACTTGTCTGTGATAACAGTTACCTGGTGATTCACATTTTCAAACACTTCCTTTCTGAAACTGCTCTGTTCTTCAGCGATTTCCTTACGAAAGTTACCCTGAGATTGTTCAACCTCTTCTCTCAACAGGGCAATTTCTTTTTGCACATTTGATTCCACTTGTAGAGAGTTTGCTTCACATGTCTGACGTAAATTAACGATCTCTATTTGAATGCTTTCTTTTATCTTCTGTTGATTTTCTTCCATTTTTACAGTCACATTGTCCAGTCTCTGTCCCATCTCCAAAGCAGATTCTGTGAGTTTCGAATAACCCTGTGAAAACTTCTCTTCTAAGCGCCTTTCTGATTCCAACAGATTTCTACCACTTTCCTCTAACTTTAAGTTCAAACTGCATTCCAACATGGCTACATTATCCTGAAGCTTAGCTTCCAGATTGCTGGAACTTTCTCTAATGTTTTCCTTAATTTTTGATTCCAGAGAATCCAAAGCAATGGCGTTTTCTTGGATCTTTGCTTCCAGATTGCTGGAACTTTCTCTAATGTTTCCCTGAATTTTAGATTCCAGAGATTCCAAAGCAATGGCGTTTTCTTGGATCTTTGCTTCCAGATTGCTGGAACTTTCTCTAATGTTTCCCTGAATTTTAGATTCCAGAGATTCCAAAGCAATGGCGTTTTCTTGGATCTTTGCTTCCAGATTGCTGGAACTTTCTCTAATGTTTCCCTGAATTTTAGTTTCCATAGCCCTTGTACTTTCCTCCAACATAATCCGTATTGAAGAAAGCAGGTCTGCTGTAACTGGAACTGACTGCACTGGAGATTCATTTTCCTCAGCCGACGATTTACTTGCACTTCTCAACATCTTCTTATCCATATTCTTCTAGCACAGAATTTCCATCACAATCACAAATCAATTACTCTTCACGAACACACAAAAATGAACACCACTAACGAAACAACAGATTTCGAGCCCCACGTTGGGCGCCAAAATATTGAAACGTTCTTTAGTCAAAAGAACATGATTTAACTAAAAGAACAAATAATAAGTTCACATGAAAGACTCGAAAGCATACACGTGATGCCTCTCAGGGTATGGGGTCATATCTCTCTTCGTTCGTTGGTCAAAACAAATCAAAGTCAAGTTTTCGCTAAGAGAAAATAATTATATTTTACGTCTTAGCAAAATAAATACTTACGTGCATAAAATCCACTTCAGTCAAAGACATAACAGCTTCTTACAATTCAACATAAACACTCTTTTAAAACTCGAAGCCCGAACTCCTAAGTCAAGACAAAAGACACTCGTAATTCCCATGGCAACAGCTCTTAACAAGATAACTATATACAGGTTAGTTACTATCCTGACATTATCAGTGATAGGTAAATTACAGTAATTGATATTACAAAAACAATAAACATTTGTACAAGAAAAGATAATTAATAACAATAGATATTAACAATAAATATTTGTGCAATGGGAAAGGACGTGTCAAATTTGCAAATGTCCTCCTGTTTGGGGGGAATGATTGTAGCTCATAACTCTCAATATTTTCCATTTTTTTATGTATTTTTATTTAAATAATAATCTCTATGATAGCAGTTGTTGTGGCTCCAGCAAAATCTACTAATTCTTCTTTTTCATTAGTGACCATCAACTCAATGTAATCTATTCTATTATGGCACACAGGAAAATATAATGTTGGGGATGGAGTGTACATGATGGGCTCCATAAATTCAGAATTAGGTTTGAATGTTGCAATGATGCCAGTTTGTTTGTGAGTGCCTATGCCATTTGATTTGGTGATCATACCCTCGGCCACATTACAGTGAATATTTAGAGTCTCTATGGCTAAGAATTTAGGTATATTAATAGCAGTGTGTTTGATGGCTGGTTCAAGTTTTGTGTTGTTCTCAAATCCTAACAGCTCTCCTATAGTACCCGGATCCACTGTTTCTGTAGCAGATACAATCTCTACTCTGTGAGTGACAGAATTTTGAGTTAATACTATACCTCTGGGTAATTGAGCATTTAGAGTAGATAGATTATATTGCCCTGGAGTGATGACAATTTTTTGATCACCTACTGCAATTGTATTGTTGTGGTGTGTAATATTAGGGATCAAGTACATGCCATAAAATGATCTGAGAGCTATTGTTTTGGGATACACTATGTCATCATGTAATTTGAGTTTCAATATTGAATTTTGGCTGGTGAGATGGAATACCCCCATGATGTTTTAAATACCACAGGGCCTTTTGAAAATTTTCAATTGATGGTTTATTTATTTGAGACATATATCTAAGAACAGATAAACACAAATGTCCACAATTAACATCTTTGAAGTTTTGAACACGGGCATTATTGTAATAAAGATTAGCTGATTTTAGATATTTTACTAAATTTTCAGGTGGAACACCTCCAAATGAATCAAACACAAATGCCTCATTGTTTAAATATTTAAGATAACAGATCCAGTGAGTGACCTGATTTTTGTACTTATCCAAATTAACAATGCCACACTCTTTGTTGAGTGGTTGCTCTGGCAAAGAATCAGACATGTACACACCTCTAAAATTTTTGATGCCCAGTGGCTTGATTAAAGCTTCAATATCTTGGTTTGTAAGCGGCTCTTGTTTTTTTTAAACTTATTCATGGCTCTCTTAACACCTTTGCCTTGTTTCTCCATGGCCAGGTTATGGCGCTTCAATTCATCTAATTCTGCCTTATTCTTTTTGGCATCTATTACTGTTTTTGCTATAGCAGCTGATCCCCCAGCCAAGCTCCCCACAGCCCCAAGTGCTGCTAAGATTGCCGGAATAGTAAATATGAAGCCCCCTGTATACAATTTTTTCCTAGATTGTTGTAATTTTTTTAATTGGGGGTACTAAGTAATAATTTCATACCATGGCCCTTTGCAAGACAAGAATTTTTTTCTTGCGCTGCTTTTTGGTTAAAAGACTATCAATAGTTTTAAGAGATTTAAGACCTGCATAAGGTATCTGATACATAACACCCTTGGCCTTCATTGTAGGTTTATTATATATATAATCACAACCCCCACCCCAGTTTTTGTTTGGTGTTCATAGCTATGGTGGTCCCCAATGCTGCTATTCTCTCACTTAAAGAAGCATCTTTGCTTACAAATCTACCAAATGCAGCATCTTCTAATTTCTTGTCTCCAACATGTCTCTTGTCAAGATCAGAATGTGTGTTGTATGCTATGTCATGGTCTCTGCAAGCAGCATCTAGGGGATTAACACCAGAATCCCCTCTGTTTAATCTATGGTCCAAATTTGTACCGGGACCACAATACTGACAGCCTGGAATGTGTAGTTCAAATGGCAGCTTGTTTATAATGTCATTAACCAGGCCCCGACCCTCAGAAATATTCCAAAATTTAGGTGGTAGAGTATTAATAATTTTTATAAAATATCCAATCCCCTTAGTGTCATTCACTATAAAATTAGACAATTTGGTGCTTATCATGTCCATAATTCCAACCTTTTCATTGTAAAAATTGTGGTTGCCAGCATTTTCCTCCCCAGCTATCTCCAATAACCTATCTACAAGTTTCCTGACATCATCAACCTAGACAAATTCTTTGGGAAGGGTGTTGTAATGTTTGATTCCACTACCTGTCTTGATCTGTGACCATATGGGTTTGATTAAGTATTTTGCTCCACTGCTAGACTTGACTCTTTTTTGTGTGGGATCATTGTTCTGGTATAGAGCATCTGATTTTATTAATATTTCTTTGTAATGCTCATAATCTTGATCTGTATAGCTGCATGGCCTTTTCCTAGTCATCAGTTCCCACAATCCAGGTGTGCCAAGATACTTAAGAAAAGCACCTCTTTCTCCAAGATGAGATTCTGAATATACAATTATATCATCTCCCATAAATGTTACTCTGAAATTGCCAATTCTATGTATGATGCTACCATCACGCTCTGTGTCAGCATATAAGCCAAAAACCTCATCTTTGTTGTCTTTAGGTGTGCTTAAATATTTTTGAGCAAGAAGACCCTATTCAATAGGATCCAGACTAGCCTCAATTCTTTGAGGAGCAACAGGATTAGGTCTATGAATACTAGAAAGTGGGGTGATTGGATAATCTAACATGTTTCTTGCAGCTACAGGTACAAGCTCTGTGATCAAATTTTGATTTTGCTCTGTAACAGTTTTTATATTTTTACCTAATTCACTAATAGCATCAATTACAGGCTGTTCTGTTTGTTTGTGTTGTTCATAAATTCCTCGGTTCTCTGATTTCCATCCCTTAAATCTTTTTACAAGATAATCTTTTAATTTAAGATCATCAATAATTGGCCTTTTCATGGTTATTTATATATGTTTCAATGTCTAGAAAATTGTTGATTTTATTTCTGTATTTGCCACTATTGGGTTTTCTTGTCATATCAATTGTGACAAACCCATAACTGTCCTGGTTCCAGCACCTACTGTAAAACTTGGAAAAATCATTGTAGCTCAAGTCCCCACCTACATATTCATCATGTATGTGTTTGAGGTTGGTATGATCTTGATGAAACACACATATAAAATTGCTGTTGTCTCGGATCAGCTGCTTCGGAATTTTAGAAAAAGTCTGTGCCAGGTAGAAGCAATCAGTGTTTTTGTGTCGGCCCTGTGTAAAGAAATTTCTAACTTTGTTTTGATTATCCAGTATAATGTCATCAAACACAAAAACAGAATTATCGAGACATTCATGTAGTGGCTTAACATCTGGTTCAAAAGTGGCTATATCCAATCCATCATATAGCTTCATCAGTTGCTGATATTTTAATTGTTCCAAGCTCTTAGAGAAGACATACAAGTGCCTATTTTTTCAGTCTAACCAGTTGGGTGCCAATAAAAAATTATCAATCATTAGTGTAGTTTTACCACAAGCCGATGGCCCAACAATAAGACATCTAATATTATCAGGCAACAACTTGCCATTTCTCTTAATCTGCTGTTCAGGTTCTGGCAGCCTCTTTATAAGATCCAAGGTGTTCATATTATCACTTTGTTTGCCTCGATCCAGCTGTGTTCTGGAAGTCCTAGCCATTTGACAAATAACTTGTTGCCTTTTCTGCGGATGATTTTTTCTATGAGATATGTGTCAGGCTGTTTAGTTTTGGTGAGTTCTTCTTCATAGAACCGGCCTTTGAGAATTTCTCCTCGGTGATCCTTTATTATATATGTGTTAAGGGTCCCAGGTTTAACTTGAACCACTGTAATTAATTCAGTGCTCCAGTTTCTTGTAAAGCCTCTTTTGAATAAGTGCTTATATTTGCTGATTCTTACTTGATCACCCACCTTGTATTTGGCTTTTCTTGTTGTTGGCTGGTATCTAGGATAATAAACAGTGCTGATCAATTTTTGCTCATCAGATGAAGTTACTTCAGAGGGTTTCATGTTGATTGTGGAATGGACCGAGTTGTTATATTTATGTAGAAGTTCTGGAAGAATACTGAACCATTTATAATTACCTTAAAGTGTAAATTGTTTATACATAAGATTTTTTAGGGTTTTGTTGAATCTCTCTACAATTGAGGCCTTGAGATCACTGTAACTCGAATTATGTTGTATTGACTGGCTTTTAATAAATTGTTGAAACACTGAATTATAAAATTCTTTGCCATTATCTGTTTGCAAATAGCGCGGTGATCTTCCACTCTGATTGATGATTGTCCTGAAGGCTTCTGTAACACATTTTCCAGTCTTGGATTTGAGTGGCACAGCCCAGGCAAATTTTGAAAATGTGTCTATTACAGTGAGTAGATACTTGTAGCCCTTGTTGATTTTGTCTAAATTTTTCAGCTGTCCACTTGCCATTTCCACCAAGTCGCACTGCCATAAATCATCTATGCCTTTTGTGACTACTGGCAGTATCTTATAATTATGTCTGGCTTGTCTGTGTAATTCATCAACAATAATTTGTCTAGACATAATATGAAAACAAGAATATTGCAACTATGGGGTGTTCAGCAGCTGATACTACAGGATTTTCTAAATACAATTTGTCTCCTATTTGTATATTAAATTCCAGAGAACCATCATCTTCAGCATAAGATGTTTCTAATGTATTGGGATCTGTAAAATCCTCTAATTCTACACTGGTGATTTTTGCTTTGTTATCAGCATTTGTTATTGATAAGGTAGGGTAGTGGTGTGCCTGTGGCTGAAGCCAATATTTGATCTCGATTGGTCTAAGTGTGCCCCCAACAAAAAACTGGTAATAAAATTGTGCAGGGGACAGCATATATATTTTGCCACCTGGTGTAAATGGTGAATCATATTCCTTGTTGGGGATGCTGTACAATTCAAGAATTACTGTATGTTTAGGATTCTCGATTATGCCGGTTATTTCTTTTTCTGCTGTAAGCAATCTACTTGTTACAGATTCAAGATGCTCATTGATAGTCCTAACAACATCATGATGGAATGGCTTGATCTTTATGTCCACAACAAGTTTCTTGTATTGTTGCACAATTTCTTGTAGCTGGGTGGCAAAAACAGACAGAGCATTTGCTTCATTGGATTCCATGGTCCCTAGCTGTTGCTTGTTATTGGCTACAATTTGCTGTAAATTTTCAACAACTGCCAATTTTGAATTTTGAGCAGTAAGATCATGGACCTGTCTTCTGATATCCTCAAACAGGGCATGCAGTTCATTAATATGTTGATTGGTTGGTAGAGTGGTCACTGTCTGAGTAAGTTGCTTGATCTCTGTCTGGATATTCTTGATATCTTCTGATTTCAATATGCGATTCACAGCTCTCTTAATATTTTTAAGTTCCTGTGATGTAGGCAGATTTGATACAGTATTTTGCAAAGATTCAAGTGCCAAATTCACATCATTTAATTCAGAAGCATCAGCCACATTACGCATAGCATTTTGGAGCAGGGCTATATCTGCCTGAGTAGGTGTTGATTGTTGTAAAATTTCAAGCTTTGTTTGGATATCATCAATCAAGTGATGAAAATGAGATAGCTCAGATTCAGTGTTGAGGTTTTCAAGCTTTGTGATCTGTTGCTGGACACTGACAAGTGTGTCTACAATACCAGGCAGGCGGGATTCTAGAGATTCTTGTACATTTGTCAAATCACTTTGCATTGCTGCTATTGTACCCTCAAGATGGGTTATGGTACTTTGAATTTTTCCAAAATCTTCATATGTTTCAAGTTGCAGCTTAATGTTGGCAACACTCCGAGTTATTGCACTCAAAGCATCAGAAGATGGCAAGTTGTTCATAAATTTTTCAAGTGTCTCAATTTTTTCTTTAACCTCGGCTATGGCATTGTTCAGAGGGTCCAGATTAGGTATCTGTAATGATTGAATCTGTTCCTTTAGAGTGGAAATCACTAGATCAAAATCTTCTTGTGATTTTATGCTTTTGACAATTGTTTGGAGCTGTGTCTGTACATTATTTATCTGCTCTTCCAATTGTTGTTTCAATTGCTCAGAGTTGGTGGCCTGGGTCTTAAATTTGGCTTGAAGAGCTACTACAGCCTCTTCTAAACTTTGAAAATTATCTAATGTGGCCAAGTCAGTATATTTTTGAAGCAGCAATTTGAGTTTTGAGTCAATTTTAAGAAGAGGGTCCATGCATTGTGATTGTAAATTTGTAATTTCTAGTTGCAGACTGGCATTGAGTGTGGTTTTTAAAGCTTGTAAATCACTTCTTAATTTCTTGACTCGGACATCAAGCATCAGAATCTCATCACTGTGATGGTCATGCCTTGTATGGCCAAATATATCATTAGGCATTTTGTTTTAGTGGTTATTTATTATTGAATATCTGATTCTTAATTC
Organism: Lepisma saccharinum; assembly: GCF_977018435.1. Lineage (NCBI taxonomy): Eukaryota > Metazoa > Arthropoda > Insecta > Zygentoma > Lepismatidae > Lepisma > Lepisma saccharinum. The sequence goes on along the minus strand of NW_028143008.1, from coordinate 308,294 downwards.
TATAAAAAAAGGTATAAGCTTGTCATAGGATCCAGGGACCTCAATATATAAGCAGTCACCAGCAGAAACAGTATATACAGTGCCAGAAATCATGTTTGAGTGCTTAATTCTATAAATATTTCTCCCTATTGAAATCTTGACATTACCCTCAGGGGTTGTAATAAATTGCAATTGACCACCTACAGGTAATTGGTAATGATTTAAATTATTGTTAAATATGTACAATGTTTTACCTGTTTCATCATCAACATCTGTAAGTATGCTGTTCAGATGAATAATTAACAAAGCACTTAGTTTAGATATTATATCAGAAGAGGCTTGTGGTGTTGGCAGGTCCATAATAGCCTGTTTTTTGAACCCAAATAAGTTCATAGGCATGTTTATTTATTTCAAATCATGCTCTGTAATTGGGCATTGATTGCCATTTTTCAAATAACAATGACCCTATGGTAGAGTATGTATGCCACATGACAAAATGCATCTCTTATCATCATGTGGGTCCAGAGCCACTTTTCTTACAATATTGCTAGTCAACAAGTGATCCACACTCTGAATTCTGGATTCTGATGTTCTGATTGTGCTACATGATTTGAGGCAATTTTTGTAATCTTCAAATTCAAGCTCTTTGTCTACAGTCACTCTGCCAATGCCCTTGGCTTTTTTGGCAACAACACCACTACATGTTTCAAAACTATACATCTTGGCCCTTAACCCATCAAATGCCACAATAACATCACCAAGTGTCTCATCTTTTAACTTGCCAGGCACCTTTTTGTTGTGGTGTTGAATCTCTGTATGTTCACTGGTATCAAAGTATTTAAACAATTCAGGCTGGGACATATCTTGATAAACATCTTCTGTCTGAATATCAAGAACAAAACTATCTGTGTCCATGTACATCAGTTTTACACGATCCTTATAAAAAGGCTTCAACACATCATAATACAATTTTAACATGTGTAATTTGGCCAATTCCAATATCACAGCCCCTACATAAATAGGCTTATCAAACTTAATCTTTGTTTTTTTCATATTAAAAAGTGCCATATGCTCATCATAAATTCTTCTGTAATTGAAGTTGGGCTTTGCTATCAATTTTTTGCTCCGGCTGGGGTCAGTAATTATTTTAACATCAATATGTTTTCTGACATTTTCAATTGTTTTGCCATACACTGAATTTACCATCAATTTAAACAAGGTCTTATCAAATTGGCTCATTGCAGATGTTCGAAGCTCTGTGTTTGTAACCATCTTGAGTGCCTGAACCTCAAAACTTTTCCAACTTTGGTCACTTGAACACCATGATTCATCAGGAACTGGAGGTTTTTGTAATATATGACATGACCCTTTTTTGGCTCCAGAGTCATCATTAATTTCTTTTGTTTAGAGCCAGGTGAGCACTTAACCTCAGGAATTGGGGGCAGATCAGAAAATGTGTTGTGTAAATCATCAGGAATTGTCAGATCAACCTCTAAGAAGAGGCCATAGTCACTCTCATCAAAATCCTTATGATCTTCAATATTGAAATCTTCAACCCACTCAAGCCCTGCATATGGCAGTTTTTTCATCATAGCATAACCATAGAGGCTGTTGGCATCTACATACAGTATATAATTTGATGGCAGTGCTGGATCATAATCAGGAATATATTTGTTATTAGCTCTGGCATATCTCTGAGAGCATTGCACCATCCCTCCTCTTATACATTGCTCCATAAACAGATACATATCTTGATCTTGGATCAGATGCAATTGCATTTTAGTGTTTAAAAACATTGCAGACCATGCTAGGCCTGGCGCACTGTAAAAATACGTTGGATCCAGCTTATAATTTTGCATGGAAGATTTTCTGAATGCTTGAAGTATATCAGCTAAGAGGGTCACATCAAGTTTTAAATATGCCTTGTGATAATCACCAAATGACTTGCATTTTAAATTGTTCCACATCAACTGGGCATGGTGATAATCATCATCAGTGATTCCAGATCCTCTGATTTTGCTGTAAAACTCTTGTTGTGGTAGCAGAGCACACTCATCAAATTTAGAAAAATCTGTAACATAGTCATATGGATATACACCCTTCCGCCTAATTAATTTCAGGTTCTGATTTGGAAACAAAGCACATGTGATTTTGAATTGATCATCAGATAATTGAGTGGCCAGTGTAGCCAAGCTAGCAGACAGAATTCTGTAGGAATCAAGAAATCTTAAGTGAATAGGAACACCATTAACTTTAATTATTTTGCTAATGGCTATATATTTCTCATTATTTTCTGCTAAAATATTTAAATTCTGCTTGTCAAACCCCTCGTACCTGATCAAATGATGGAAATCATAATTGGATGCACCATGGCGAAATATAGGGTCAAATTTTGGTCTCTGGATCTTAATATTACAGCTATTACACAGGGCCATTAAGAATTTACCATCTGTATGAGAATGGTGATGTACCTTGATATTTGTATCTGAAAATTCAGAATCACATACCGGGCATTTTTCTGCATTTTTGAAATCTTCAATCTGTTTCTCTGTTAAAGGCAACATGGGTTTTGATTTTAATAAGACATTAGATGCTATGTCATGGCACTCATTTTCTATTCTATGTACAAATTCTTTGATGGCATCTAGTCCCATGTATAAATCTTCTTTACTAACAACACCATCCTGTACAACAACATAATAAAAACTAGAAGGTTCATGTAACTGGTATGGTGTAATTGAAGGTTCATCAGGATCTGGGCTGCAGAATGCAAGGGGTTTGAGATTTTATTCAAAATCACAGACTATATATGCTGGGTGTTCCAACAAGGCTTCAAATTTTTTGAATTTGGCATTTTCACTTGGATTAGGCATCACCATATGAACAGGTTTATGGTTGCCACAGTATTTTAAATGTTCAATTAACTTGTTTTTAGCAATTTCTGTGTTACATTCACAAACACCATTTATTATTTTTTGACCATCAAATACAGTTAAACATCTTCTGCACAACTTAAATATTCTATTAGATTTGTCTAGTTGTGTTCTGACTAAAGCTTCAAAATTATGTATCAGAGTGTAATGATATGTATCTTCCCCTTCAATTAAGAGCAGATCAATCGCAACAGCAGAATCATCATCAAATGTACTGATTCTGAGAGGTGCTATCAAGCAATTGCCACGGCCAGTAGAACAAATAAATACATTAATAGATAATTGTTTACCATTGATATCCCGGGCCTTTTTTTCAAATTTATCAATATTCTGAACTGACATTGGATATTTTAAGCCCTCCATTGCTTCTTCAAAATTGTGTTCATATTGTTTATAATAACTTATTCTCTGAGGATTCCTTGAAACTGGAAACAAAGCAGCTAAAATACACCACAAAAAGAATTTCTCATCATTATTTTTTATATTAACCACGGCTTGTTTGTTTTTAATATTGGCAGGTAATGGCAAATATGTAGATCCTTGTAATGGGTTGAATTCAGAAATATTAACGTAGAGCTTGTGTGAAGAACCGCATAGGCTCCATCCTGACTCTTTTCAAGCAAATTCAGAGTGTTTAATATTCAATTGATCTACAAACTGCTTATTATTTTGTCTGAATTTGTATTTGAGTATACAGGTACAGTTTCTGTTATGTGGGGCTGTGTAAATTTTGTGCCATTTGGTTTCTTATATTGTGTAAACAATTTGAGGGAGAGCTTATAAGAGCCATTTTGTGCATTTAGAATTGCCTGCACATCAGGATTTATACTGTTCAAAAAATTCTTAATACCACATTTTTGCTCTGATACAAACCGGTAATCCCTAAGTTGGCCAGCAAAACTGCTATGGATGGGTTCATAGCGTGGCTGCTTTGCCGGTCTAGCATTAACAGGTGTTTCATGCTTCCTTTTCAGACCAGATGTAGATGGTTGTGGGGGCAATGTTGATGACACTGCAGAACAAGTATCTATATGTTTATATGTGAAATATTCCATGCTATATTTTCTATGGCATTTAGGGCATATTTTTGTGGGTGTTCTGCATTTGTCTGGATTACAATTCTTTTGATGCTTAGCCCAATTGGGGCTGGATATATTCTTATTGCATTGATTACAATGTTTTTGATTTGGCATTTTTATTATTGGTTTATTATATATATTTCTTGGGATTCAAATCAAAATTCTATGCTTAATAAAAAATATCAGTTGGGTTCAGCAGTGTGCTTTGTATACTTAGTGTGTGTGTGTGTGTATGTGTGTTAATATTTTTGGCTTTGGTATTTATATAAAATTTCTTGGGGTTCAAATCAAAACTCTATACTTAATAAACCTAAGACAGGTTGTATAAAGCTGATAGCCTACATGCACAAAAATAGAATAAGTACAGAAGCACTGGGGCAGATATAAACCCTTTGTTCAATATATTACAAATATGTTTGATATGAATAATAAAAAATTCTCTATATTAAATCAAATAGATTTGTAATTCAATTTATATAAATTTGCAATATTTTTGTGTTTAAAAAATATGAGCAGCACTGCAACAACACACCCTTTCTCTTCAACAACTCTCACAATACTGGCTGATATGCAATGCAAAATCTCTTTATATAGCCTAAGCACGGACCGCATTGAAAACATCTGAAACAATGAGCCAATCAGAATATAACACATCATCACATTATGTCATAACCAACCAATCAGAAAACAACACATCCCTAATAATTTATTGCATAATATTTGGTAATAATTTGTTGCAAAACATGATGCAATAGAAATAAGCCAGAAATAGGCCACAAGTGGACTGGAAGTGGGCAGAAATGGCCGGAAATAGACCGGAAGTGGACCGGAAGTGGACCGGAAGTGGGCAGAAATGGCCAGAAATAGACCGGAAGTGGGCAGAAATGGCCAGAAATGGCCGGAAATAGACCGGAAGTGGGCAGAAATGGCCAGAAATAGACCGGAAGTGGACCGGAAGTGGGCAGAAATGACCGGAAATTGACCGGAAGTGGACCGGAACTGGCCCGGAAGTGGGCAGAAATGGCCAGAAATGGCCGGAAATAGACCGGAAGTGGACCGGAAGTAAATATGTGTGGGTGTGGGTGGGTGTGGGTGTGTGTGGGTGGCTCTTATGAGCATCTTGGCTTAGTTTTAAGTGTGGCCAAAAAAAATGTCAAGAGGGGCATATTTTTAACAAATTTATGGACAACAATCTCACAGAAGTGCCTTTTATAAGTGTAGGCAAATCAATCTGAGGGGGGTCATACTTTCACGGGAAATTCCCGAGGACATTTTTACAAAAATCGTGGATTAGACACAGTGCCACACTTGAGCAAAAAACTCATATGAGCATGTTGAGCTAGTTTTAAGTGTAGCCAAATCTGCCTGAGGGGGATTCATACTTTCTCGAGTTTATAATATCATATTTTATACTGGCTTCCATTCATGCTGTAGATAATATAAACGGTAGACGTAATTTAGTTAAATTTCCTAACGAGAATAATATAACTGGATGCAATAAATATAAGACAGTCGAGGGGTTAAGGGATTATATCAAACATATGCTGGATTTACAACAATTTGCAACACGTAATCTTGAATTTGCACAAACAGTTGACTTATTAGATATTACCAAGGGTATAAATAATTTAAAACAATTTGCTAGAGATAATGGAATTACTGGATATAGCAAGTATAAAAAGGAAAGTGATCTTCGGTTCTATATAAGATGTCAGTTAGAAAAATTACCATTTACAGATATCGATGACAGTAATGATACATTTCCTCAACCACGAGAGAGATATCAACCACTATTTTCTAATATCCCTAATAGTAATGATGTATTTCCACAACCACGAGAGAGATATCAACCACCATTTATAGATATCGACAACAGGGATGAGTTATTTACACCAAGTTCTCAAACTGATACTGAGTATAACAACATATTCAACATATCACGTAATAACATTCCGTTAGATATTACGCATCCAATGATAACTTTGTAGCTATTGAAGAATATGTTAGACAAGGACGCGATAGAGAGAATATTGATAGTCTTAGAGTTTTTTCGGATGCTCGCTATGGAGTGGAATCTAGAGGCGATAACAATAATATAGATTTCTTTGCATCGCATGATATTATTAATCAAATTATTGAAAAGAGAAAAGCAACTGTTGGATTTAGAGAAGGCGTAGATAGAATAAACTTTGTTATTGAAAATCCAAGGCTTCATAGTGGAGCTTTCTCTACAGGTTTTAGTATTGTACAACAATCAACCATGGCACTCTGGCAAGCCATTTTAACAAAATAATGGAACAATATGATGAGATTGCTTTAGAAGATACAAGATTCCATATTCAAATTAGGGATGGCCAAACGGATCCGGATCCGAAAATTCCGGATCCGGATCGGAAAGTTTCGGATCTGGATCCGGATCCGAGAGTTCCGGATCCGGGTCTGAAAGTTTCGGATCCGGATACAAAAATTTCGGATCCGGGTCCGAAAGTTTCGGATCTGGATCCGGATCCGAAAATCCGGATCCGGATCCGAGAGTTTCGTATCTCAATCCCATTATAATATTACCACACCTTAGTCCTACTAGAATTTTTTTCAAGTGTTGTTCCTAAAATACTTTGCTACGCATCGGCTAACACACTCGTGCACAAATGTCCGAAGTGATTTTGTAAATGCCATTGAAACGAATATGTATTCATTCGAATGTATTGGAAATGAAAACACACATAAATGTGAGACATTCCATTCCAGGATGAAACCTTTAACACATATAACAAGATAGAAATGTTATACAAAAATTATACAATTGTTCTACAGTTACAGTTTTACAAATTAAAATAAAACATTATAATATATGCAGTGTTAAATAATTACAAAGTGTAAGACTAACAAGGGAGGTTATCTAAAGGTCCCCCTCCGATTTCCATGAAACTTGGCAGTATAGTGGGACCCAAAGGAAGAATTACGTGTTTTTTTCTTTCAGCTAAAAAACGGTTTTAGGGGGCAAAACCCCCTCAAATGTCAAGATGAGGACTAATTGAAGTGAGGATCTGACTCCTGTGTCTTTCCGATTTCCATGAAACTTGGCAGGTGTATAGTGGGGCCCAATGGAAGAAATACGTGTTTTTTTGTTTCAGATAAAAACTGTTTTAGGGGGCAAAACCTCCCCTGAAATGTCAAGATGAGGACAAATTGAAGTGAGGATCGGACCCCTGTGTCCCCCTCCGATTTCCATGATACTTGGTAGGGTTTGTATAAACGGGCCCAAATGAAGAAATACGTGTTTTTTTTGTTTCGGCTAAAAAACGATTTTAGGGGGCAACCCCCCCTCGAATGTCAATATGAGGACAAATTTAAGTGGGCATTTGATTTGTGTGTCCCCTTCCGATTTCCATGAAACTTGGCAGGTGTATAGTGGGACCCAAAGAAAGAAATACATGTTTTTTTTTTGTTTCAGCTAAAAAACGGTTTTACAGGGCGAAACCCACTGAATTGTCAAGATGAGGACAAATTGAAGTGGGGATCTGACCCCTGTGTCCCCCTCAGATTTCCATGAAACTTGGCAGGTGTGTGTATAAATGGGCCCAAATGAAGAAATACGTGTTTTTTTGTTTCGGAAAATAATTTGTTCTAGGGGGCAACCTCCTCTCAAATGTCAAGATGAGGACAAATTGAAGTGGGGATCTGACCCCTGAGTTCCCCTCCGATTTCCATGAAACGTGGCAGGTGTATAGAGGGGCCCGAAGGAAGAATTACGTGTTTTTTTGTTTGAGCTAAAAACTGTTTCAGGGTGCAAAATCCCCTCAAATGTCAAGATGAGGACAAATTGAAGTAAGGATCTGACCCCTGTGTTCCCCTCCGATTTTCATGAAACTTGGCAGGTGTATAGTATAGAGGGGCCCAAAGGAAGAAATACGTGTTTTTTTGTTTCGGCTAAAATACTGTTTTAGGGTGCAAAACCCGCCTCAAATGTCAAGATTAGGACAAATTGCCGTGGGAATCATCTGACCCCTGTGTCCCCCTCCGATTCCCATGAAATTTGACAGGTGTATAGAGAGGCCGTATGCCCCCTGTTTCTTCCTGTGCCATATTTACGTGGTTTCGGGGACAGATCCCCACTTCAATTTCTCCTCATCTTGACATTTGAGGGGGGGGCTCTATACACCTGCCAAGTTTCATGGAAATCGGAGGGGGAGACTTAGACCTCCCTAGTAAGGAAGTGTATTAATTAATTACAAATCGCGCACGCGAGCACACACACTATATATATATGTGTGTATGTATATTATATATATATGTATATTAGCAGGTAACAATATGTTATAAGCACATTCTTACTTTCCAAAGAAGCGCATGTGGGATGGCAAAACGGATCCGGATCCGAAAGTACCTGATCCGGATCTGAAAGTACCGGATCCGAAAGTTTTGGATCCGGATCCGAAAGTTCTGGATCCGGATCCGAAAGTTCTGAATCCGGATCCGAAAGTTATGGATCCGGATCCGAAAGTTCTGGATCCGGATCTGAAAATTCCGGATCCGTAGATCCGGATCCGAAAAATTTTAGGATCCGGATCCTAAGGATCCGGAACCAACCGGATCCGGATTTCGGATCCGCCAGGATCCGGATCTGGCCACCCCTAATTCAAATAGTTAAAGTGCCAACTGGAGGAAGACTTACAAAAATAATAAACCTTGCAGAAGATGTTAGATCAAAACAGAGCATACTGTAAATAAAAAATCCAAACGATAACCTGTGTGGACCAAGAGCTATTATAGCAGCATTAACATACAAAACAAATATTATTTTTAATAGAGAGCTCAATAAACATTATATTAGATATATAAGAGAAGGACGCAAGTTGCTATAAGATTTAGCAATAGAACTATGCAACAAAATTAGACACGATCCTGGTGCACCGTTTGATCTGAGTCCTTTTAGAAAGTTGAACGCTATCTTAAAATGGTGTGTATAAAAATTGTCTGTGCCGAAAACTTTAATACCATTATATACAAAGGAATAGGTAAACGAGATATAACTATATTCTTGTACAAAGTTGAAAATCACTTTCACGTGATTACCAAAATGAGTGCGTTTTTAGGAATGTCAAAATACTGTGATCGATGTGAGACACCTTATAAACACAAAAATCATAAATGTAAAGCATTATGTGTAACATGTTGTAGTCCTACTCATCTTGGGAACAAATCTGCCAAGTACTGCAAAGATATTGCTATAACGAAAAGTGCATTGTGCAACACAAAAAGGAATTATGTCGAACGGTTTACAAATGCTTACAATGTAATAAAATATGCAAGAGCAACGGGGAGCATAAGTGTGGATACGAATTGTGCGTAAACTGTAAAAGAGAAGTTGAAACAAAAACCCACCTGCGTTACATGCAGTGGTAAAAAGGTAAAGGTGGAATCTGTGTAAGAAGAATAGACGATAAGAGTTACGTACATGGGTGTGAAAATTGCTCACCAAATAATGTATATATAAAACGTAAATATAATGAATCAGAAATTAAAGAATTTGCAAGTGAAAATATAAAAGATAATTATCCTGATTATGATGATGACAAAGATGATGTTGATCGTTATATTCAATCTTTAAAAAAGAAAAAAGTAGATGGATATATATACAAATGTAAAGAATGTAAAAATTTCGTAACCTTAAAAGATTCGCTTTCATGCTTAACAACATGCAATGTCTGTAAAACACCTAATGCATTACAAAGACCTACATGCACATACACAGAAAAATATATCACAATTGATTTTGAAGCCAACCAGAAAACAGGAGAACATAAACCTAATTATGTAGTTGCTGAATATGTTTTTGGAGATTCAGCAAAATTTCATTTTAAAAATAGCTACGAATTTTGTGAATGGTTAATATCTAAAGAGCATCGAGGTTATACAGTTATAGCGCACAACGCTAGATCGTATGATTGGTATTTCGATATGAACTACTGTATGCGAAATGGATACAAACCGTTCACAATTTATAAAGGTTGCCAAATTATGTCCATGAGTCTCAGTAATTCAAATATGCGATTCATAGATAGCTACAACTTTATCTCACAACCATTGAGTACATTCCCAGAAACATTTGAATTAGCCGAGTTAAAAAAGGGATACTTTCATCACTTCTTCAACACAACAAAAAACCAAACCTATGTAGGGCCAATACCGAATATAGAATATTACGGGGAGAGCACTATGAAAAGATGTAGTAAATGCAAACCTGATGCGACTTGTAAACATTGGCATACAAGAAATCACTATTTACAGAGGCATGATGAACGAGTTGAAGAGAATTACAAATTTGACTTTCAAAAAGAAATGAGTGAGTATTGTGAGTCAGATGTAGACATACTAACTCAAGTAGTTAGAAAACTTAGACAGACATTTCTAGATGCGTGTAACATGGACCCATTTCGATATATAACAATCTCAAGTGTGGCAATGGCTGAGTTTAGATACCATCATATAAAGTCTGATACCATAGCTGTATTAAAGGATAGAAACAATGAAACGTACAGTAAAAAATCTATATCATGGTTAAGAACATTAGATGATGGAATCAAACATGCTTTAAACGGTGGGGAAGAGACTATATTAGGGTGGAAGGTTGATGGATTTAATAAAACAACCAATACAATTTGTCAGTTCTATGGGTGCTTCTGGCATGCTTGTCCCAACTGTTATAAATATGATATAATTAACAACAAAAAGCAAGAAAGCATGGGTGACCTTCATGAAAAAACAAAACAATTTACTCACCAATTAAAAAATAAAGAGTACAATGTTATAGAAATGTGGGAGTGTGAACGGGAACCTACATACAAAAAACTTAAACGTGAAATAAACGATATAGTAACACCAATCACCCCTAGGGATGCTTATGACGGTGGACGAACAAATGCAAGTAAATTACACGTTCGTGGAAAAAAGTTAAAATATATAGATATTTGTAGTTTATATCCAACAGTTATGTTCTATGACAAGTTTCCTGTTGGTAATCCAGTAAAAATATTAGATCCTCAAAATTACAACCCGAATTGGTTAGGATTAATTAAATGCAAGGTACAACCACCAAGAAAGTTATATCATCCTGTACTACCTATTAAAGAAGAAAAACTAATATTTCCATTATGTGGTAAATGCGCTCATTTAAAAAATCGTGAATGCAATCACTCAGACATTGAGCGAAGATTTATTGGTACATGGAGCACACCCGAAATTAATAAAGCACTTGAAATGGGGTGCAAGATAACAAAGATATATGCAGTTTGGCATTTTGAAGAGACTAGCACCAACATGTTTAAAAGCTACATTTCTAAATTTTTAAAAATAAAATTAGAAACAAGTGAATGGGAAAATGATTACAGCATTAAAGAATTGTATGTCGAAGATGTAAAAAATAGATTAGGTATCGAATTAAACATTGATAACATTAAACCTAATCCAGTTTTACGTGCAATGGCTAAACTATTATTAAACGCATTCTACGGTAAGTTTGGTCAACGTAGAAAAATGGAAACAATAGATTATATCAACTCAGCAAAAGATCTGTATGATATATTATTGAATCCTAAACTGGAATGTATTAACCTTTCATTAATCAACGAAAATATGATAGAAGCTAGATATCATACAAAAGACGAATGGTTGGAAAATCCCACTAAAACAAATATATTAATTGCGTTATTTACAACTTCCTATGCTATATTAAGATTATACGATATGCTTGATAAATTAGGAGATAAAGTAGTGTATTACGACACAGATAGTATTATATACATTGATGATGATACAAATACTGTAGAAACTGGATGTATGCTTGGAAGTAGGGGCTGAAAGACAGTTCTGCAACAGAAAGTGGTGCTTTTTTTGTAGCCTTAACGGAAAATATCGTAAGGCAAACGCGAAAGTGATGCGCTCAAGGTTGCCAACCAACTGGGCTCTTGCCATAGCCTTTTACGATGGGGGTTCACCAACATCAAGAGTAGTACAGTGTGCCCGGTTCTGCAACATTAAGTGAGCCGCAGTGTTGCCAACCCACCCCAAGAAAATTTCACCATGTGATATTTCACAGGCGAAGCTAACCTACAAAGAGGAGTTGGCAACACTGACTAGTTGCTTCTCAGCGTCTTGGAAAACGTCTTAAGACAAATATATTAATCTTTAAGAAAGTCGACTTCCGGTTTGTCAATTCCGGCCTGTCAGGAAAATTTTCGTGAGACAAATATCTTAAGACGTTTTCCAAGACATTGATTTTCTTGGCTCCTATTTGAGCTAGGATGACGATTTTAGGTTTGTTGGATAGGATTCGACGAGAACTATTCGACTGGCAAATGAAATCGATTCTACCCCCTCCCCCTCTGTATTTTCTAGCATACTGATCTGTTGCGTGCTAACCAAACCTCTTATGAGGCAGGGAGGGGGGGCTCTTGTAACGCTACGTATGTATGTATGTAATGCGATTTGTGGGAAGAGAGGGACAAAATTTTGAACTTACGGCTGGAGAAAATGTTTCTATAAAATAACCATGCCTATGAACCTGTTTGGCTTCAGGAAGCAAGCTATGGAAGTGCCCGTCCAGCCCACGTCGTCGTCGTCGAACTTCAACGAACTCCTGCCTTCCATGCTATCTAAACTTAACGGTCTGTTAATTATACACTTGAATAGCATCCTGACCCAGTACGACGAGAATGTGGGCAAAACTTTCTATGTATTCAACAACAACTTGAATTATTACCGGTTCCCCATCTCCGGCAAACTTAAGTTCGACATGAACCCCGAGAACAAAGGGGAGGCCAAGGTTTCCTCTGGCAAGAACATCTATCGCATCAAGCACGATAGGATGGATGCGACTACAACGTACGATGTGTCTGCTGGCGATAGCCTGTACGTGGAGCTCTTGGACGACTACGATAAACTCATCCCTCTTTTCATAGAAATGAAAATCGCCTACCCTATAATAAATAACCACAGTGGCAACAATGCCTAACGATATTTTCGGTCACACCAAGCGCGACGACCACGGCGACGAGCTTCTCATGCTCGACGTCAGGGTCAAGAAGCTGCGAAGCAACCTGCAGGCCCTGCAGTCCACGCTCAACTCCAGCCTCCAGTCAGAGATAGCTAGAGGCAAATACTTTTGATATTGTGTTTTCTGATTAGTTAAAAAATACTTAATGTGATGACTCATATCTTCTGATTGCGCAAGTTATTACGTAATGTAAAAGGTAAAGGTAAAACGGTAAAGTGTTCTCCTGTGCTTAGCACCACGCCATGAAGGTGTATAGGGGGTGTGGGGGTAAAGCCCCACACTTTCTCGATCCGGTCATGAGTGGGGGTAGATGTGATCAGCACCACGCCCCTGACCGCCTTTACCCCCCAGGGTTTCCTCCAGGTACCCATGTTATTCGACACTTTGTGGGCGCCGGGGTCGCTTCTTACGTAATGTGATGACTCATATCTTCTGATTGCGCAACAAATTATGACGTAATATGATGACTCATGACAGAGCAGTCAGTCACAGTCTACGAGAGCAGCTTGAAGAGTACGGACGTCCTGTCGCAGTGTTCCTCGTAGATTTGCCCTTACAAAGTGATATTTTCTGTTTGATTTTTAAAAAAATTGTAGACATAGTGCAGTGTTGTTGAGTTTTTGTGAGACTGATTGAAGAGTAGTAATTTTTCTTGTAGTGCTTTTTTTTGGGGTATCTATTTGTGCAACACTCAGTACCTAATTGTACAACAGTACGTGTGGATTCGACATCTAAAAAAATCATACATCAGCATATCTACATATATAAATAAACAACCCCCAAAAATATGCGTCCTACGAAGATTTGTATTACATGTAAGAAAAATATTTCCAGAGATCATTATGCACGACATAGTCGTACCTGTGTGCCTGGCAAGCATTTAACAGCAACCGAATTGTGTCCTAAGTGTAACAAACACTTTACAATTGCACATGTCAAAAAGCATATGCCTAACTGCAAGGGTACTGGAGACCCTGTGCTGCAACCATCGACCTTTGTCAAAACGAAGGTTGAAGCAAATTTTTTTTAACATATTACCATCTGCCAAACGCGTCAAGTCGGCAACAAAAGCAAGCCGGTTTGCTTTTGATCATATATTAGAGGATTTTGATTTTACATCAGATAGCTTATGCGATGTACGTAGCTTCCTAGAGAGTGTGCGACCAAAGATAATTTCTATCTTAAGTGATGTACTGGCTTTAAACTCTATTAAATTTTATGCATCGCTGGGATGCCAATACAAAAAACCATCTGATGAGGAATACAGCTTTCACCATAATACCAAGGCAAAAATATTGCACTTGGCAGATGTTGCCAACATCGAGAGTATCTACGACAAATTCTTGGAGGAGCTGGTTGCCAAACAGGAAGAACATCAGGCTGAAGGCTCGGGTGGTTCATTGTGTGGTACTCCGCATAAGCTTAAATTGAGTCTTAACTAGTTTATTCCACTGTCTGGGTCTAGTTATGTTCCACTGCCGGCAATAATTGCAGTCAAGAAAGCTGTTCTAAACATCCAAAATAGCGATTCAAAATGTTTTCTTTGGTCGGTGCTGGCAGCGCTGCATCGCATCCACCGGAAAGATCAACCGCATCGTGTTACTCACTACATGCCCTGCGAATCAAAATTAGAAAATGCGATGGCTGGGATTACCTACCCAGTTCAGTTGTCGGACATAAACAAATTCGAGACCCGTGTACACAACTTACTAAACCTGCAACTAGCTATCAATGTTTACGGCCTTACTAAGAACACAAATATTGTATACCCTATTCGAGTGAGCAAAATAGAAGATGAAGCTGTACAAGAAATCAATTTGTTACTTATCAAGAACGAGACTTGCCATCATTACACGCTTATTCGCTCTCTCTCCCGGTTAGTTTCAGGTCAAAAAAACAAGCATAATGGTTGCATAGAAGTCTGTCGCAGGTGTTTATCCACGTTCGATAATCAAAAACTTCAAGATTACCAACACATTCAAGGTCCCGACATTGCTGTCCAGAAGCTTGCACGCCACATGCGCTATTGTAACGACAACAGGCCTGGGGTTGCAGTCTTACAAGAGCCTGGTACTGTGGAGCAATTTCGGGTGCATAGTGCTATGGGAGAGCACCCTGCTATTATTATTGCAGATTTAGAGGCCTTCCTTGAACCGCTGTCCACCTGTAAACCCAACCCAGAAGTTTCTTCTACCACGCAATGTCAAATTCACAAGGTCTCCAGTTTTGCCTATGTTATGGTGCGACGAAATCAAATACTTGCCCCTGAGCCATATGTATATCGCGGTCCCTAAGCTGCCAAATATTTTCTGGAGAGGATGATTGTAGAAGTGAACGAGATACGAGAAGTATTGTTAGATCCTATAGCTATGCGAGACTTAACTCCCGAAGAAAAGCGTAAACACGATGAGGCTACACACTGTCCAGTTTGTAACGAAAAATATATTGATAATAGGAAAAAAAAGGAAGTTCGACACCACGATCACTTAACCGGAAACTATATTGATTCTTGGTGTAACGGGTGCAACCTAAAGGCTAAGGACCCGCGCTTCGTCCCCGTATTCTTCCATAACGGCTCCGGGTACGATTTTCACCACCTTATTAGGCATCTCGGATACGACGATGCGCACATTAATATTGTTGCACAAAATGAGGAGCGCTACATTGCCATCTCTAAATGGGTGCAAGGCATAGAACTTCGGTTTCTCGATTCTCTGAGGTTTCTCCAGGCAGGTCTCGATGCTCTTGCTGGGATGCTCAACAACAATCAACTAATTATTACCTCAGTCAATTTCCCGAACTTGGATACTAGTCTCTTCAGGTGTAAGGGGGCCTGCCCCTACGAGTATGTTAGCGACCCTTCCAAGTTCGAGGAGGAGTCGTTGCCTCCCCAGGCTAAGTTTCACAGCCGGCTGCGAGGTTCGGGCATCAGCGATGAAGAATATCAGTATGCTCAGTCCATGTGGCTCAAGCTGGGTTGTCGAAATTTTGAAGAATACCACGATGCCTACTTAAAACTCGATGTAACACTCCTCGCAGACATTTTTCAAGCGTTTCGCGCAAATGCAATGCAAATCTACAAGCTGGACCCTGCATACTTCTACGGTCTCCCCGGGCTGGCATGGTCGGCCATGCTTCTTCTAACAAAAGTCAAGCTCGAGCTTATTTCCAATGTGGACATGATGCTTTTTGTAGAAAAGCTTGTTCGGGGTGGCATGGTCCAGGTGTCACAACGGTACGCTCGCGCCAACAACCAACACATGTCGACCGGGTACGACCCTTCTCAACCATCCAGCTACATCATGTACACGGATGCTAATAATCTTTACGGGCATTCCATGGTGCAAAAATTTCCATTTGGAGGATTTGAATGGGCTGATCCTTCCAAATTCGACGTAGAAGGTTTCGACGACTCGGAACGAGGCTTCATTGTCGAGGTGGACCTCGAGTTTTCCGAGAAGCTGCAGGATGTGTTCTGCGACCTCCCACCAGCATCGGAATTCAAGTGTCCACTTGCGTCGAAGCAGAAGAAACTTATCATGGATTTCGAACCCAAAAAGCGTTACGGGTTTCACTACCGAAATCTTCAGTGGTTGATGCAACGAGAGGTTACGATTACAGCAATTCACCGAGTTGTCACTTTGAACCATTCAAATTGGTTGAAGCCATACATCGACCTCAATACTAAACATCGTACTGCTGCTACCTCAGAACTTGATCGCAAATTTTTTAAGGACATGAATAATATAATATTTGGTAAAACAATGGAAAACACGCGAAATCGTGAAGACATAAGGTTGCTTACTAGCGTCGACCGTTGTCGCAAACTTGTTGCAAGCCGACTGTTTAAATCTCGAACAATCTACAACGAACAGCTTGCTTTGGTACACATGAATCGTGGTGAGGTAAAGCTCAACAAACCAGTCTATGTTGGTGCCACAGTATTAGAGTTAAGCAAGCTGCAAATGTTCGAGATATATTATGATATACTACGCTTGCACTATGGTAACAACATCAATCTTCTCTACACAGATACGGACAGTCTGGTATATCACGCCCACACTGCTAACGCATATAAAGATATCGCTACGATTCCAGCTCTCGTTAACTTGTTCGACATGTCGAGCTATCCCAAACAAATCGATATGGAATCCTGGCTCGAAACTAAAAAGTACCTGGCAAACTAAAGGATGAAAACGATGGGGATATTATATTAGAGTTTGCTGGTCTTCGTGCCAAAGCATATGCAATTCAAGCTGAGAGTTCTGTGACCAAAAAAGCTAAAGGCATAGGCAAGCAGGTGGTTCAGAAGAAACTCAAGTTTGAAGACTACGTCGAGTGCCTCGAAACCAAAAAGCCGATTCTGCGAAAAGAGTATCGCATCCAGAGTGTTAAACATATACTTACAACCAACGCCGTAAGGAAAATTGCTCTGGATGCACGAGACGACAAGAGATGTGTTCTCGAATGTGGGATTCACACCCTGCCGTGGGGCCACTATTGCCTGAAAATAGGTAAAACTTGCTGTGTGTGCTCAAAATAAAAAATAAAAAAATTTGCCCTCGAATGCAAAAACAAGAGGGTGGAGGTGGGATATTTTTTTTCAAAATATTAATTTCACAGTTGTTTTTTTTGTTGTAATACATACTATATATTCAATCAACAGAATTTTTTGTTGATCTAGACAAAAGAATACAAAAAATTAACAATGTCTGCAAATATATAGTATGTATATTTTTTTAACGGAACTAACTCTCGCCGTGTCCTACGGGACGAAAATTTGGGGCATGTGCAGGGCCAAAAGGGGAAGCAAGCATGCCTTTTTTTTATTATTTCTTGTTATTTCCTATGCATATTTAAAACTGTTCGGTCACTCTTTCATTCTTGACATCATACACAAAAGTTTTCTCCGCAATAAGGATAACGCTGCTCAGGGTGTTGGCAGGCAAGGCATCGTGGAACTCACAGACAATCTTGAAGTTGGTGCGATCGTTAACAACCACCTGCTTTCTCTTAGATGTGTTAATGACGAACATGGGTCTGCGAACTATGAACTCATTGGGGTTGTAGTACACGTCTACGTTGCCAGAGGTCACCCTCTTGTAAGCTGTGTATGCTTCGAACAGTTTCAGGTAGTCGTCGTTTGCAATGTTCAGGTTGTGGTTCTCACGCGGGAATATCTCGTTCCTGCCAATGTTGAGGTAGATGTTCTTGATCTTGCAATTGTCGAACTGACTCGAATCTTTTTCTTGGTTGTTGTCCTCCCCCGTCTGGAAGAGCACGACCACAAACTCTGGCATATCGTACCGGATGCTGTTAAACTGTGTGGTCACGTCAAATTCAAAATGGTTGCCGGAACCAAGTTTCTGCACGCACTGGTAACCGTAAAATTGAATGGGTACTTGGGGATTCTTCAAAATGTCTGCTTTGTACTTGAGAGCGTAGTTAGTTTCGTATTCCACTACGGGCATGCGCAACTCCATGGACTGGATGATGCACTTGGCAGGATCAGGTAGTGTATTGGGAATTGCTGAACCGTCTGCACTCAAGGTGCTGTAACGCATCAGCGCATTGTGTCGTTGGCGCTTCTCCGAAAAGTGACGCGCAAACCACCCTTCCACATAATCTCTGTGTAGTCGGAGAAGAAGCCAGGAAGCAGGCGAATGGGAAACAGTACTGTGTGACTTTGAGTTTTGATTTTTGTAACTGCTTCGAATCCACCTGCCTGATAGTATGCTGCATCGGTCTTGGAGAGTTCCAGTGTTCCCACAGCTGTAGAGGTAATCCCGGGGCAGTCAACCCTATCGATGACGGTGCCATGCTTTCTAACTTTCACCTGCGAGAATAAGTACGGCACAAAATTATCTACGAGTCTTAAATTTGCATTGGCAAGGAATGCTTCGCCGTTGTCTCTCTTCAAAACATCAAACTTGATATACAAATCGGCTTTGTGAGCGTGAATGAATCCATCCCCGACGTCCACGTCGTATTCTATCTCTCGATTCGCTTCGTTGAAATTGGCAAACGTGCGACGATTTGGAGGGAAAGACTGCAACTCGTAACTTTCGATTTGCTCCATGATGGTTATTTATTATAGGTTAATCTCCACGACGGCAGTGGTCGTGGCTCCTGCAAAATCAACCACCTCTCCCTTCTCGTTGGTAATTGCCAATTCTATGTTGTCTATGCGATTACGAGATACAGGAAAGTATATCGGTGGGGAGGGTGTGTAGATAATTGGCTCCATGAACTCAGAGTTTGGTTTGAACGTAGCGATAATACCTGTCTGCTTGTGACTCCCTGGGATGCCGTCCGAGGATTTGGTGATCATACCTTCTGCCACATTGCAATGTATGTTCAGAGTCTCGATGGCTAGAAGTTTAGGAATGTTAGCACCGATGTGCTTGATGCCAGGTTCGAGCTTTGTGTTGTTCTCGAATCCCAAAAGCTCTCCGATGGTACCCAGGTCTACGGTTTCCGTGGCAGACAGCAGTTCCACCCTGTGAGTTACAGAATTTTGCGACAGCAGTACACTTCTTGGTAACTGAGTCTGCAAGGTAGACAGGTTGTACTGGCCAGGGGTGATGCTGATTTTTTCGCTGCCAATTTTGATGGTATTGTTGTGTACCGTCACGTTAGGTATCAGGTACATGCTCTAGAATGCACGAAGAGCAATAGATTTAGGATAGATGATATCGTCCTGCAATGTGAGTTTCAGAAGCGAAGTCTCGCTTGTGAGATGGAATACCCCCATAGTGCTTTAGGTGCCACAATGCTTTCTGGAAATCCTCGATTGTTGGGTTATTTAATTGCGAGAGGAAGACAAGCATGGAAACGCAGAGATTCCCACAGTTCACATCGCTGAAACCCTGGATGCGTTCGTCATTGTAGTAGAGGTTGGCAACACCGAGATACCAACCCAGCAGGTGGCGTGCCTCCGAATGAATCGAAAACAAATGCTTTGTTGTTGCTGTTGGCTTTGAGGTAGCATATCCAATGTGTACCTGGATTTTCGTAACTGTCTAGGTTAACCACGCCACACTCTTTTTTCTTCACAACAGAAGGTAGAGAATCAGACATGAAAACACCCCTGAAGTGCTTGACCCCCAACGATTCGATCAGAGATTCAATATCGAAGTTGGACAGGGGCTCTTCTTTTTTTTAAACTTTTTCAAAGCTTCGAGGTTGTTCTTTCGCTTTTTGGTCACACCCTTTCCCTTTTTTTCCATAGCCACGTTGTGGCGTTTCTGCTCTTCTAACTCGGCCTTGTTCTCCTTAGCGTCGATGACGGTCTTGGCAATGGCGGCACTGCCTCCTGCCAAGCTGCCTACAGCGTCTAATGCTGCCAAGATAGCCGGGATGCTGAATATGAAACCTCCAGTTTTCTGCTGCTTTCGCGAACCTTGTAACCTCCTCAACTGAGGAATGATAAGCAGCAATTTCATTCCATGACCTTTTGCCAGGCAGGAATGTTTCTTCTCGCGCTGCTTTTTGGTGAGCAATCCATCAAGAGCTCCGAGAGACTTGAGGTTTGCGTAGGGTATTTGGTAAACGACACCTTTGATCTTCATGGTGATAGTATGTTATTTATATATATCGTGAATAAGGTAAGGCTTTGCCCCCTAATACGTTGGTTATACAAGTTGCTTTTTTTCACAAGGGTTATATATTTACAGCCCCCACCCCAATTTTCGTTTTGTGTTCATGGCGATGGTCGTACCCAATTCCACAACCCGTTCACCTAGCGAGGCATCTCTGCTGACGAGTCTCCCGAAAGCTGCATGCTCCAAGTTCCTGTCGGCATCGTGACGTGCGTCGAGATCTGTGAGTATTGTAAGCAATGTCGTGATCCTTGCATGCTGCGTCCAGGAGGTTCACACCCTTGTCTCCTTTCTCCAGTCGCTGTTCGAGTTTGGTACCCGGACCGCAGTACTGGTAACCAGGCAGGTGCATCTCGAAGGGTAGCTTGTTGATAATATATTTCACGAGACCTCGACTCTCGGCTACATTCCAGAAATTAGGAGGCAGGTTGTTGATGATTTTGATGAGGTAACCTATACCTTTGCTGTCGTTGACAATAAAGTTGCTAAGCTTGGTGCTAATCATGTCCATGATGCCCACCTTCTCGTTGTGGAACTTGCGATTGCCTGCATTTTCTTCGCCTGCGATAACTAGCAATCGATCTACAAGCTTCCTTACGTCGTCTACCCAAACGAACTCTTTAGGTAGGGTATTGTAGAGTATGACACCGCTGCCAGTCTGGAGCTGGGACCATATTGGCTTGATGAGGTTCCTGTACTTTTCTCCACTGCTAGATTTCACGCGATTCTGTGTCGCATCGTTGTTTTGGTACAGGGCGTCCGCCTTGATCAAAATTTCTGTGTAACTTTGGTAATCCTCGTCTGTATAATCTTTAGGTTGCTTTTTGGTGATAAGTTCCCACAGTCCCACCGTGCCAGGATACCTAGTTCAACTGTTTTTCTCGCCCAAATTGATGTTCACGTCGTCGCCCTCGAACGTGACTTTCGACTTTCCAATCTTCCAAACCACACCCTCGTTATGTTCCATGGTCGGGTACAATCCGAATACCTCGTCTTTTTCGAATTTCCCGGTGCTTAGGTAACCCCTCGCCAACGGACCCAGCTCGACTAGCTTGTCCGAAGAGGTACTGCCTAGGGCCTGACGTCTCGGAGCCGGAGTAAGTTTGAACGGAGTAGTGTGAATGCTGGATATCGGTGAGGTATGGTATAATTTTGAGCGGTGAGTGGCACAAGCTCGTTGATTAACTCTTTGTTTTGCTCGGTGACATCTTTGATTTCTTTACCTAGTCCACTGATGGCATCGATGATAGGTTGGTCCTGACGCTTTTTCTCTTCGTAAATTCCGCGATTCACTGATTTCCAACCCTTAAACCGTTTTGCCAGGTAGCTACGCAGCTTCAGGTTGTCGTCTGCAAGTTTGCGTTTCATTTTATTTTTTTGTATGTAGTTATTTATGATAGATCTTGCAACGTTGCAACGTTTAGAAAATTATTAATTTTGTTTCTGTA
This sequence comes from Lepisma saccharinum, assembly GCF_977018435.1. NCBI lineage: Eukaryota > Metazoa > Arthropoda > Insecta > Zygentoma > Lepismatidae > Lepisma > Lepisma saccharinum. The sequence continues at coordinate 286,199 of NW_028143008.1, read as the reverse complement.
TTGTCCGTAATTGGATTTCCTCGTCATGTCTATTATGACAAATCCGAAATCATCTTGGTTCCAGCATGAAGAGCAAAATTTGGAAAACTGATTGTAGTTTATGTCCCCACCTACATAATCATCGTAAGCGTGTTTTAAATTGGTGTAGTCTTGACGAAACAAACAAATGAAATTAGCATTTTCTCGGAGTAGCTGCTTGGGGATTTTGGAAAAAGTCTGAGCAAGATAGAAGCAGTCTATGCCTCTGTGCCGACCCTGAGTAAAATAATTGCGAATTTCGTTCTGGTTCTCCAGGATCACATCGTCAAAAACCTCCACCGAATTCTCGAGACAGCAGTCTAGTGGTATCACTTCAGAAGCAAATATAGCTATGCCTAGTCCCTCGTACAGTTTCGACAGCTGGCGATACTTCGATTGCTCCAAACTTTTGGAGAAAACGGACAGGTGCCTGTTCTTCCAGTTTAACCAGTTGGGTGCAAGAAGAAAATTATCAATAAGCTACGTTGTTTTTCCACATCCAGAAGGCCCAACAATAAGACAGCGAATGTTCTCGGGTAGAAGCTCGCCATTTTTCCTATCCTGACGTTCCGATGGAAAATCTGGCAGTCGCCGTACCACATCCGAAGCACCTGTTACAAAATCACCTCGTTTGCGACGATCCAACTTTTTTCCTCGAGTCCCAGCCATTTCACCAACAGTTTGCCACCTTTTCTACGTAATACTTTTTCAATAAGATACGTGTCGGGGTATTTTGTTTTAGAAAGTTCCTCTTCGTAAAATCTTCCTTTCAGAATTTCGATCCGATTATCTTTTATTATATACGTGTAACGGTTTCCGGGTAAGACTCGAACTACGGTGAAAAGTTCCGTACTCCAATTTTTCGTGAAGCCCTTTTCGAACGCACGCTTAACTTTACTGATTCTCACCTGATCTCCAATTTAGTATTTCGGTTTCTTGCTTGTAAATTTGTACTTTGGACAATAAACCGTAGACATTAAACGTCGCTCGTCAGATTTGTTGACGTCAGCTGGTTTCATGTTTATCGTGCGATGCAAACTGTGATTATAGATGTTAACGAGTCCCGGAAGCATGTCGAGCCACTTGTAATTCCCCTGAAGCGTGAACTGTTTCAACATCCGTGTTCTGAGAGTTCGGTTGAAACGTTCCACTATGCTGGCTTTGATGTGACTGAAAGTGGAGTAATGTTGAATATTTCGTTTTTTAATAAATTGCCGAAAGACAGAGTTGTAGAATTCTTTTCCGTTGTCTGTGTGAAGAAATCGAGGTTGCCTGCCACTTTCATCGAAAATAGTTTTGAATGCTTCCACCACGCAGGTTCCTGTTTTTGTCTTGAGGGGTAAAACACACGCAAATTTTGAAAATGTGTCTATAACGGTGAGAAGATACTTGTATCTCTTGTTGATTCCATGTAATTTTTTAAGGTTGCCACTGCTCATTTCCACAAGGTCAGCTTCGCACAAGTCGTCTATGCCTTTGGTCACTACCGCCAGTCGTTTGTAGTTTCGCCGTGCAGGTTTGTGCAACTCGTTTACGATAGCCTGTTTAGACATTGCGCGAAAATAAGAATATAGCTTGGATGGGATTTCTGGCTGCAGACAATGCCGGGTTTTCTATGTACAGCTTATCACCTACTTCTATGTCGATAATTTGAGTGGCATCTTCGGCATAGGCAGTCTCGCGAGTTTTGGGGTGGGTGAAATCAACCAACTCCACTCCTCTAATTTTAGGCTCGTCACTGATGTTTGTTACGGTCATGGTTGGGTAGTGGGTTGCGTGAGGCAAAGACGAGTATGAAACCTTGACGAACTGAAGTGTGCCAGCGATGAAAAACTGGTGATAGGCTTTGGCAGGAGTCAGCATGTAGAGTTTGGCACCCGGATGGAAGAGCGAGGAAAATTCCCTGTTTGGAATGCTGTACAGTTCGATGACAACGGTGGACTTGAGATTGTCGATGCTGGCCTTCAGGGTGTTTACATTGGTTCGAACCTCGCTCTCCACATCCTCCAAACTACCGTTCACCGATTCCAGGTGTTCCTCGATAGCACGGACTAACAGTGTCGTAATCGGGCTTGATCTGCACATCGACAATTAGCCTCTTGAATTTTTCGTTTAATTCATGCAGTTGGGTACTGGAATTGGTTATGGCCGATTCCTGGCTTGTCTCGATGCTGCCAATTTGCTCTTTCACATTGGCGATAATCTGCTGTAGACTTTCCACGAGTGTCAACTTGGAGCTGGGTTGCGAGGTCGTGGACCTGGGTTCTAATTTCAGCAAACAAGGCATGTAGCTCGCTTATGTTTTGGTTGGTGGTCAAGGTTGCAACAGACTCCCGAAGCAATCAATTTCGGTTTGGATGTTTTTGATGTCGTCGGATTTCAGTATTCGGTTGAGAGCCCTCTTCACGCTTTTCAGTTCCTGCGAGGTAGGCAGGGTGGCCACCGTGTTTTGGAGCGACTCCAAAGCTTTTTTCATCGCGTCCAACTCCGAGGCAGCAGCAGCAGCGCGTATGCCTTCTTGTAATTGTGTTATGTCGTCCTGGGTGGGGGTGGATTGTTGCAAAGTTTCCAACTTAGCCTGTATGTCGTCGATCAAGTGATGAAAATGCGACAACTCTGATTCGGTGTTTAGATTTTCCAGCTTGGTGATCTGCTGTTGGACGCTGGCCAGAGTAACCCTGATGCCAGGCAGTTTGGATTCCAGTGCTTCGTGTACGTTTGCCAGATCACTTTTGATGACGGCGAGAGCATCCTCAATATGGGCAATGGTACCTTGCAGCTTCCCGAAATCCTCGTAGGTCTCAAGTTTGAGTTTTATGTTGGCCACGCTACGGGCAATGGTGTTCAGCTCGCTGGACGAAGGTAGATTGTCGATAAAGTCCTGTAGCGTTTGGAGTTTAGTTTTGACTTTGACTTGCAAAGCGTCCGTTTGAAGCTCAGCTTTGATGCTTTCCAACGTAGGAATTTCGAACGATTGGAACTGTTCGTGCAATTTGGCAATACTGGCATTCACGCGATCGTAGTCATCTTGAGTCTTGATGCTCTGGATAATGTTTTGCAGTTCAGTCTGGATGGTGCTCGTTTGGTCCTGCAAGTGTCGCTTCAGCTGTTCCACGTCAGAAGTTTGCGCTTGCTGCAGCTTCAAAAGTTCGTTCTGCAGCTTGCCTACGCTCAGCGCCAAGTTGTCAAAGTTGTCTATTGACGCGAGGTCGGTGTACTTTGCAACAGCGATTTCAGCTCTGCATTGATTTTGAGTACGGGATCCAGGCACTGAGACTGCAAGATAGCTATCTCTGACTGGAGGCTGGAGTTGAGCGTGGACTGCAGGGCCTGCAGGTCGCTTCGCAGCTTCTTGACCCTAACGTCGAGCATGAGAAGCTCGTCGCCGTGGTCGTCGCGCTTGGTGTGACCGAAAATATCGTTAGGCATTGTTGCCACTGTGGTTATTTATTATAGGGTAAGTGATCTTCATTTCTATGAAAAGAGGGATGAGTATATCGTAGTCGTCCAAGAGCTCCACGTACAGGCGATCGCCAGCAGACACATCGTACGTTGTAGTCGCATCCATCCTATCGTGCTTGATGCGATAGATGTTCTTGCCAGAGGAAACCTTGGCCTCCCCTTTGTTCTCGGGGTTCATGTCGAACTTAAGTTTGCTGGAGATGGGGAACCGGTAATAATTCAAGTTGTTGTTGAATACACAGAAAGTTTTGCTCACATCCTCGTCGTACTGGGTCAGGATGCTATTCAAGTGTATAATTAACAGACCGTTAAGTTTAGATAGCATGGAAGGCAGGAGTTCGTTGAAGTTCGACGACGACGACGTGGGCTGGACGGGCACTTCCATAGCTTGCTTCCTGAAGCCAAACAGGTTCATAGGCATGGTTATTTTATAGAAACATTTTCTCCAGCCGTAAGTTCAAAATTTTGGCCCCCTCTTCCCACAAATCGCATTACATACATACATACATACGTAGCGTTACAAGAGCCCCCCTCCCTGCCTCATAAGAGGTTTGGTCAGCACGCAATAGATCAGTATGCTAGAAAATGCAGAGGGGGAGGGGCTAGAATCGATTTCATTTGCCAGTCGAATAGTTCTCGTCGAATCCTATCCAACAAACCTAAAATCGTCATCCTAGCTCAAATAGGAGCCAAGAAAATCAATGTCTTGGAAAACTTCTTAAGATATTTGTCTCAAAAAAATTTTCTTGACAGGCCGGAATTGACAAACCGGAAGTCGACTTTCTTAAAGATTAAGATATTTGTCTTAAGACGTTTTCCAAGTCGCTGATAGTCAGTGTTGCCAACTCCTATTTGTAGGTTAGCTTCGCCTGTGAAAGATCACATGGTGAAATTTTCTTTGGGTGGGTTGGCAACACTGCGGCTCACTTAATGTTGCAGAACCGGACACACTATACTTATGCCGTCCAACGCTACAAATCCATAGTCACGTCACCATAAACACTACATAGTCACGTGACCCGTGACGTCACAAAAGTTAGGTTAACTTAAACCCTCCAAGACTACAAACACATAGCCACGCCCCCCGTAAACCTACGTAGAGTCCCGTGACACGTGACGTCACAAAAGTTAGGTTAACTTAGACCCTTCAAGACTACAAACACATAGCCACGCCCCCCCGTAGAGTCGCGTGACACGTCTCGACCAATCAGAGGCCTTGTGCCCAGGTGACTCCTTACTACTCTGCAAAAGATCACATGGTGAAATTTTTTTTTGAGGTGAGCTGGCAACACTGCGAGCGCGCCACTTTCGCGTTTGCCTTACGATATTTTCCGTTAAGGTTGCAAAAAACGCGCCACTTTCTGTCGCAGAACTCTCTTTTTACCTCGCAGGAACTGAAAAGCATGAAGAGGGCTCTCAACCGAAAACTCAAATCCGACGACATCAAAAACATCCAAACCGAAATTGAATTGCTTCGAGAGTCTGTTGCAACCTTGCCTACCAACCATAACATAAGCGAGCTACATGGCTTGTTTGCGGAAATTAGAACCCAGGTCCACGACCTCGCAACCCAGAGCTCCAAGTTGACACTCGTGGAAAGTCTGCAGCAGATTATCGCCAATGCGAAAGAGCAAATTGGCAGCATCGAGGCGAGCCAGGAATCGGCCATAACCAATTTCAGTACCCAACTACATGACAAACGAAAAATTCAAGAGGCTAATTGTCGATGTGCAGATCAAGCCCGATTACGACACTGTTAGTCCGTTCTATCGAGGAACACCTGGAATCGGTGAACGGTAGTTTGGAGGATGTGGAGAGCGAGGTTCGAACCAATGTAAACACCCTGAAGGCCAGCATCGACAATCTCAAGTCCACTGTTGTCATCGAACTGTACAGCATTCCAAACAGGGAATTTTCCTCGCTCTTCCATCCGGGTGCCAAACTCTACATGCTGACCCCTGCAAAAGCCTATCACCAGTTTTTCATCGCTCGCACAATTCAGTTCGTCAAGGTTTCATACTGGTCTTTGCCTCACGCAACCCACTACCCAACCATGACCGTAACGAACATCAGTGACGAGCCTAAAATATGAGGAGTGGAGTTGGTAGAGTTCACCCACCCCGAAACTCGCGAGACTGCCTATGCCGACGATGCCACTCAAATTATCGACATAGAAATTGGTGACAAACTGTACATAGAAAACCCGGCATTGTCTGCGGCCAGTAATCCCATCCAAGCTATATTCTTATTTTCGCGCAATGTCTAGGCAAGCTATTGTGAACGAGCTGCACAAACCTGGACGGCGAAACTACAAACGACTGGCGGTAGTGACCAAAGGCATAGACGACTTGTGCGAAGCTGACCTTGTGGAAATGAGCAGTGGCAATTTAAAAAATTTACATAAAATCAACAAGAGATACAAGTATCTTCTCACCGTTATAGACACATTTTAAAAATTTGCGTGGGCTTTACCCCTCAAGGCAAAAACAGGAACCTGCGTAGTGGAAGCATTCAAAACTATTTTCGATGAAAGTGGCAGGCGACCTCGGTTTCTTCCCACAGACAACGGAAAAGAATTCTACAACTCTGTCTTTCGGCAATTTATTCAAAAACGAAATATTCAACATTACTCCACTTTTAATCACATCAAAGCCAGCATCCCATACAGCACAACATGGTTTCAGATACGTTAGCAACACATAAGTAGTGAAACATTGTAACATTGCGGCAATGTTGCAGAACATTACAAAAATGTTTCGGGTAAGTTTCAGTAATGTGGAAATGTCCGCGAACATAACACAACATTGATAATGTTACAGAAACTTGTAAATGTAACATTACCGACATTACAGACACATTTCCATTAGGTTGCATAATATTTCAGTTACATTACTGCAATGGTATTTTACATTGTGGTTATATTGCATGTATTCATGGATGGCATATTTGAGGGGGGTTATTGGGGTTAAGTCCCTTCAAAAATTATTACAATATTTGCTTGTAAATCATTTCCTGAAAATAAAATTCACAGGATTCTACTTAGAAAAACTTGGTTTAGGTAAGATATCTAACTGTATTTATTTTACCTCTCATGAATTGACCACATATCTTAATTAATATAAGGGGAGAAAACTGCACAAAAGTACTGGATATGAATTCATTAATATCAGATAACAGATAGAGCTAAAAAAAAGAGTGAAAATGAAATATTGACAACTAAATCACTAAATTCTAAAATAACATCAAATTTGTATAAAATAGTGTTTTACATGCTATAATAAAGCTCTCCCTGGTTTGTAACACTATGTCATGAAGAAGATGAGATTGGAGTGATGTTATCAGCATCATGCTCCAGTCACTATCCATCCCCTTTACCAATTGATGAGAGGCTGGCAGGATGTAAAACATTTTGCAGAATCATGGTCATCTGAAAATTCGATTCTGTCTGCATTTCTCAGGGGTAACATATATGTTCAACTTTCATGGTTTTTCAACCTACACAGTGGTCAGACTATCAGTATTACACAGCAATATTCCAAATTAGATTTCAAATGTTACAAATTGAGTATGTGGTTTTAAAGTATATAACTTCCATATACTAAAAATTACCATGTGTAAATTCTGGTATAATTTGGTGTAACATATTGTTCTGTTTTGTAATATTCCTGTTAATTACAAAAGAATCAAGACGTGACTTCAGCCTTTCATCTCAAATAAAATAATTAAATAGCACACTTGTATGTTTGTAGTTTATCAAAACCTTGTACGTACCTACTTCAAATTCTTGACAAGTCTGCATTCTAATAATATTAATTGTGAAGTATTATGCATTATTCTGTAAACTTGAAATACCTCTGGAGATCATACAAAGGGTCCTAAAGTAACCTGAATTGGAAGACAATGTCTCTTATACTTACATAACTGGAGAATGTAGACACACATTGACCATGAAAGAGATTCAGTTAATGAACCAGTAAAAAAAATTTAAAAAAAACTGGGAGAAACGACCAGTTCACAAGAGACAAATGCAAAATGGATAGAAGCTAAACTTCAGGAATTTTTGTGCAGTAACATTACAAAAATGAGAACATGCCAGACAATTGTCATGATGTTTAGCCGGTTTGAGCCTACATTGTAAGAAATATAAATGAGAGCCTTGTAATGAAGGGGTGTCTAGTTCGATACACAGTGGAGGTACATATCTGTGTATAGTGTGTTTAAAGCAACAATAACAATCAAACAAATATAAATAAACATACTTTGACACAGTTCTGATGCCAGTGAGTGCTCAGGCACAATTCATGTCCAAGGGCTTCCCCGATGGCACATTGGTAGCGTCATTGCCTTGTAATCAAGGATCCCAAGTTTGATATCTGGTGGAGGCACATAGTGGTTCACATCCCACTTTAAACTGTAGGTCAAGTCCCGATTAGACTTACTGTGCATAAAGTGAACTTAAAACACCAAATCAACCAACCCACCAAGCAAATTCATGTCAACATTGAAGTCCAAAAATTACACATACATTTTTTCATAAAATATATCCTTTATTTTTATTTTTTTTGTTTAAATACACTTTTTTCTGTAGTTCAGAAGAATTCCATTGCAGGTTCTGCAATATACCCTCATGTTGGAGTGGAATAACATTCAATTCCTTCCTGTAAAGGAAATAGGGTCTAGGGTCATGTGTAACATCAATTTGGAATTAACATTCTAGTCAGAACTTTCATTTAAAGAAAAATATTTTGCATCAGTAAAATAACAACCCAGATTTTTTTAACTTCTAGTTCCCATATACCAAATATTCTTAACTTCAATTTTATTTCTAAAATATATTTTGTGTGATAAGATAACATCTGCAAAAGAATACCTATGCCACACTAGGGCCTCTAAACAAAGATGACTTTCATCAACAAAAACGACCAACTTCATCACAGAAAGAATACTCCAGCTGCCTCCATGGTGGAGTGGAGTAGTTATCACAACATGCTATGATGACAAGGGTCCCGGACCGAAGCCTGGCATAGATATTGTGAGTGTCCATTCATCAGTTTCAGCATCCCCATCTTTGCGATTAGTCAAAAGTGGCAGAAATACAAAGTAAAATAAGCCAATTCAATCAATCAACAATCAGGAATATTGCACAACTTTGCAAGACATTTAATTTGAAAATAAAAACGTTGCAACAATGTGAAAAGTGATCGATAAGTTATCGGGAAATTGTGATTTGACCAATGTTTGAAGATGAAATTTTGGCATTCTGGGCTATCCAACAACCTACTGCATAACATGCCAAGCTTTCTTGTGAGATTATAGAGTTGCAAAAAAAGCTAGCTTTTTGAATGAACTGTTTCTTATTTCGATAAAAAGCAGGCTTTTTTTTAAGAAAAACAACAGAAATTTTGGCTTTTTACCAATTGCAGCTAACCTATTTCACTTGAAGATATTGTTATGAGTTTACAGGTTTGTACTCACATATTTTACAACTAGCTACAAAAATTTACATGATGCAGCAGCCAAGAGACATATATTGGCCAATCTCAGTGGGCACATATTGCATAGTGGTTCAGCTACAATTTTAATCCTAGCTTACCGAGGAAGAGGGGGAGGGGGGCTTGCAATCCAATCACCTCTTATTTTTTAGATTTTTCAACTGTTTGAAAATAAATTACATGGTTCCCTGGAATGTTCCCAATATTTCTGTATTACTTCTGCTCATAAAAACATAAATGTAATGTAATTAGGAGGCAAATGCACTTGGTGGACATATCATGCGCAATCTTTGAATGCGTCTCATCCGAGATACTCGTGCCAGTGACAGTGTACAATTAGTTGGTAATGATGGTAATTATTTTAATAATTATATTTAATAAACAACTGCACTTCTACAAACAAAAAATCATTAATAAAAATGTCATGGGTTTTGAGAGTTTTAGGGAATGATAAAATATATGACACACTCATGTAATAATTGGTTATTATTTTTTATTCATGATAGTAATTTCTGTAATTATTATAATTAATAAATAACTAGCCATATATAATCAGCAAAGGAAACAGTGATTGAATAATAAAATGGTTTCAATGTGACACCCCCACTACCATTCGTTGCTTCGGTCTGAATGTTCTTTCTCTATACTTAACAAGATTATTAGCTATTTCATCCGAGATTAAGATTTAGTTTAGCCTGCAAATCAGAGAGAACAATTTGCAAGTACTGTTGTTGGAAAAAGGCCAGCTTTTTATATAAGGTAACTTTCATAATAATAAATGGACCTCTGGAGTGGAATAAAGTAAATGCTCTTGCCTTGTAATAACCTCAATGGAGGCAGAGTGCTTCAGATCTAATTTCAAACTGTAGGTCCAGTCCCGATCTCTTAAATATTTTTTTGCCATTTGCAGTCAGTCTTATTTGCTTCTGCTTCAGTTTTAATGCCAGTGCATTTCAACCAAAGGTCCATTGCACCCAGGGGTTGACAACTAATTTAAATCTAATTTCATATTTGACAGCAAGCCTATACATAATTGAACTATTTATTACTCTTTATGATTATGCCATAGTTTATATATTAATATTGAATATTCGTTGAGACTGCATGTTAATTTACACAAACTTTAAATATCAGAAATGTATTTATGAATGAAATTCTTGGGATTAGGGCATCGACTTATAAGAAATAAATTTACTGGGCTGTGATCTCAAAGGTGAGAACCACTGCAACAAGTAGCAAAATTCCATCACTAGTTGCTCCGTGTCCAGGTTTAGCCGCTATTTAACCAAATTATACATTATGTACTGTATTTTACTTAACACAAACTTTAATGTAAAGAGATTTCATACTAGATTCTCAAAAGATAGAGCAGTATATTATTTTTTGCTTCATGTAAATGATCCTATAATAAATTCAAGCATTGAAAATCATATCATACTATTAGGTTATATTAAAAACACATACAAAACTACTCTAGTTATGTGAATATTTTTATACTACATAGATATATTTAATGAGCCTACCGAAATATGAAGATGACACTCTGAAAGAGCAGCCCATTCAAAAAAGCCAGCTTTTTTGAAAACACTGTTTATATCTAGCTACGAATTTCATATTGTAAATTGTATTTTATATTTAGAAATGAGTGCCTATTTTACAGTAGGGAGATATACGAAAACCATGCAACAGGAAAAGTTCTGCCAACTCCTGTATTTTCATTGATTTGAGACACTTTTGTGAAAAAGCTCAACCAAAAGAAGCTACGGAGAGAAAAAAACAACTTGTTTTTTCCCCAAAAAGCCAGTTTTTCCAACCACTTCCAAACATGGAAAGACAGTTATTTTTTACATTCATATCAAAACTTTTACAGCAATTCCTTCAATCAAACATCTCAAACTCTCTGTGCCATACCTAAGGGAAGGGATAGATGTGCCAAAATGAGACTTCTTTTTCTAATGTCTGTGCTTTAAGAATACAATAGGCACAATTTTGGAAAGGGAAAAAATAAATTAATTATGAGCTCTGTATGTTTGTACAATTTCTCAAAGAACCAAAACCATTGTTGGAAAAATTTCTGCATCTCACATAAAAAATGATAACATGAACACTTTATTGCCTCCCTGATGGCATAGTGGTAACGTCGTTGCCTTGTAATTAAGGGGTCCCAGGTTCAATTTCCAGTGGAGGCACTTAGCAGTTCGGTTCTCACTTTAAACTGTAGGTCTAGACCCAATTAGCTTATCTGTGCATAAAGTGAACTTAAACAAAAAAACACTTCAAACCGCAACAAACACTTTCTTATGCTGTGCGAAAGTCACACAAAAGCACAAACAGGAATGATCATAGGTGAATATATGTCTGGTATGTAATTTAACCAACATTTTCAAGGCTGATTTGGAAAAGAAATTTGCATTTGATTGTCTCTGGATTCTGAGTTTGAAGTGGAAAAAGTTCACTGGGGGATGTTTGATAGAGCCTTGGAGTTAGTTGGGGGATGCTCATGTAGTTCAACATGGTGACAATGAGACAACTAGGGTGTAGGGGTGCTTGCGAAAATGTTTTTTTTTTATGGATTTTTATGCTTGCCATATGGAGGGAAAAAGTTTCACCAAGTTTTCTTGCTATATATGCCTTTAGCAAGCTGTCTCGTGGGAGGAACAATGGCAGATATCTATATCTTGCTGATGCCAATGTTCTCACTGTAAATCAAGGAGAATGTGATGGTAGATTACACTTTAAAACTAGTACACCCACAAGCCCGGCAAATATCTAATTCGTGGTTATGTTTCTTTAACTGCAGTGTAAATATGTTAATCTGAATCAGTGCATTGCTTTTCATGACTTTTGTGAATAAAAAAATGCAAATTATCCCAGTTTCCATTACATCTTTATAACTTACTTGTTTTGTTTGTTGTTTCTGAGTTTGACCCGCACACGCCACTTCTGCCATATTAGACACCTCTTGCTCTAGCATTTGGCCAGTGTTGGTGAACAGTTCCTAAAAGAAGAAATTTTATGAATTAAATCAGTAGTAATTAATTTATATTTAAATTCGATTTCTGATGTGGATGAGTAGTCAAATAAATTACTTATGAATTAACATGTGAAATGCTCAGTAGTGCATAGAAGACAAATTGCAGAAACAATAGTGCAACCTTGGACATTGGGTATATTCTACCCCAGCCCGAACATAACCATTACATGCAACAGTCAGTAATGAACTGACAGGATTATTTTGATGGGCGACTGATAGTGGAATTAATGTAGAGTATAAAAAGGGTAGTGGTGGAACCTACCCCACATCCAAGGTTGGAGTTAATGTTTCATTTCCCCATAGCTTTGCAATTGAACATTCATCCCCCCGCCAACCGTGGGACCATTATTACCATTACAGCAAATCACTTTTCCCCCACAATTTTATAATGGAAAATTATTCATCCTTGTAGCATTTTAAAATAGTAGGATTCAATTGTCTGGAATGACACAGCAGCATTTATCAATCGTAGCACCCTTTTGAAGGACTTTCAATTCATCCAGCACTAAAATTGTTGCTTGAGAATAAGAACTATATTAGGTGTATTTTTTAATTATTTTTTTATAAGAGGCATGTTCCTGGCTATGATGTTTATATAACTACATATTAACCATTCAGTACCACGAAGGTCCACCTAACTAGGAGACTAACATTTTCATTTGGTTGACAACCACCAACCCCTCTCATAGGTGTATTTTTTAATTCAACGAGAATGTGTCGGATGCTTAAAATAACATTACAAGCACGACACAACGGAGGGTCCAGCCCTTGCAGTAGGTGACCATGCGTGAGACGGCTGTGTCCTATACGCAGGCGGGTAAGAATAACGTCTTCTCGCCGAGAGGGACGAGACGAGTAACGCCAAACACCTACGGTGGGCTTAACAGCGTGAAGCTTGTTCCCCGTTTCCACATCCCACTCGGTCTGCCAAGTGTCAAGAAGGCGAGAACGGAACTCATTCTGCAGGTCGCTAGCTGGCAAAAGGTGGACGAGAACGTCGCCATCTGCATCAGCAGACTTGGCGGCAGCATCAGCTGCTTCGTTCCCCTGGATGCCCACGTGGCTAGGGACCCAACAGAAGTGTACATCTGTGCTGGCAGATAAGGACACAAGCCGTCTGAATATGCGTTGCGCTACTGGATGCCGGGAATACGGCGAATCCAGAGACTGCAACACGCTGGTCGAATCACAGCACACAAGGACTTTCTTCAGACCATTGACGTCTGCAAAGTCCAGTGCCTTTAGAATGGCGTACAACTCTGCCGTATAGATGGAACAGGCAGGATGTAGCAAGTAACTGGAACTTTGAGAGTCTAGGACGAAGGCGCAACCTACTGATTCGAATGTCTTGGACCCATCCGTGTAAAACACATTAAAATTGGGGTGCTTCGCACGAAGTTCTAAAAACCGTTGCTGGTATACAATCATTGGTGTCTCTGACTTTGGAAGAGCAGTCAGAGAAAAATCGATAGAAGGTGCAGGAAACTCCCAGGTAGGGAGAGGCGAAATGAGTGGAGAGACGCCAGGAAGATCACTGTCAACACCAAGTGCTGACAGGATCTCGTCTGCACGAACACCAAATGGTCTAGTGACACTAGGGTGGAGCCGATACCTTGCCAGCCTACCCTCGTCTGAGATGGTGTGGAATGAAGGATGTGAAGGCATCGAGCGAAGATGGAGGAAGTAGTTAACTACCAGCCGCTGTCTTTGCAGAGACAGCGACGGCTCAGATGCCTCTACGTACAAACTAGCGACTGGACTGGTCCGAAAGGCACACACGTATACCAGCATGGTGGACAGTGTCTAGGATGCGAAGTCTAGATGGGCGAGCAGAAGAATACACGACACATCCATAATCTAGCTTCGACCTGATGAGTGCACGGTATAGACGAAGCAATACCGTCCAATCAGCACCCCAAGAAGTATGAGATAAAACGCGTAGAAGGTTGAGAACTCGAAGACAAGAGAACTTTAACTGGCGAAGGTGAGGTAGCCATGTTAATTTCTTATCGAAAATGAGGCCCAGGAAGCGGACCTCATTCACGAAGCACAGGGGAGACTTCCCCATGTACAGGTCAGGATCTAAATGACATGTACGCTGACGACAAAAGTGAACACACACGGATTTCTCGGATGAGAAGGTGAAACCTGTTTGGGAGGACCACTCAACCAAGCGGTTTATCGTCAGTTGGAGTTGACGAGAAGCTGACGCGAGATTCCGTGCGTGAGCGACAAAAGATCGTGAGGTCGTCGTCATAGAGGAGGCCATGTACAGGGGAAAGAATGTTTGCCATAACACTGTTTACTGCTATGGCAAACAGAGTCACACTAAGTACGCTGCCCTGAGGGACACCGATCTCTTGTTCGTGAAGATCCGAAAAGTAGTTCCCAGCACGTACGCGGAAAAAGCGATCTGATAAAAAATTTTCAATAAAGTACGCCATATGGCCACGCACGCCCCAAGAATGGAGCTGCTTTAGGATGCCAAAGCGCCACGTTGTGTCATATGCCTTTTGGAGGTCAAAGAAAACTGCAACTAAATGTTCCTTGTTGAGGAATGCATCCTGAATATGTGCTTCCAGCTGAACCAGATGGTCCAGTGTGGAACGGTTGGAGCGAAAACCACATTGAAAATTACTTATCAAGCAGTTTTCCTCCAAAAACCAGGTGAGAAGCTTGTTGATCATGCGTTCCATCAACTTGCACATACAGCTAGTTAAGGCAATAGGCCTGTAACTCGAGGCTGCGGTGCGTTGTTTACCTGGTTTCAGGATGGGAACAATAAGAGCTTCTTTCCAGGAAGTGGGGAAAGAGTCCTCCAACCAAAGTCTGTTGAATACCGCCAAAAGGAAATTTCTTGCTCCAATGGGCAGATGACGAAGCATCTCATAGTGGATCTTGTCCACTCCAGGAGCTGTATTCTTAGAATCTCGAAGTGCCTGATCGAACTCCCGTTCAGTGAATGGAGAGTTGTATGGCTCGGTGTTATGACTTCGAAAAACTAGAGGGCGTCGTTCCTGACGGTCCTTCTCACGGCGGAAACGTGGGTCATAATTTACAGAGCTAGACGCACCAGAAAACTGCGTGGCCAAGATATTAGCTATGTCTCCGGAATCTGTGTATAACGTCCCATCGTGCTCCAGAGCGCTCAGAGGAGTAGATGCACCCCCCTGGATGCGACGTACTTTGGTCCAAACGGCTTTCGACGAAGCCTGCTTCGTCAGAGAAGACACGTATTGGACCCAGCACGCCTTCTTACTGGCTCGAATGAGCTGACGGGCACGGGCACGCTTAATGCGGAACTGCTCGAGGTTTGCGGCAGTGTGGTTCCTATAAATCGATCGAGAGCATGATTGCGGTCCTTGATGGCTGCACCGATCTCCGCAGTCCACCAGGGGACTGGGCGTCGCCTCGCAGGTCCACTGGGATGTGGAATGGAGGTGCGTGCAGCATCATGCACTCCTGACACAAAGACATCTAAGGCGTCGATTGGTGGTAAAGTCCACGCAAGATCGACTTCAAGGTCCACTGCACGCTCGAAGGCTTCCCAGTCGGCCCGACTGAGATTCCATTGAGGGTGTTGTTCACGTGATTGCTGAAGATGTTCGAAGGTAAGAATGAGAGGGAAGTGATCACTCCCACAGAGATCAGGATGAACGCTCCAAGATGTGGTAGGAGCAAGGCTGGGACTGCAGAAGGACAAGTCCAACGCAGAGTATGTGCCTGAGGAAGGACTGAAATATGTGGGAGTTCCATCATTCAGCAACGTTAAACCTGATGCCTCACGGAATTGATCTACAATTTGACCCCGGGGCTCTGTACGAACGGAGCCCCACAAACGATGGTAGGAATTAAAATCGCCCAAAAGAACTACAGGAGACGGAAGATGTTCGATTATACAATGGAGGTCCTCAAGAGAGAATCGCTCCTCCCTTGTAATGTAGACACAGCACACAGATATTAACTGTGGTAGATGGACCCGCACGGCGACAGCTTGGAGGGGGGTGGTGAGAAAGATTGGTGTTGAGTGGATGGTATCTCGAACACCGATTGCAACACCACCGTGTGCACGACGACTTTCAGGAAGCTTGTCGGTGCGGTAAAGCGTGTATCCGTTTAGAATCACTGATTCATTTGGACGAAAATGTGTCTCTTGGAGACATATAATGGCAGGGTCAAATTCAGATATTAAGATTTGCAGTTCCTCGAGATGTGTACGGAAACCGTTAAGGTTCCATTGGAGACAATAAGCCATAGCTCGAGGTATGGTTGTTACCTTTTAAGGCGTACTTTATTTCTAGGCCCTGTCACCTTGATAAATTCTTCATCCGCGGCTTCGTCCTGTATCATGTCCTCGGGTAAGGACACAGAGGGCGAAGGGGGTGAAGGGGGGCGGGGGCGGGTGCTTTTAGCGCCCGCCGGGCAGCTTTCAGCTGCGCTTTAAGTTTCAGGGTGGTCGATGCCGCCCTGACTGGAGAGCTACTGGACTTTAGAAAATATTCTTTAGTGTGCACCTGCTTGAACTTCTTCTCTGTGGAGCGAGGAGTGGTTGCTGGTTTCCTCGAAGCAGGACGAGCTACTACGGAAAGCGTTGTTGTTTGAGTTGACACGTCGCTGGTTTGTACACCCACACTGCGACGGGTCAGAGCAGCTGCAGCAACTGTGGCGAATGGCACAGGTAAACTGGTGCGTATACTTTCACGGAGACGTTGTTTTGCTTCACCAGCTGAGATTTTCTCTGTGACGACCAACTCTCTGATTTTCTTCTCTTGTTGGAAAGAGGGGCAGTCACGATGCCAGACTGGGTGCTCGCCTTGGCAGTTAATGCATTTGGGACCTGAAGAACAAGGTTCGGTCCCATGCTCAGGCAGACTACACTTACCACAAAGGGCGGTAGTGGCCTTGCAGGAAGGCTGAATGTGCCCAAAGTGCTGGCATTTGAAACAACGCATCGGGTTAGGGATGTACGGACGGACTTTGAGTCTCAAATATCCAGCCCGTAGCCTGTCTGGGAGAGTGGTCGTTTGAAAAGTCAGTATAAGTGAAGCAGTTGGTACTAGTTCTCCGGATTTCCGCGTCTTTATTCGCTGCACTGCGGTGACATGTTGGTCTGAGAGTGCTTCAAGAATTTCTTCCTCCTCAGCATTTAACAGATCCCAGTGGCGAATCACACCTCTACTACTGTTAAGTTGACGGTGAGGTTCAACGTTAACAGGGAAGTCGCCCAAAGATCTTAACTTTAAAAGGTTGTTGGTCTGGCGATCTGTGCTGGTCTGGATAAGTAGACTCCCGTTTCGCAGTTTCTTTATTTCTGGTACGTCTGAACCAGCGGCGTAGTCTAGCTGTTTCTTGATCAGAAACGGTGACAAGTCCTTTAATGTAGCAGCTCCATGTTTCTTTGTTGTTGCAGATTCATCGTTACTCTCGGTCTTCTGCACAATACTAATCACAAGATAACGTGGCACGTTACTTGTCTTTTCCACTAATTGAAGCGGGCTCGAAGGCCGCGCTCGTTTTGGGGGTTTCCCCCCGTTTGAGTTGTTTTTTGTACCCATATACAAAAAGATTTATTGTGGAGGGTCCATAAATTGTCGCCTCGACTTGCCCTCTATGCCGAGGAAGGCCTACCCCCAAAAATGGAGGCTACTCGAGGACCAAACCGAAATCCCCGAGGCCACGTTCGCGACTGCACCTACCCCTGCAGCCAACACTGTCCCATCGGCACGTGCAACTCACACCTTGGGATAGGGGTTTTTTATCGAGGTTGTCTGATCTAGCAGGACCCTTAGTTATAGGGAGGTCAAAGATATGGAGATGAATGACGTGATGGAATGGTGAAAAACGTGAGATATGGATATGAAGAATGGGTGAAATGATGAGATGAAATTGGCCTCCCTACTAAGCCCCCTCGCCCCGTCAAGGCAGTCCTACATGGAGGGGGATAAAGATTTTGTTGTTTATAAACGTTTTCAGTTGATTTTAGCTCTCGAAAATGTGTTATTGTGAAGTAAAGTAAGTTTGTTTCCTTAGCATGTTACTTTACTGTGAAGCAGAACAGCCCGAAGGCTTCATGCAAGTGAATATAGCACCCAAAACGACTTTCCTCAAAAGCAGCTATAATTTTACGTAGTTAGGTTAGGATTGTTAGGTTTGGTACTGATAGTCATTTTCGGTGCGTTTTTTCGCTATTTTAGTGTACATACAAACCATTTTGGTACTACTTTACTATACCGGAGACACCTATCAATGATTTATTTCACAATTTTTTACATTGCTAACGTACTATTCTGCATTGCGGAATATTTATTTAGGTGAAATAATGAATTTCTAACGAAAATAATGTATAATTCTTACATTAACGAGTACTTACTGTTGTTCCTTATTTCCCACAAACCATCCACGGGTAGCCCCAAAAACCATTGACATTAGCCCAAAAATTCACGATAGCCCCATGAACCATCACAGGGACGAGGTATGCCTACTAGGTTAGGTTCCATTAGCACTCATTTCGTTCAATTTAGCATATACGGACAATACGAGAGCATATTGTGCTCTCGTGCAGAAAGCAAATGGTGGCAGCAGCAATAGCGCGTCGGAAATAGATTTTCGTAGAAAACCACATGCATTCGCATTAAAATGGATGAAAACTACATTCCCGAACATCAACAACGGTATAGAAAATTATTTGCGTAAGTACTTTCTCCTGTGAATTTGAAGAAATCAGTCTCCGGTATAGTAAAGTTTTACCACAATTTTTACCAACAAAAAGTGGCGAAAATACTTAGAAATTGTCACTTACGTGTGCCATTCTATGGTATCAAATATATCCGTTATTTGTGCTTTCCTAACGCTGGAACCACTTTTACATTACATAAAACATTGAAATCTGTCGATTAAAAAAATTTCGACGTAATTCTCGAGGGGTACAGTGGGTAAACGGTCCCGCGATAGTCAGCCACGCTCGGCAGAACGATAACAAACGCTACGTGCTTGATTACGTTGCACGTAGAAATAGGAAATAAATTACACGGTACGTGAGTAATTCTGTTGTGTGTGTATATTTATTTTTTTAATATATGTATGTTCACACACACCACTTTAATTTCACATTAAAAGTAACATACTTTTCGCACTAATCTGAAACTGCCTTTGTTTCCAATCATGGAGGAAGCAGAATTAACTATAGTAGGCTATATTTAATTTATTAAATGTTGGGAATTCTGTATTTTCGTCGTAAAGAAGACTACTGTTAAAGAAGTAAATATTAATACACTTATACAAAGACGATTGTCCAATGAAACGAAGCTCAAACCACGCTACTCATCTGTGTTTGCCTTCGTCGTTGCGCAGCGTCGTTCAACTTTTTGGCGCAGTGGATGATGGGAAGCAACGAGGCAGCTATCGCACGTAACTACGCAGAAAGATGCCTGTGTAAGATGTAACGAGCGCCAAAAATGAAAGCACCACGCAACGTTAAAGCAACCACGACAGGGAAACTTTGAAGTATGTTATGTAAATGAGACTTCAGAAACATGATTCTGACTTCGTCTGCTGTATGGGATAGTGGAACGTTTCAACCGAACTCTCAAAACACGGATGTGGAAACAGTTCACGCTTCAGGGGAATTACAAGTGGCTCGACATGCTTCCGGAACTTGTTAACAGCTATAATCACAGTTTGCATCCCACGATAAACATGAAACCAGCTGACGTCATCAAATCTGACGAGCGACGTTTAATTTCTACGGTTTATTGTCCAAAGTACAAATTTACAAGTAAGAAACCGAAATACAAAATTGGAGATCAGGTAAGAATCAGTAAAGTTAAGCGTGCGTTCGAAAAGGGCTTCACAAAAAATTGGAGTACGGAACTTTTCACCGTAGTTCGAGTCTTACCCGGAAACCGTCACACGTATATAATAAAACATTATCGCGACGAAATTCTGAAAGGAAGATTTTACGAAGAGGAACTTTCTAAAACAAAATACCCCGACACGTATCTTATCGAAAAAGTATTACGTAGAAAAGGTGACAAACTGTTGGTGAAATGGCTGGGACTCGAGGAAAAAAGTTGGATCGACGCAAACGAGGTGATTGTGTAACGGGTGCTTCGGATGTGGTACGGCGACTGCCAGATTTTCCATCGGAACGTCAGGATAGGAAAAATGGCGAGCTTCTACCCGACAACGCTGCCTCATTGTTGGACCTTCTGGATGTGGAAAAACAACGTTACTTATTGATAATTTTCTTCTTGCACCCAACTGGTTAAACTGGAAGAACAGGCACCTGTATGTTTTCTCCAAAAATTTGGAGCAATCGAAGTATCGCCAGCTGTCGAAACTGTACGAGGGACTAGGCATAGCTATATTTGCTTCTGAAGTGATACCACTAGACTGCTGTCTCGAAAATTCTGTGGTGGTTTTTGACGATGTGATCCTGGAGAACCAGAACGAAATTCGCAATTTTTTTTACTCAGGGTCGGCACAGAGGCATGGACTGCTTCTACCTTGCTCAGACTTTTTCCAAAATCCCCAAGCAGCTACTCCGAGACAATGCTAATTTCATTTGTTTGTTTCGTCAAGACCACACCAATTTAAAACACGCTTACGATGATTATGTAGGTGGGGACATAAACTACAATCAGTTTTCCAAATTTTGCTCTTCATGCTGGAACCAAGATGATTTCGGATTTGTCACAATAGACATGACGAGGAAACCCAATTACGGACAATACAGAAACAAAATTAATAATTTTCTTAACGTTGCAACGTTGCAAGACCTATCATAAATAACTACATACAAAAAAAATGAAACGCAAACTTGCAGACGACAACCTGAAGCTGCGTAGCTACCTAACAAAACGGTTTAAGGGTTGGAAATCCGAGACTCGCGGAATTTACGAAGAGAAAAAGCGTCAGGACCAACCTATCATCGATGCCATCAGTGAACTAGGTAAATAAATCAAAGATGTCACCGAGCAAAACAAACAATTAATCAACGAGCTTGTGCCACTTACTGCTCAAAATTATACCATACCCACACCGATATCCAGCATTCACACTACTCCGTTCGAACTTGCTCCGGCTCCGAGACGTCAGGCCCTAGGCAGTACCTCTTCGGACAAGCTAGTGGAGCTGGGTCCGTTGGCGAGGGATTACCTAAGGACTGGGAAATTCGAAAAAGACGAGGTATTCGGATTGTACCCGACCATGGAACATAACGAGAGTGTGGTTAGGAAAATTGGAAAATTGAAAGTCACGTTCGAGGGTGACGACGTGAAAGTTAATTTGGGCGAGAAGAACAGCTGGACTAGGTATCCCGGCACGGTGGGACTGTGGGAACTTATCACCAAAAAGCAACCTAAAGATTATACAGACGAGGATTACCAAAATTACACAGAAATTTTAATCATGACGGACGCCCTGTAACAAAACAACGATGCGACACAGAATCGCGTGAAATGTAGCAGTGGAGAAAAGTACAGGAACCTCATCAAGCCAATATGGTCCCAGCTCCAGACTGGCAGCGGTGTCAAACTCTACAATACCCTACCTAAACAGTTTGTTTGGGTGGACGACGTGAGGAAGCTGTAGATCGATCGCAGGCGAAGAAAATGCAGGCAATCGCAACTTCCACAACGAGAAGGTGAGCATCATGGACATGATTAGCACCAAGCTTAGCAACTTTATTGTCAACGACAGCAAAGGTATAGGTTACCTCATCAAAATCATCAACAACCTGCCTCCCAAATTCTGGAATGTAGCCGAGGGTCGAGGTCTCGTGAACGATATTATCAACAAGCTACCCTTCGAGATGCACCTGCCAGGTTACCAGTACTGCGGTCCGGGTACCAAACTCGAACAGCGACTGGAGAAAGGAGACAAGGGTGTGAACCTCCTGGACGCTGCATGCAAGGATCACGACATTGCTTACAATACTCACAGATCTCGACGCACGTCACGATGCCGACAGGAACTTGGAGCATGCAGCTTTCGGGAGACTCGTCAGCAGAGATGCCTTGCTAGGTGAACGGTTTGCTGCATTGGGTACGACCATCGCCATGAACACAAAACGAAAATTGGGGTGGGGGCTGTAAATAAATAACACCCTGTGAAAAAAAGCTACTTGTATAACCAACCTATTAGGGGGGCAAAGCCTTACCTTTCTTCACGATATATATAAATAACATACTATCACCATGAAGCCCAAGGGTGTTGTTTACCAAATACCTTACGCAAACCTCGAGTCTCTCGGAGCTCTTGATGGATTGCTCACCAAAAACCAGCGCGAGAAGAAACATTCCTGCCTGGCAAAAGGTCATGGAATGAAATTGCTGCTTAGCATTCCTCAGTTGAGGAGGTTACAAGATTCGCGAAAGCAGCAGAAGAAAACTGGAGGTTTCATATTCAGCACCCCGGCTATCTTGGCAGCATTGGGTGCTGTTGGCAGCTTGGCAGGAGGTAGCGCCGCCATTGCCAAAACCATCATCGATGCAAAAAAGAACAAGGCCGAGCTGGAAGAGCAGAAACGTCACAACCTGGCTATGGAGAAAAAGGGAAAAGGTGTGACCAAAAAGCGAAAGAACAACCTCGAAGCTTTGAAAAAGTTTTAAAAAAAGAAGAGCCCCTGTCCAACTTCGATATTGAATCTCTGATCGAATCGTTAGGGGTCAAGCACTTCAGGGGCGTTTTCATGTCTGATTCTCTACCTTCTGTTGTGAAGATAAAAAGAGTGTGGTGTGGTTAACCTGGAGAGTTACGAAAATCCAGGTACACATTGGATATGCTACCTCAAAGCCAACAACAACAACAAAGCATTTGTTCTCGATTCATTCGGAGGCACGCCACCTGCTGGGTTGGTAAAGTATCTCGGTGTTGTCAACCTCTACTACAGAGACGAACGCATCCAGGGTTTCGGCTATGTGAACTGTGGCCATCTCTGCGTTACCATGCTTGTCTTCATCTCGCAATTAAATAACCCAACGATCGAGGTTTTCCAGAAAGCATTGTGGCACCTAAAACACTATGGGAGTATTCCATCTCACAAGCGAGACTTCGCTTCTGAAACTCACATTGCATGACGATATCATCTATCCTAAATCTATTGCTCTTCGTGCATTCTACAGCATGTACCTGATACCTAACGTGACGGTACACAACAATACCATCAAAATTGGCAGCGAAAAAATCAGCATCACCCCTGGCCAGTACAACCTGTCTACCTTGCAGGCTCAATTGCCAAGAAGTGTATTGCTGTCGCAAAATTCTGTAACTCACAGGGTGGAACTGGTGTCTGCCACGGAAACCGTAGACCTGGGTACCATCGGAGAGCTTTTGGGATTCGAGAACAATACAAAGCTCGAACCTGGCATCAAGCACATCGGTGCTAACATCCCTAAATTTCTAGCCATCGAGACTCTGAACATTCATTGCAATGTGGCAGAAGGTATGATCACCAAATCATCGGACGGCATCCCAGGGAGTCACAAGCAAACAGGTGTTATCGCTACGTTCAAACCAAACTCTGAGTTCATGGAGCCAATTATTTACCAACGAGAAGGAAGAGGTGATTGATTTTGTAGGAGCCACGACCACTGCCGTCATGGAGATTAACATATAATAAATAACCATCATGGAGCAAATGGAAAGTTACGAGTTGCAGTCCTTCCCTCCCAATCGTAGCACGTTTGCCAACCTCAACGAAGCGAATCGAGAGATAGAATACGACGTGGACGTCGGGGATGGATTCATTCACCCTCACAGAGCTGATTTGTATATCAAGTTTGATGTTTTGAAGAGAGACAACGGCGAAGCATTCCTTGCCAATGCAAATTTAAGACTCGTAGATAATTTTGTGCCGTACTTATTCTCGCAGGTGGAAGTTAGAAAGCATGGCACCGTCATCGATAGGGTTGACTACCCCGGGATTACCTCTACAGCTGTGGGAACACTGAAACTCTCCAAGACCGATGCAGCATACTACCAGGCAGGGGGATTCGAAGCAGGTACAAAAATCAAAACTCAAAGTCACACAGTACTGTTTCCCATTCGCCTGCTTCCTGGCTTCTTCTCCGACTACACAGAGATTATGTGGAAGGGTGGTTTGCGCGTCACTTTTCGCAGAAGCGCAAACGACAACAATGCGCTGATGCGTTACATCACCTTGAGTGCAGACAGTTCAGCAATTCCCAATACACTACCTGATCCTGCCAAGTGCATCATCCAGTCCATGGAGTTGCGCATGCCCGTAGTGGAATACGAAACTAACTACGCTCTCAAGTACAAAGCAGACATTTTGAAGAATCCCCAAGTACCCATTCAATTTTATGGTTCCCAGTGCGTGCAGAAACTTGGTTCCGGCAACCATTTTGAATTTGACGTGACCACACAGTTTAACAGCATCCGGTACGATATGCCAGAATTTGTGGTCGTGCTCTTCCAGACGGGGGAGGACAACAACCAAGAAAAAGATTCGAGCCAGTTCGACAATTGCAAGATCAAAAACATCTACCTCAAAAATGGCAGGAACGAGATATTCCCGCGTGAGAATTACAACCTGAACATTGCAAACGACGACTACCTGAAACTGTTCGAAGCATACACAGCTTACAACAGGGTGACCTCCGGCACGTGGACGTGTACTACAACCCCAATGAGTTCATAGCTCGCAGACCCATGTTCGTTATTAACACATGGAAGAGAAAGCAGGTCGTTGTTAACGATCGCACCAACATCAAGATTGTCTGTGAGTTCCACGACGCCTTGCCTGCCGATACTCTATGCAGCGTCATTCTTATTGCAGAGAAAACTTGTGTGTATGATGTCAGGAACGAGCGAGTGACAGAGCAGTTTTAAATATGCATAGGAAATAACAAGAAATAAAAAAAAGCCATGCTTGAGCGCGCAAAGGAACTTCCCCTTTTGGCCCTGCACACGCCCCAAATTTTTGTCCCGTAGGACACGGCGAGAGTTAGTTCCGTTAAAAAAATATACATACTATATATTTGCAGACATTGTTAACTTTTGTATTATTTTGTGAAGGTCAACAAAAAATTCTGTTGATTGAATATATAGTATGTATTACAACAAAAAAAACTGTGAAATTGATATTTTGAAAAAATATCCCACCTTCACCCCCTCGTTTTTGCATTCGAGAGCAAATTTCTTTTTTATTATTTTGAGCACACAGAGCAAGTTTTACCTGTTTTCAGGCGATAGTGGCCCCACGGCAGGGTATGATTCCCACAGTCGAGAACACATCTCTTGTCGTCTCGTGCATCCAGAGCAATTTTCCTGACGGCGTTGCTTGTAAGTATATGTTTAACACTCTGGATGCGATACTCTTTTCGCAGAATCGGCTTTTTGGTTTCGAGGCACTCGACGTAGTCTTCAAACTTGAGTTTTCTCTGAACCACCTGCTTGCCTATGCCTTTAGCTTTTTTGGTCACAGAACTCTCAGTTTGAATTGCATATGCTTTGGTACGAAGACCAGCAAACTCTAATATAATATCCCCATCTTTTTCATCCTTTAGTTTGCCAGGTACTTTTTTGTTTCGAGCCAGAATTCCATATCGATTTGGTTGGGGATAGCTCGACGTGTCGAACAAGTTAACAAGAGCTGGAATCGTAGCGATATCTTTATATGCGTTAGCAGTGTGGGCGTGATATACCAGACTGTCCGTATCTGTGTAGAGAAGATTGATGTTGTTACCATAGTGCAAGCGTAGTATATCATAATATATCTCGAACATTTGCAGCTTGGTTAACTCTAACACTGTACCTCACCACGATTCATGTGTACCAAAGCAAGCTGTTCGTTGTAGATTGTTCGAGATTTAAACAGTGGGCTTGCAACAAGTTTGCGACAACGGTCGACGCTAGTAAGCAACCTTATGTCTTCACGATTTCGCGTGTTTTCCATTGTTTTACCAAATATTATATTATTCATGTTCTTAAAAAATTTGCGATCAAGTTCCGAGGTAGCAGCAGTACGAGGTCGATGTATGGCTTCAACCAATTTGAATTGTTGAAAGTGAGGACTCGGTGAATTGCTGTAATCGTGGCCCCTCGTTGCATCAACCACTGAAGATTTCGACAGTGAAACCCGTAACGCTTTTTGGGTTCGAAATCCATGATGAGTTTTTTCTGCTTCGACGCAGGTGGACACTTGAATTCCGATGCTGGTGGGAGGTCGCAGAACACATCCTGCAGCTTCTCGGAAAACTCGAGGTCCACCTCGACAAAGAAGCCTCGTTCCGAGTCGTCGAAACCTTCTACGTCGAATTTAGAAGGATTAGCCCACTCAAATCCTCCAAATGGAGGTTTTTGCACCATGGAGTGCCCGTAAAGATTATTAGCATCCGTGTACATGATGTAGCTGGATGGTTGAGAAGAGTCGTACCCGGTCGACATGTGTTGGTTGTTGGCGTGAGCGTACCATTGTGACACCTGGACCATGCCACCCCGAACAAGCTTTTCTACAAAAAGCATCATGTCCACATTGGAAATAAGCTCGAGCTTGACTTTTGTTAGAAGAAGCATGGCCGACCATGCCAGCCCGGGGAGACCGTAGAAGTATGCAGGGTCCAGCTTCTGGATTTGCATTGCATTTGCGCGAAACGCTTGAAAGACGTCTGCGAGGAGTGTTACATCGAGTTTTAAGTAGGCATCGTGGTATTCTTCAAAATTTCGACAACCCAGCTTGAGCCACATGGACTGAGCATGCTGATATTCTTCATCGCTGATGCCCGAACCTCGCAGCCGGCTGTAAAACTTAGCCTGGGGAGGCAACGACTCCTCCTCGAACTTGGAAGGGTCGCTAACATACTCGTAGGGATAGACCCCCTTACACCTGAAGAGACTAGCATCCAAGTTCGGGAAATTGGCTGAGGTAATAATTAGTTGATTGTTGTTGAGCATCCCAGCAAGAGCATCGAGGCCTGCCTGGAGAAACCTCAGAGAATCGAGAAACCGAAGTTCTATGCCTTGCACCCATTTAGAGATGGCAATGTAGCGCTCCTCATTTTGTGCAACAATATTAATGCGCGCATCGTCGTATCCGAGATGGCTAATAAGGTGGTGAAAATCGTACCCGGAGCCGTTATGGAAGAATACGGGGACGAAGCGCGAGTCCTTAGCCTTCAGGTTGCACCCGTTACACCAAGAATCAATATAGCTTCCGGTGAAGTGATCGTGGTGTCGAACTTCTTTTTTTTTCCTACTATCAATAAATTTTTCGTTACAAACTGGACAGTGTGTAGCCTCTTCGTGTTTACGCTTTTCTTCGGGAGTTAACTCTCACATAGCTATAGGATCTAACAATACTTCTCGTATCTCGTTCATTTCTACAATCATCCTCTCCAGAAAATGTTTGCCAACATCGGGACCGCGATATACATATGGCTCAGGGGCATTTATTTGATTTCGTCGCACCACAACATAGGCAAAACTGGAGACCTTGTGAATTTGACAAGGCATGGTAGAAGAAACTTCTGGGTTGTGTTTACAGGTGGACAGCGGTTCAAGGAAGGCCTCTAAATCTGAAATGATAATAGCAGGGTGCTCTCCCATAGCACTATGCGCCCGAAATTGCTCCACGGTACCAGGCTCGGGTAAGACTGCAACCCCAGGCAATAGCGCATGTGGTGTGCAAGCTTCTGGGCAGTAAAGTCGAGACCTTGAATGTGTTGGAAATCTTGTGGTTTTTTATTATCGAACGTGGACAAACACCTGCGACAGACATCTATACAATCATCATGCTTGCTTTCTTGACCTGAAACTAACCGGGAGAAAGAGCGAATAAGCGTGTAATGATGGCAAGTCTCGTTATTGATAAGTAACAAATTGATTTCTTGTACAGCTTCACCTTCCATGTTGCTTACTCGAATAGGGTATACAATATTTGTGTTCTTAGTAAGGCCGTAAACATTGATAGCTAGTTGCAGGTTTAGTAAGTTGTGTACACGGGTCTCGAATTTGTTTATGTCCGACAACTGAACTGGGTAGTTAATCCCAGCCATCGCATTTTCTAATTTTGATTCGTAGGGTATGTAGTGGGTAACACGATGCGGTTGATCTTTCCGGTGGATACGATTCAGCGCTGCCAGCACCGACCAAAGAAAACATTTTGAATCGCTATTCTGGATGTTTAGAACAGCTTTCTTCACTGCAATTATTGCCGGCAGTGGAACATAACTAGACCCAGACAGTGGAACAAGCTTGTTAAGACTCAATTTAAGCTTATGCGGAGTACCACACAACGAACCACCCGAGCCTTCAGCCTGATGTTCTTCCTGTTTGGCAACAAGCTCCTCCAAGAATTTGTCGTAGATACTCTCGAGGTTGGCAACATCTGCCAAGTGCAATATTTTTGCCTTGGTATTATGGTGAAAGCTGTATTTCTCATCAGATGTTTTTTTTGTATTGGCATCCCAGCGATGCATAAAATTTAGTAGAGTTTAAAGCCAGTACATCACTTAAGATAGAAATTATCTTTGGTCGCACACTCTCTAGGAAGCTACGTACATCGCATAAGCTATCTCATGTAAAATCAAAATCCTCTAATATTGATCAAAAGCAAACCGGCTTGCTTTTGTTGCCGACTTGACGCGTTTGGCAGATGGTAATATGTTAAAAAAATCTGCTTCAACCTTCCTTTTGACCGAGGTCGAAGGTCGCAGCACAGGGTCTCAAGTACTGTTGCAATTAGGCATATGCTTTTTGACATGTGCAATTGTAAAGTGTTTGTTACACTTAGGACACAATTTGGTTGCTGTTAAATGCTTGCCAGGCACACAGGTACGACTATGTCGTGCATAATGAGCACTGGAAATATTTTTATTACATGTAATACGAATCTACGTAGGACGCATATTTTTTGGGGGGTGTTTATTTATATATGTAGATATGCTGATGTATGTTTTTTTTTAGATGTCGAATCCACACGTACTGTTGTACAATTAGGTACAAAATGTTGTACAATTAGGTATAAAGTGCAGTACAATTAGGTACAGAGTATTGCACAATTAGGTACTGAGTGTTGCACAAATAGATACCCCCCAAAAAAAGCACTACAAGAAAAAATAACTACTCTTCAATCAGTCTCACAAAAACTCAACTACACTGCATTGTGTATACAATTTTTAAAAAAATCAAACAGAAAATATCACCATGTAAGGGCAAATCTACGAGGAACACTGCGACAGGACGTCCGCACTCTTCAAGCTGCTCTCGCAGACTGTGACTGACTGATCTGGCCCCCCTTATATAACCTCGATGAAAAGAGGGATGAGTTTGTCGTAGTCGTCCAAGAGCTCCACGTACAGGCGATCGCCAGCAGACACATCGTACGTTGTAGTCGTATCCATCCTATCGTGCTTGATGCGATAGATGTTCTTGCCGGAGGAAACCTTGGCCTCCCCTTCGTTCTCGGGGTTCATGTCGAACTTAAGTTTGCTGGAGATGGGGAACTGGTAATAATTCAAATTTTTGTTGAATACATACAAGGTTTTGCCCACATCCTCGTCGTACTGGGTCAGGATGATATTCAAGTGTTTAATTAACAGACCGTTAAGTTTAGATAGCATGTAAGGCAGGAGTTCGTTGAAGCTCGACGACTGCGTGGGCTGGACGGGCACTTCCATAACTTGCTTCCTGAAGCCAAACAGGTTCATAGGCATGGTTATTTTACAGAAACATTTTCTAGCGGTAAGGTTAAAATTTTGGCCACCTCACAAATCACATTACATACATACCTGGCGTTACAAGAGCCCCCCTGCCTCCCAAGAGGTTTGGTTAGCACGCAATAGATCAGTATGCTAGAAAAAAAATAGAAAGGGAGGTAGAATCGATTATATTTGCCAGTCGAATAATTCTCGTCGAATCCTATCCAACAAACCTAAAATCGTCATCCTAGCTCAATTAGGAGCAAAGAAAACCAATGTCTTGGAAAACGTCTTAAGATATTTGTCTCAAGAAAAATGTTCTTGACAGGCCGGAATAGACAAACCGGAAGTCGACTTTCTTAAAGATTAAGATATTTGTCTTAAGACGTTTTCCAAGACGCTAAGAAGCAACTAGTCAGTGTTGCCAACTCCTATTGGTAGGTTAGTTTCGCCTGTGAAATATCACATGGTAAAATTTTCTTGGGGTGGGTTGGCAACACTGCGGCTCACTTAATGTTGCAGAACCGGGCACACTGTACTACTCTTGATGTTGGTGAACCCCCATCGTAAAAGGCTATGGCGAGAGCCCAGTAGGTTGGCAACCTTGAGCGCACCACTTTCATGTTTGCCTTAATATATTTTCCGTTAAGGCTGCAAAAAAAGCACCACTTTCTGTTGCAGAACTGTCTTTTTGCCCCTACTCTTGGAGAATGAACCGATGAGTTAAAGGAGATCATATAATAGAATTTATATCTACAGGACCAAAGAGCTATGCATATACAACAGCTAAAGGTAAAGTCGTTTGTAAAATCAAAGGATTTACTTTAAACTACGCAAACTCTCAAAAACTAAACATGAACGAAATGATAAGAATTTTAAGAAACGAAATTGATGATATTACTTTAGAATATAATCAAATTACAAAGAGTAGAAAAACGCACACATTGGTTAACAAAACAATTCAAAAGAAATTTAAATTGGAATACGATAAATGGGTTATCTTACAAGAACAAGATAATATTATAGACACTATTCCATATGGTTACTAGGCGAGACTGCTTTGTATCTGTCAACTAGTTTCTTCAAAAGTAATATCCAGATCAGATAAGTCAATATCAAATGGAGAGTCATACCATTCCTTTAATTTGTTTATGATATATTGTAATAATCTGAAGATCAT
The DNA here is from genome assembly GCF_977018435.1 of Lepisma saccharinum. Classification (NCBI taxonomy): domain Eukaryota; kingdom Metazoa; phylum Arthropoda; class Insecta; order Zygentoma; family Lepismatidae; genus Lepisma; species Lepisma saccharinum. Next base: position 255,353 of record NW_028143008.1, on the reverse strand, counting down.
ATAATATTTTTCTTATAAATGACACACAATTACCTAGACGCTGAAGCAGTGAAATATATGCTTAATATGTCATTGGAGTATATCAAGATGAATGATTTAGAAATAGGTAAACAGTATGAAATTACTAATGGAGAAATTGTAAATACAATGCGTGGTCTAAAAGCACGCGTAACATTAGATAACAAATACAGGTTATTTTTAATAGATTGTTATAGCAAAACTTTAATGAATTGATGCAAGAACTTGTTGATAATAAATATAAAATTATATATAAAGGAAAAAATGAACTCTTTGATAAGCAGACAAAGCATGACATTGAATTTGTTTATTTTTATACACGTAAATACACGATGACATCAAATACTATTGTATTAGAACTAACAGATAATATCTTTTAAAAAAATAATATCGCTTATAAAATTACTGGTGGATATGAATATATTGATGAAGACAATATAACTAATGTAGGGAGTATAATTGTTTTAAATCCGTCAGACCTAGCAACATTTGAAAGTGAGATCATCTCAGAAATTGAGAAACATTCAATAAAATATGAAGGACGAGAATATCCTTGTTGTGATTGTAAGCATAATATAGTTAGTTATATCTTTAACACCAACACGCATTATTATCGGATAGATTTCGTTGACTGTGAAAATGTAACTAATGGATGTAAGTGTGAGTGTGGCTCCTGCAAAAAAGAAATCAATATTGAATTTGAAATAAGTTATTCCGGTAGTGATTCTAATTAAATAATTTTACATAAATAATGCCGTCAGCTACTATACCCGAAACTATATTACAATATGAAGAAGATGGGGAAATAAAAAAGTTAATAGTTCCACCAGGTGATTACAATGTGAAAACTCTTGAAAAATATATCAATTCGCAATCTCCGTTTAGCTCAAATAATATTAAAATTAAAAAAAACATAAGAGAGATGATATATTTGTAATTAGATCGCCATTTAGACTATTTCTAAAACAAAATAGTTCAATTGGAGATATACTTGGATTTAATGATGTATTAGAGTTGTAATTATTTTTCATTACCCCGGCAAATTACCGGGTCTTATACAATGGGTAGTTTCACAATTTTGACATTTTCAGCAATTTTGTTATAAAATTATATTTTTTGCAATTTGATAATTTAAGCAGTTTTGGGCCTATATCAGGCATGTTTTTGAAAGTGGGGGTCATGTACTCTAGAAAGTGAAGAAAAAAAGGACAGAAACTTTACCTTGTTTTTTAAGCATTTTTACCATCAGATTTTGGGCGATTTTTGTCCTATATCAGGCATGTTTTTTAAAGTGGAGTCAAGTAACCCCTATAGTAGTGTAAAATCAATCGGAGTTAATCTACGCAGATTTATCATTCATGGCTATTTCTGAATGAGGAAGCATACCGTCACAAAATTCTTGTTTTCGGTTTTTCACCTTTAAGATGCAATAACGAGGAATGTACTTGCCTTCTGCACTGAAACAAGCAACCAAAGATATCGTCTCTTCCCTTTCACTAGATGTAAGGGTACTAACATTTTTTTTTATCCTTTACTAGCAATAACATTTCCTGATTTGTTGTTTCATTATAGGCCAGTCACATCTACGTTGAAGATGTGCCCGGGCTTATTGATGAGCTCATGTTCAATTAAAATATTTTCTAACAAGTCAAACTATTTTGAAACAAACTCTTTGTTCATCCCAAGAGCCCTATTGTCAGGGATACTTTCTGATTTTCGTATTGATAAGTCAGAATTTCGAGCTAAGAACGATTTCAAACAATCATAGCCAGCTTTTTGACTCTCCAAATCAAAATTATGTTTGATGTTCAATTGGTGGAAAGCCATAGATCGAACAGAATCTCGTGATGGTGTAAAGCAATGCGCTTGTAATTTCTTGATGTCAAGCACTATTTTCCGTTCGTTTTCTTCCCCGAATATGGACGATGGACCGAGACGACCCGTAGAAACATCCTTTGTTTTTAATCTCCTTTTAAGAGTGATTTTGGGAATATTAAAATACCTTGCAGCCTCGTTGATCGCCATGCGCTTATGTATTGATTGCATCAGTGGCCTTCACCAAATCATTTCCACGCCAGTGTCCTCTAGTAGAATCCAGCTTCCTTTTGTAGGTGGATGGCATGTTTCTGAAACAAAGAGAAACGCTATTAGTATTCGTGTATATTAAGAATAATCTTACTTTGTTTTATGTATGTGTCAGTGTGTTTTCTGAACATACAATATACAGAAAGCTACAATAAAATAACACGCACACACACATTATCAAACACATACGCACACACAGAGATATACATCCGCACGGGAGGCACCCCAAATAGACAGATTATATTACTAAAAAAAACCACCTTATATCGATTGGATTGCCGAATTAACAGTCTCAAAAATATAAAGTTATCAATAATTTGCCGAAAACTGACTTTTTAATCACACACGAAATGGTCCATATCTCCCGTGGCAACGTGGTCCAACTCTACCGAATGTCTGGCAGAGATGGACCAGGCAGCCATGTTGGTTCTGTTGGTGTAAGCAGCGCTAGGACACCGGAAAACAATTCACTAACCTCATTTTCACTTTCTGTGAGACACTGGTTCAAAAACATTATCAGACAACGCGTGCAATACCATTGCGTGTAAATAATGAAAAAACTTTGACCTACCTGATTTCAATTGAGAAGGTATCTTCACTACAATAATTGCTCAACGACGAAACAAACAGCTCAGAATGTCACTAACATCCGCCATTACTAGGCAACACTGCTACCGTTGCAATCTAGCGGCCAGTTTCAGAAATAACGAGCTGGTTCATCTCACCCTCCGGTCCATCTCTCCCGGAATTACCATATATATATATATATATATATATATATATATAAGAAAAAATAATAATCGTGGCTAATTTTAATGGGGGTTTACTTGATTGAGTTGGCGTTGCAAGTTCAATTTATGCACAGGAAGATTAATCGGGACTGCACCTACAGTTTAAGTGGGATCAGAACCACTGTGTGCCTCCGCTGGGATCCGAAACCGGGAACCCTTGATTACAAGCGGCGACACTACCACTGGGCCATCGGCGAGGCTAGTAATGGTGGCTTTGCTTGCTTGATTGATTTGATTGATTTTACTTCGATTTTCTGCCACTTTTGGCTAATTGCGAAGATCAGGATGAGTGGCGATATGATGAAATTGGTGAATGGACACTCACAAACACCCATGCTCAGACCGGAATTCGACCCCGGGACCCCTGACGTCGTATCGCGATGTGCTAACCACTCCGTCACGGGGGCAGCTAATGGGGGTTTGCATTTCCCACTTTTTTGTTTGTTAGGTTACCAATCCAAATTCTCTGACAGACCGACACCGAACAGCGACATATTTATTTTATTTGTGAAACAAGTTTCTACCGATTTCCCGTCATAAACTATTTCTGGAAAGAGTACATTCGAGATTCTATTGTGTTCAAGCTGACAGAGACAAATTTGAAGGTGTACCGCCCCGCATACTTGCATTTAGAGTGTGACCAAATTAAGGAAGGATGAAACGAAACGGACAGACCGTCGGTCAATGAGAATGGGATATATACCAATCTCTTTCCTGTCAGCATTCAGGGCCAGAATCCAGCAGGTCCACTGGGCTCTTTTCCACCCTCTTGTGTTTACAACCGCGGGAGGGTTTTTCTGACATCAAGACAGGCACGTATCCAGGAATTCCATTCGGAGGGGCTGAACACCATTTTTTAATGGGGTATAGATATTGTATGTTTAAGGCAGTGGTGACAATTGGGTTCCAAAATGGGAGGGGGGTGTGTGCAAGGAAAGTTTACTTTATCTTGGTAGAAAAAGCTTAGCATTAAGAGTCCATAGTGGTAGTGTGGAGACAAAAATATAAGGAGCAACTATCTTCTAAATCGTCGCCACTGTTTAAGGCTGTCATTTTAACCGGAAGGTGAAATCGGAACATTTTTAACCAATTGACCGGTCTGTTTCCATGCACTAACATTTTGTGTCGGAACCATCTGAGTATGTGTGTATGTCCATTTCTTCTCATCAGGCATCAAAACATCTATATGCCAGGAGTGTTTTCATAAAGCTGTTACATGTCATTTTGCCGCCCTGGGCAGTGGCGGCAGATGCCGCTCCCTTTCGACCCACCCCCTTTCATTACGCAGCAACGGGACACTAATTTTATATTATTATAAAAACCTCTCTCTCTCTCTCTCTCCCTCTCTCTTAAAGGTATGTTAAATGTAACAAGTATTAAGAAATATATATATACATACATACATACATACATTTCAAAATTTTGTGTTTTGTCTAACAATTGATTAAATTAAGTACCGAACAGTATCGAAAAGCAATTCTCGAAACATTATACTGAAATGTTAACGGTACTATTATCGTATGAGGGAAACACCTACGAATCATATATTTTGGACTTCTTTACATTGCTAACGTGTTAATTTCGAATGTGGAACATTTCCAAAAGTGAAATAATACATATCAATGATTATTTCTTAAATTTACGAGTACTTACTGTTACTTGTTGTTTCGAATCTGTAACACATTATGGTCGTGATAGCGTACTGGTTTAGGGGGCGTTCTGAGAGTGTCTTGTCGATTTATGCAGTGTTGCAACCTCGTTCACCGGAAAATATCTACTTTCGTGCCCGGATTTGAAATTATGCTAATACGTCGCAAACCATTCACGTTAGCCTCACAAACCATTGACGTTAGCCCCACAAACCATTGGCGTTAGCCCCAAAAACCATTCACGTTAGCCCCAAAAACCATTCACGTTAGCCCCAAAAAACATTTTCCGTAAGGTTAGGTTAGGTTAAGTTAGGTTAGGCAAGCATAGTTAAAAAAAAAGAATACTCGACACGTCATGTTCTAGTGAAAACACGGTGAGGCTGAAACACTGGCTAGGGGTTGCATCATCTTAACACACGGAACATTGCACTCTCGTGCAGAAAGCAAATGGCGGGAGCAGAAACAGCGTGTCGGACAGAGATTTTCGCAGAAAACAACACTGGATCAAATCTACATTCTGAAACTTCCACAACGCTAAAGAAAATGATTTCCGTAAGTACTTTCTCCTGTAAATTTGAAGGAAATTTGAAGGAATCCGTTTCCCTCATACGATAATGTTACCATGTTAACATTATAATAAGTGTCCTTGCATAGCCCGTTCCAGTCTTCAAACTGCTCCCAACACGGCTTCTGCTTGCTGTTCAATAAAATCTAAATTATGTGCAGTTCAATTTACTGTGCTAGCGTGTCTCACTGCTACACGGAAAATCCTACAGGAGTTTATTTTTCCTGGAGCTCTAAGACTCACCAAACTCCATATGGTACTGACTATCCTCATTATTGCGATGTAAAGAGAAACATGAGTGTCCGTGTTGTGAATAGAAGGGCCAGAAAATCGCATGTTACGGCTTTTGATGTTATCTGTAAAAAGCATAACGAGAGCGAGGTTTTGTCGGGAAAAAACTTGTAGAGGGCGAGGCTTGCAGCATGAAGTTTCGAGGATCCCAGTTCCTAGCACGGTATGAACCAACTAATTCACTTGCCTTCTTAACCCTCGGATGCATGTCACTTTTTTTTTACAACTTTACATATGTGGGGTCAATTTGACCCCAATTCAATTATGCATTAAAATAAGTACAACAGAGTAAATAGTTCAACTAATATGGTTTATTGATCAATAATTTCTCTGAATATAACATAGGAAACAATTAATCTTTTATTATTATTATTTAAGCCCCCCAAATAATAACAATGTATTGACAATTCACTGTTCTACATATTAATGGTAGTTATACTTCGCTCGCAATTATCAGAACTTCAGTTGACCTGAGAAACAGTATTTTAGAGATAACACAATACAGCACTTAATATTATTTTTTCTAGAACAAATAAATTTAAAAAATATATATATAAGGAATAAAAAGAAGAAAGTGCCGGCTTCTCATGGCAATTAAATACACCTCACTCGCATTCTGAGCACACCCCAATCACACTCCTGTGGACCTTGCACACAGGTTTCGCACATCTTCTGCAACGTTCTGTCGTCTTTCTGTCCTCTTGTCTTGTGCAAATCTGGCATCTTACTCTTTTCTTTGAAGATCTATCCTCCAGTCTCTGTGCCTGCCTTACTACGCCGCAAAGTTTCATTGACTCGGTTACTGGTTTCTTCAGGTTCAAGCTTTGGCACCTCCCCTGCATGTGAGGAGAATCAACTCATTCGCCAACTTGATAAAGAACATACAGCGTCTGTGACTGACGCCTGAATTGTAATCAGAATGCTGTGACAAGTAGCATGTGTACGCATTGAGAACGCCTACATTGATTACATTATAAAAGAGGGCCATTGGCCATCGACGTGTCTGTCTTCTGCAGGTGTATGTTTGAACCAGTTTGTCTATGGCGTCCTCTCTACTCTTTGTTTGGTTGTAAAACTTTATGATTTCTGGTTTCTTCTTAGAATCATCATCATCAATGTGTATGTCATGATGCATGGTGCTGAGTAGAATTACATTCTTGTTTTTCTTCGTCACGTAACTTACCAGGGTCTCATTTTCATGGAAGGCGAATTGTGAGGTGCAAGGCTGTCTTGATATTGGTAAGTGCAGGTGGGATTTCACGTCTGTTTTTCTTTACTGTTCCAACAATGGTTACATTTTGTAACAGGAGAGCGTTAGCCAAGTCATGACTTGTGAATAATTGGTCAGTTGTGATATTTCTTCCAGAGTTCCGCAGTGTGTAGCACAGTTTCTTCACGACGTTGCTGACGAGGATCTTTTGAACTGGCTCTCCTGGCTGTCGTACCAAGTAGATTAGACCGTCTTTGGCGTAAAAGTTATCAGCATCGCACAACCAGAAGATCTTGATGCCGTATTTGGCCGGTTTACTTGGTATGTATTGCACGAACTTGCATCTCCCACGGAAAGGCACTAATTGTTCAATCGTAAGAATGGCGCCGGGTACCATGATTCTGCGACAGTTTTTGATAAAAAGTGTCAGATATATCGAAATACAGCCATGTGATCAGTCTCCAGACGTGCAGCGCCAGTATGTTTGTCATCAGATCAGAGCAGTCTTCTGATGTCTTTGAAACGATTTACTCCAAAAGTTTCTTTGTACTTCAAGTTGGAGAATTTGTTGAGAAAAAGCTCACGAACAGGAACATCCCAACTTCTCTCAGTTGGCCTCATTCCGCGCCAAATACATATGCGCATGTGCACTTTGCAGTGAGTCATGGCAGGGTGGGTGGTTGACCTTGAGATGATTTAGTTTAGTTGGGCCATAATTGATCATAATATGTAGGATCAATTTCCCTTTATGAATGTTTTCCTGCTGTTTTCAGGCTGGGGTCAAAATGACCCCACACATGGAAAGGAGGGGTATTGTTAAAAAAACGTTAAAAATATAATTTAAAATAAATTGTAAGAAATTTATATATACATGTTCCTATAGTTGAAGTAGCATTGTAAGATGTCACAGAAAATCAGAATTATTTGTTCAGATTTTATTATAATACCAGGAAATAAACAGACAGTGGGGTCAAAATGACCCCACACATGCATCCGAGGGTTAAACCCGAAGGTTTAGCAACATAAGCCTTCCATCTCTCACCCTATCTATGAGCAAGATCAATCCAATCAATTTTGTGTCTAATGCTGTGCAAATCACACGGCTGGAAGCTTGCGTGTATCACTCTCACTGTTTCCTTTTTCCGCTAGCTTTTGACCTTGACCATTGATCACGCATTTTTATTGCATGTTTCCCATGTCAGCACAATATATTTTTCTCTTGGATCAATCATGACTATGAGGATGAAAGGTTCAGAAATACAATGTTATTTAACAAGCAGTATATATGTTAAAAGTTCCTAGAGAGGGATGTACTTGACACAAGAATATAATTACCAGAGAATGAGAACGGAGTTCGAACCACCATGTGCTTCCGACAGTTATTAAACCTGGCACCTTTTGATTACAAGACGACAACGCTACCACATCGCCATCGGCAAGGCATAATTACCAGAGAATAACTGCAACCGACACAGCTTTACATATTTTAAAGCGAGTTCATCTGCTTGCTTTAAAAAAAATGCCGAACCTTGTAGTGCACCCTGGAAACCTTGAACTGTTCTTGTTGAAACTAAGTGACACTGCTGTGAAGTAAGTCGCTCGGTGGTTTTTAGTGTTCAGTCACCAAGCCCGTGGTAGCCATTCTAGCATCTTAGAAAGGTAGTTGAGTCGATATTTCACTGGAAATAATGTGTTTTCAATTGTTGGGGGGAAAGCAAGCTTCCAGTTTGTATGAATAAGCTATTTCGTCCACTTCTGTTGGGCCACCCCGCAAAAAGTTGAAAAAACTTCCTTGAAGAGTAAAAAAAAAGTACTCTTTCTTGTCACATTGCTACCAAGCTTTAAACACACGTACGTACATGAATATTATGCATGAGTTGATTTATTTATTTTTTCTTCTCTCTATCTGAAGGCATACGCGCTTCTTTTTCAAGAACCGCAATATTTGTGCCTTTCCTTTTTTTAATCGAATTTAAGGAGGGGTAGAGAGAGAGAGAGAGAGAGAGAGAGAGAGAGAGTACCATGACAAATAGCTACTGAAGTTTCAAGATGCGCCCTGCCATATTCCTGCAGAGTTTTGTGTGTCCCGTCCTAAGTTAGTGTCTCGTACTTGTGTTTTTGTTTTCCAATGTGGACAGGTTAGAAACGAGTGTAGTTGATTGATTGATTGATTGATTGAGTTAAAATTTATGGGTGCGTCGGCACTTAAGGCCATTTCGCACCCTTCTGTGTATACGGGGAAATGTCCTCTTATCTAAAATTCTGACTGAGATTTTAAAAAAAGGGGTGTAGATAGCCCCTTGGGAAAAACTAAAAGTGCAAGGTTGTAAAGAGACCTGCACGAGACAAACACGACACATTAAAAAGTCAGAACAAACTAAAAACCTCCTTACAGACGGTGGAAGAGTCCAGCTCTTCGCAAAAAACTAAAAACATGTGATAAAATACTGCTGTCATCACCCAAGAGGGATGACAAACAGCCGGAAAGGTTAAAAGTCTGCCGGAGGTAAGCAAGATCGACACATTCAACGAGAATGTGTCGGATGCTTAAAATAACATTACAAGCACGACACAACGGAGGGTCCAGCCCTTGCAGTAGGTGACCATGCGTGAGACGGCTGTGTCCTATACGCAGGCGGGTAAGAATAACGTCTTCTCGCCGAGAGGGACGAGACGAGTAACGCCAAGCACCTATATTGGGCTTAACAGAGTGAAGCTTGTTCCCCGTTTCCACATCCCACTCGGTCTGCCAAGTGTCAAGAAGGCGACAACGGAACACATTCTGCAGGTCGCTAGCTGGCAAAAGGTGGACGAGAACGTCGCCATCTGCATCAGCAGACTTGGCGGCAGCATCAGCTGTTTCGTTCCCCTGGATATCCACGTGGCTAGGGACCCAACAGAAGTGTACATCTGTGCTGGAAGATAAGGAGACAAACCGTCTGAATATGCGTTGCGCAACCGGATGCCGGGAATACGGCGAATCCAGAGTCTGCAACACGCTGGTCGAATCGCAGCACACAAGGACTTTCTTCAGACCATTCACGTCTGCAAAGTCCAGTGCCTTTAGAATGGCGTACAACTCTGCCGTAAAGATGGAACAGGCAGGATGTAGCGAGAAACTGGAACTTTGAGAGTCTAGGACGAAGGCGCAACCAACTGATTCGACTGTCTTGGACCCATCCGTGTAAAACACATTAAAATTGGGGTGCTTCGCACGAAGTTCTAAAAACCGTTGCTGGTATACAACCATTGGTGTTTCTGCCTTTGGAAGGGCAGTCAGGCAAAAATCGATAGAAGGTGCAGGAAACTCCCAGGTAGGGAGAGGCGGAATGAGTGGAGAGACGCCAGGAACATCACTGTCAACTACAAGTGCTGACAGGATCTCGTCTGCACGAACACCAAATGGTCTTGTGGCACTAGGGCGGAGCCGATACCTTGCCAGCCTATTCACGTCTGAGATGGTGTGAAATGAGGGATGTGAAGGCATCGAGCGAAGATGGAGGAAGTAGTTCAATACCAGCCGCTGTCTTCGCAGAGACAGCGACGGCTCAGATGCCTCTACGTACAAACTGGCGATAGGGCTGGTCCGAAAAGCACCAGAGCACACACGTATACCAGCATGGTGGACGGTGTCTAGGATGCGAAGTCTAGATGGGCGGGCAGAAGAATACACAACACATCCATAATCAAGCTTCGACCTGATGAGTGCACGATACAATCGAAGCAGTACCGTCCTATCAGCACCCCAGGAAGTATAAGATAAAACACTTAAAAGGTTGAGAACTCGAAGACAAGAGAACATTAACTGGCGAAGGTGAAGTAGCCATGTTAATTTCTTATCGAAAATGAGGCCCAGGAAGCGGACCTCATTCACGAAGCACAGGGGAGATTTCCCCATGTACAGGTCAGGATCGAAATGACATGTACGCTGACGACAAAAGTGAACACACACGGATTTCTCGGATGAGAAGGTGAAATCTGTTTGGGAGGACCACTCAACCAAACGGTTTATCGTCAGTTGGAGTTGACGAGAAGCTGACGCGAGATTCCGTGAGCGACAAAAGATCGTGAGGTCGTCTACATACAGAAGACCATGTACAGGGGCAACAATGCTCGCCATAACACTGTTCACTGATATGGCAAACAGAGTCACACTTAATACGCTGCCCTGCGGGACACCGTTCTCTTGTTCGTGAAGATCCGAAAAGGAGTTCCCAACACGTACGCGGAAAAAACGATCAGATAAAAAGTTTTTAATAAAGTACGCCATATGGCCACGCACGCCCCAAGAATGGAGCTGCTTTAGGATGCCAAAACGCCACGTTGTGTCATATGCTTTTTGGAGGTCAAAGAAAACTGCAACTAAATGTTCCTTGTTGAGGAATGCATCCTGAATGTGTGTTTCCAGCTGAACCAGATGGTCCAGTGTGGAACGGTTGGAGCGAAAACCACATTGAAAATAACTTATCAAGCAGTTTTCCTCCAAAAACCAGGTGAGGCGCTTGTTGATCATGCGTTCCATCAACTTGCACACACAGCTAGTTAAGGCAATAGGCCTGTAACTCGAGGCTGCGGTGCGTTGTTTACCTGGTTTCAGGATGGAAACAATAATAGCTTCTTTCCAGGAAGTGCGGAAAGAGTCCTCCAACCAAAGCCTGTTGAATACCGCCAAAAGGAAATTTCTTGCTCCAATGGGCAGATGACGAAGCATCTCATAGTGGATCTTGACCACTCCAGGAGCTGTATTCTTAGAATCTCGAAGTGCCTGATCGAACTCCCGTTCAGTGAATGGAGAGTTGTATGGCTCGGTGTTATGACTTCGAAAACCTAGAGGGCGTCGTTCCTGACGGTTCTTCTCACGGCGGAAACGTGGTTCATAATTTACAGAGCTAGATGCATCAGAAACCTGCGTGGCCAAGATATTAGCTATGTCTCCGGAATCTGTGTACAACGTCCCATCGTGCTCCAGAGCGCTCAGAGGAGTAGATGCACTCCCCTGGATGCGACGTACTTTGGTCCAAACGGCTTTCGACGAAGCCTGCTTCGTCAGAGAAGACACGTATTGGACCCAGCACGCCTTCTTACTGGCTCGAATGAGCTGACGGGCACGGGCACGTTTAATGCGGAACTGCTCGAGGTTTGCGGCAGTGTGGTTCCTATTAAATCGATCGAGAGCATGATTGCGGTCCTTGATGGCTGCACCGATCTCCGCAGTCCACCAGGGGACTGGGCGTCGCCTCGCAGGTCCAATGGGATGTGGAATGGAGGTGCGTGCAGCATCATGCACTCGTGACACAAATATATCTAAGGCGTAGATGGCTGGCAAAGTCGACGCTAGATCGACTTCAAGGTCCACTGCACGCTCGAAAGCAACCCAGTCGGCCCGGCCCGACTGAGATGCCAGTGAGGGTGTTGTTCACGTGATTGCTGAAGATGTTCGATAGTTAGAAGGAGTGGGAAGTGATCACTCCCACAGAGATCAGGGTGAAGGCTCCAAGATGTGGTAGGAGCAAGGCTGGGACTGCAGAAGGACAAGTCCAACGCAGAGTATGTGCCTGAGGAAGGACTGAAATATGTAGGAGTCCCATCATTTAGCAACGTTAAAACTGATGCCTCACGGAATTGATCTACAATTTGACCCCGGGGCTCTGTACGAACGGAGCCCCACAAACGATGGTACGAATTAAAATCGCCCAAAAGAACTACAGGAGACGGAAATTGTTCGAATATACAAAGGAGGTCCTCAAGAGAGAATCGCTCCTCCCTTGTAATGTAGACACAGCACACAGATATTGGCTGTGGTAGATGGATCCGCACGGCGACAGCTTGGAGGGGGGTGGTGAGAAAGATTGGCGTTGAGTGGATGTTATCTCGAACACCGATTGCAACACCACCGTGTGCACGACGACCCTCAGGAAGCTTGTCGGTGCGGTAAAGCGTGTATCCGTTCAGAATCACTGATTCATTTGGACGAAAATGTGTCTCTTGGAGACATATAATGGCAGGGTCAAATTCAGATATTAGAATTTGCAGTTCCTCGAGATGTGTACGGAAACCGTTAAGGTTCCATTGGAGACAATAAGCCATAGCTGGAGGTAGTGTAGTTACCTTTTAAGGCGTACTCTATTTCTAGGCCCTGTCACCTTGATAAATTCTTCATCCGCGGCTTCGTCCTGTATCATGTCCTCGGGTAAGGACACAGACGGCGAAGGGGATGAAGGAGGAGGAGTGGGGGCGGGTGCTTTGAGCGCCCGCCGGGCAGCTTTCAGCTGCGCCTTAAGTTTCAGGGTGGTGGCTGCCACCCTGACTGGAGAGCTACTGGTCTTCAGGAAGTATTCTTTTGTGTGAACCTGCTTCAACTTCTTCTCAGAAACGAGTGTAGTAAATAAAATAGTGAAATAAGAATCCCTTGGGCCTAATATATACGTTGATAAGCATATTGTTATTATTATCCTGCTGAAAATAATGTTATGATAGCCTAGGTGTTCTCCGTCTCCATTTCAGAGTGGCAAATATTTAACTATATTAATAATATTAATTGTTGAATTTTATTTTTCAATGTTCAATAAGGTTAGAGAGAACTGTTCTGCATATTCAACGAATTCACTTGAGTAGAGCCAAAATATGCGTTTGAGGCCAACTTCAACTTGGACCCTTGAAAAACCTGTCATTTTAGTGCACGAACTCACTATTTCTCTACGTTTCGCGGCTGTTTTATTGCAGTAACGAACTAAAAGAGAGGAAAAAAGGCTCTGAAAAGTGAGTGTCAAAAACGTACTTTCAGGTACGCATGCTCCAGCGTTGTAACTTTCTAAACATGTCAATGTTTCTATATCGTGAGCTTTGTAAACCTAATGTTGTTTTGCTTCCCTCGTCACCTTTGTAAACCTAATGTTTCCTCTTATTTCGGGAACATTTTTTAGGTTTCCATATCGTGATCTTTGTAAACCCCACAACCTCTCATTTTCTGTATTGCGAGTTGTAAACTCAAGCAAAACAAATATATTTGTTTTTGTATTCCCTGGCACCATGAAACCCTACAGAGAACCTCCGTAAATGCATGCAACATGTATACTAACGGCTCTAGAGTTATTTGATGTTGTATTTTATTTTTGATATGTAGAGTTTATTGTGAGATATGTTTATTATTTTTCTTGATGAAGATGTTACAAATAAAGTTGCATGCTTTTTTTCTAGTGTGTGTGTGCTTGTTGTTCAGCAGCAGTGTCGTCTGAAACAAGAAAGCATTATTTCGTGCTATAGTGCAAATTCTTATTGTAACTGATTATCTCATATTATAGTGCAAAATTTCCATTGTAACTAGTGAATTTTTTTTTATTGTAACTGATTATCTTGTGCTATAGTGCAAATTGTTGTGATATAGTGCAAAAACTTCTTATCTTGTGCTTTTTTTTGTCGTGCAACCTGTTAAAACTGCTACGTCACCCTCTCGTTCTTCACGTCATAGATGAAGGACTTGTCTGCATTCAGGATGATGCTGCACACGGTGTCCGCGGGCAGAGTTTCATGGAACTCACAGACGACCTTGATGTTGGTGCGATCGTTGACCACCACCTGCTTCCTCTTCGTCGTGTTGATGATGAACATGGGTCTGTGCGTCTTGAATTCGCTGGGTGTGTAGTACATGTCCACGTTTCCCTCGGTCACCCGCTTGTAAGCGGAGTACGCTTCGTATAGTTTGAGAAAATCATCTTTTGTCATGTCGAGGTTGTAATTCTCGCGCTGGAAAACTTCGTTCCTACCGTTCTTTAGATAAACGTTCTTGATCTTGCAGTCGTCAAATTTACTGGAATCTTTTTCCTGATTGTTTTCCCTCCCGGTCTGAAAGAGCACTACGACGAAATCTGGCATGTCGTACTGTATATTATTGAATTGCGTCGTGACGTCGAAATCCAGGTGACTTCCGGACGCTATTTTCTGCACGCACTGGTAACCGTGAAAGTGAATCGGTGTCTGAGGATTTTTCAAGATCTCTGCTTTGTACTTGAGAGCATAATTCATTTCGTATTCCACCACAGACATTCTCAATTCCATGCTCTGTATGACGCACTTGGCAGCTTCTGGTAAAGTGTTGGGCAGTGGCGTACCGTCTGCGTTCAAGTTACTGTATCGCATCAGTGCGTCTTTGTCGTTGGCCACTCTGCGAAATGTGATTCTCAGTCCTCCTTTCCACATGATCTCCTTGTAGTCCGAGAAGAAACTCGGAAGCAGACGCATGGGAAACAGCACCGTGTGACTTTTCGTCGATATTTTCGTCCATGCTTCGAATCTTCCCGCCTGATAGTATGCTGCATCTGTTTTGGATAATTTCAATGTTCCTACTGCTGTTGACGTAATACCTGGATAATCGATTCTGTCGATGACGGTGTTGTGTTTCCTGACTTCGACCTGCGAGAACAGGTAAGGCACGAAGTTATCTACGAGTTTCAAATTTGCTGCGTCTGGGAATGCGTCTCCGCTATCTTTTTTCACCACGTCGAATTCAATGTAAAGGCCCGCTCTGTGAGGATGAACGAACCCGTCGCCTACGTCCACATCGTATTCGATTTCCCGGTTCACTTCGTTGAGATTTGCGAACGTGCGACGGTTCGGAGGGAAAGATTGCAATTCGTAACTTTCAATATGTTCCATGATGTATGTTTATTTATTATATGTTGATCTCGACGATGGCCGTAGTTGTGGCACCTGCAAAATCCACCACGTCTCCTTTCTCGTTCGTGACCACAGTAGATAGTAAATGTGCATGCCACGCCAATTCTGATTTCTTGACCAAACGACCACAAAAACCTCAAAAACTCACTTTCTCTCCACGTTCCGCGCCTCATTTATTACGCTGACGATGTTTCACGACGCAGAAAAGCAGTGATGAGTGAAAGATGCACTCTCATCCTTCAAGGATGAGTGCACCTTATCGTAATTTTCCAAGTCCCGGGGGGGCCAATGTTTATATATATATCGTGACCTTTTGTAAACCTACCTCTCTCGGGGGAACGATGTGCCACACACACGCGCGCGCGCCTCTCATTATTTCCGTATTGTGACGCAAACAAACAAATAATAATAATTGTTGTTTTTTTAGGATTCCTGGCCCCTATAACCTCGCCAGGGTGCGTGGTGCCCAACCAAAAAAGTAAAAGGTTCTCTAACGGCTGCGGTTATAGATAACCACACCTCTATAGAGTTTCACGTGTTTCTTTTTTTTCTCAAACTTCCATGAAACTCTACAGAGGACCTCCGTAATGCATGCAACGTGTAATAACGACTCTAGTGTTATTTTGATGTTGTAATTTTTTTTGGATATAGAGTTTTATTGTGAGATAGATAAAAATAATTATGTTTATTATAATGTTTTCTTGATGAAGATGTAGAATGTATGTGTGTGTTACAAATAAAGTTGCATGCTTTTTTTTCTAGTGTGTGTGTATGTGTATGTGTTTTTTTGATGTTTCGACAGCATCTGAAACGATAAAAAAAGAAGAATTTTATTGTTAATTTTCTCATGTAAAAAAACAACAAAAAATTTTGTGCAAATTCTGATTGTCTCGTGCTATAGTGCAAAAAAACTGATGAAAAAAAGATATTGTAACTGATAACTGATGAAATTGACATTGTAACTGATCTGAACTAGTGAAATTCGTATTGTGCCATTGTAACTGATTGTGCTAGTACAAAAATTCCTTATTTGTGCAAGAAAAGATGTTAAACCTGTTAAAACTGCTCTGTGACCCTCTCGTTCTTCACGTCGTGGACGAAGGACTTCTCTGCGACCAGGATGACACTGCATAGAGTATCCTCGGGCAACGGACTGTTGAACTCGCAGACGACCTTGATGTTGGTGCGATCGTTGACCACCACCTGCTTTCTCTTCGTCGTGTTGATGACGGACATGGGTCTGTGGGTTTTGAATTCGCTGGGCGTGTAGTACATGTCCACGCTTCCCTCGGTCACGCGTTTGTAAGAGGAGTAAGCTTCGTAAAGTTTGAGGTAATCGTCTTTGGTCATGTCGAGGTTGTAATTTTCGCGCGGGAACACTTCGTTCCTCCCGTTCTTGAGATAAACGTTCTTGATCTTGCAGTCGTCGAACTTGTTGGAATCTTTTTCCTGATTCTTATCGCGCCCGGTCTGAAAAAGTACAATGACGAAATCTGGCATGTCGAACTGTATGTTGTTGAACTGCGTCGTCACGTCGAATTCCATGTGACTTCCCGACGCTAACTTCTGCACGCACTGGTAACCGTGAAAGTGAATCGGCACCTGCGGACTTTTCAAGATCTCCGCTTTGTACTTGAGGGAGTAGTTCGTTTCGTATTCCACGCTCGGCATTCTCAACTCCATGCTCCGGATGACGCACTTGGCTGCTTCGGGTAATGTGTTGGGCAGCGGCGTGGTGCCGTCCGGACCCAAAGTAGCGTATCGCATCAGTGCGTCGTTGTCGTTGGCCGCTCTTCGAAACGTGACGCGCAGTCCTCCCTTCCACATGATCTCCTTGTAGTCCGAGAAGAATCCCGGCAGCAGACGCATGGGAAAGAGCACCGTGTGAAGACTTCTCGTCGATATTTTGGTCCCCGCTTCGAACCCTCCCTGCCGCGTCCGTTTTGGATAATTTCAAAGTTCCCACCGCCGTCGACGTGATGCCTGGATAATCTATTCTGTCGATGACCGTGTTGTGTTTCCTCACCTCCACCTGCGAGAACAGGTGAGGCACGAAGTTGTCCACGAGTTTCAAATTTGCATTGGGCGGAAAGGCTTCTCCGCTTTCCTTCTTCACCACGTCGAATTGAAGGTAGAGGTCCGCTCTGTGAGGATGAACGAACCCATCCCCTACGTCCACGTCGTATTCGATCTCCCTGTTCGCTTCGTTCAAATTTGCGAACGTGCGACGGTTGGGAGGGAAAGATTGCAATTCGTAACTTTCGATTTGCTCCATTTTTTACACTATGTGTGTTATTTATTATACGTTGATCTCCACGATGGCCGTCGTAGTTGCACCTGCGAAATCCACCACCTCTCCTTTCTCGTTCGTCAACACCAACTCTATGTCGTCTATGCGGTTGCGACATACTGGAAAATAGATCGGCGAAGAGGGCGTGTAGATGATCGGTTCCATGAATTCGGAACTGGGTTTGAACGTGGCTATGATTCCCGTCTGCTTGTGACTTCCTAACAATCCGTCCGAGGATTTCGTGATCATTCCTTCCGCCACGTTGCAGTGTACGTTCAAAGTCTCTATGGCCAAGAATTTAGGAATATTGACTGCTACGTGCTTGATGCCAGCTTCGAGTTTTGTGTCGTTCTCGAAACCTAAAAGTTCTCCCATGGTGCCCAGGTCCACGGTCTCCGTCGCGGATAGGATTTCCACTCTGTGCGTGACCGAATTTTGAGAAAGGTACGTGCCTTTGGGTAATTGAGCTTGCAAAGTGGAAAGATTGTATTGGCCTGGCGTGACGACGATATGTTCGCTTCCGACGCTAATTTTGTTGTTGTGCTGCGTGACAGTAGTGCAGGTGGACCGGTTCTGCGCCACTAAAGTGAGGCTCGGTGAGGCTCGCCTTAATGGATTTCTCTCGTAAGGCATGAGCCTCATTTTCTGGCAGTGTTGCCAGCTCTTACTCGAAAAAATCACCAAGGTTTTTTTTGGGTCTAACCTAGCCTAAAGCAAGGAGCTGGCAATCTTGCTTGAGGCTTGCCTTAATGGTTTGCTCTTGTAAGGCATAAGTCTTATTTTCTCGCAGTGTTGCCAATATTTTACTCGAAAAAATCACCAAGGTTTTTTTTTTGGGTCTAACCTAGCCTAAAGCAAGAAGCTGGCAACCTTGCTTGAGGCTTGCGTTACAGTGCATAAAGCAATTTTTGCCAACCTACATATACAGGGCAAGGAGAGCCGGCACTGCCGTAAAAGAGAAAGATGGATGGATGGGAATACTACACGGGTTCAACGTCATCAAATAAAAATCGCCTTAATGGTTTTTTCTTGTAAGGCATGATCTCTATTTTCTCGCAGTGTTGCCAACTCCTACCTACACTTTTTTTTTAGTTGGCAAAGGCTAGAGAGAGAGAAAAACTTATAGCTGGGAACAGTAATGAGCGAATGTGCCATATCGTAATTTTCCAACTCCCGAGGGGGCCAATATTTGTATATCGTGACTTTTGTAAACCTCTCTCTCTCGGGGGAACGATGTGCCATACATGTGCGCGTGTATTGTGACGCAAGCAAACAGACAAAATAATAATAATTGTTGTTTTTTAGGATTCCTGGCCCCAATAACCCCGCCAGGAGTGCGTGGTGCTCAACCAAAAAAAAGTAAAGGTTTTCCCGTACGGTCTTCGAACGTAAAATTGATTGACGTGGGGGCGAATCTCTTCCGGAATGTTTTTCAATTTGTATATTTACCTGTGCATACTATTTATTATTAATTTAGCCGTGTTCTGTTTGGCATCTATTTCGAGCAGTTTGCCCGGCGGTAAAGTCTTATTGTTTTTTAATTTTTTGATTTTTTACACAAGGCTATGATCTTACGGATGCACGTGGTGTTTAGCGTGTCCTGTGAGAAATACGCGTGAAGATCAGCTTCCGTGCAGCCGGTGTGGGATTTGTGACGCCGCGATAAACATCAACTTATCAACTTCTGTGCCGGGCAGAATGCCCGTTCTGGCGGTGTGGAATTTGCGTTGAAAGGGGAGAGGCCAGCTGCCACTATGATGCTCGGGTAGAGTGACGTAAAGTCCAATGTCAAAATAATCTCATCTTCTGTTCTGTTTTTGAGTGCCACGTTCATGTGAGGGTACCGTAACCCCCGACCAGCTTGTGGTGGTACTCGAGATGCTGTCGTGGGAAACACAAATATTGCTTGTTCTGCAACGCTTCGCTGAAATAGTAATGCAAGAGATGCAAGTTGAGTTGATGCCCTCGAACCTGGTCTGCTCGCAACACGAGTCTGTTTTTCAAAAACACACGTCCCTCACAAGCATCGAATCCTGTATGTTGTACTGCAACAGATTGTTTATTTTGTTTTTCTCGTAGAGCGTCTGCACGGTTTTGCCCCTCGGGCATTATCTTCTCCCCACCAGGTTGAAGTACAACGAAACGTACTTCAGCGTGTACGAGGAGAGGTTCCCGAAAAGGTAACGCGCCACTTCGATGCCGTCCAATTCGAGTTTTGGACGACCAGAAAATCAGAGGCAATATTGATACGGCCTAGTGAGTTGGCAATATTAGTAGACCCAAATGGAGAGTTCTACGACCGAAAGTGAGGCTCGGTGAGGCTCGCCTTAATGGTTTGCTCTTGTAAGGCATAAGCCTTATTTTCTCGCAGTGTTGCCAACATCTTACTCGAAAAAATCACCAAGGTTTCTCTCCACGTTCCACTACGAGTATCAAATTTGCTGCTGCGGGGAACGCGTATCTGTTTTTCTTCTTCACCATGTCGAATTCAAGGTAAAGGTCTGCTCTGTGAGGATGAACGAACCCGCCCCCCTACGTCCATGTCATATTCGATCTCTCTGTTTGTTTCGTTCAAATTTCCGAACATAGGTTCTATTCATATTTTTACTCATGTATAGGCGTACATGATGAATCAGCAAATATATTTTTTCTAAGTCTTGCCGTTTCCAAGATAACCCTATTTCCGGTCGCTATTTTCGATTTCCGAGCATAGGTTCTATTCATACTTTTACTCACGTATAGGCGTATGTGATGAATCAGCAAACATTTTTTCTAAGTCTTGCCGTTTCCAAGATAACCCTATTTCCGGTTGCCATTTTGGATTTCCGAACATAGGTTCTATTCATACTTTTACTCACGTATAGGTGTACGTGATGAATTAGCAAACAGATTTCTCCTAAGTCTTACCGTTTCCTAGATAACCCCACTTCCGGTCGCCATTTTCGATTTCCGAACATAGGTTCTATTCATACTTTTACTCACATATAGGCGTACGTGACGAATCCGCAAACAGATTTCTCCTAAGTCTTACCGTTTCCAAGATAACGCCACTTCCGGTCGCCATTTTGGATTTCCGAACATAGGTTCTATTCATACTTTTTCTCACATATAGGCGTACGTGATGAATCCGCAAACAGATTTCTACTAAGTCTTACCGTTTCCAAGATAACGCCACTTCCGGTCGCCATTTTGGATTTCCGAGCATAGGTTCTATTCATACTTTTTCTCACATATAGGTGTACATGACGAATCCGCAAACAGATTCTTGCTAAGTCTTACCGTTTCCAAGATAACCCCACTTCCGGTCGCCATTTTGGATTTTCGAGCACAGGTTCTATTTATACTTTTCTCACGTATAGGTGTACATGACGAATCCGCAAACAGATTTCTCCTAAGTTTTACTGTTTCCAAGATAACCCCACTTCCGGTCGCTATTTTGGATTTCCGAACATAGGTTCTATTCATATTTTTACTCACGTATAGGTGTACGTGATGAATCCCCAAACAGATTTTTTGCTAAGTCATGAATTGGAGGGTTCTATGACAACCTATATTAATTCTCGTAAGAGAACAGAACGTGTCCTACGGGGCAAGTTAAGGGGCATGTGCATGGCCAAAGGGGAAGTTCCTTTGCGCGCTCAAGCATGATTTAATTTTATTATATTTTTAGATTGACCACAAAACAAGGTGTTGACAGGCAGTGTGTATATATATTGTAAGAAGATGTTTTATTATCAACCTCTACTTCTTGCAGTACATCCTGGACACAGCGTTGCAGGTTAACAAAGGACTTTTGGTCAGTATATATATATTTTTTAAAACTGTTCGGTTACTCGCTCGTTCCTGACATCATACACAAAAGTTTTCTCCGCGATGAGGATGACGCTACACAGAGTGTCGGCAGGCAAGGCATCGTGGAACTCGCACACAATCTTGATGTTGGTGCGATCGTTAACAACCACCTGCTTTCTTTTAGATGTGTTGATGATGAACATGGGTCTGCGAGCTATGAACTCGTTTGGATTGTAGTACACGTCCACGTTACCGGAAGTCACTCGTTTGTAAGCTGTGTACGCCTCGTACAGTTTCAGGTAGTCCTCTTCTGCGATGTTTAGGTTGTAGTTCTCACGTGGGAAAACTTCGTTCCTGCCATTTTTGAGGTAAATGTTCTTAATCTTGCAGTTGTCGAACTGGCTTGAATTTTTCTCCTGATTGTTACCCCTTCCTGTCTGGAAGAGTACGACTGCAAACTCGGGCATGTCGTACCGAATATTGTTGAATTGCGTGGTTACGTCAAATTCGAAATGATTGCCGGAAGCAGGTTTTTGCACACACTGGTAGCCATAAAACTGAATGGATACTTGAGGATTCTTCAGGATGTCGGCTTTGTACTTGAGAGCATAGTTTGATTCGTATTCTACCACTGGCACGCGCAGCTCCATGGACCTTATAATACACTTGGCAGCGTCGGGTAGTGTGTTGGGAAGCAAGGTAGTCCCGTCCGGGCCCAAAGTGCTGTATCGCATCAGTGCGTCGTTGTCGTTGGCAGCTCTGCGAAAAGTGACGCGCAAACCACCCTTCCACATGATCTCCTTGTAGTCCGAGAAGAAACCGGGCAGCAGACGCATGGGAAATAGTACAGTGTGACTTTGAGTTTTGATTTTTGTACCTGCTTCGAATCCCCCTGCCTGGTAGTATGCTGCATCGGTCTTGGAGAGTTTCAGTGTTCCCACGGCAGTCGAGGTAATCCCGGGGTAGTTAACCCTATCGATGACGGTGCCGTGCTTTCTAACTTCCACCTGCGAGAATAGGTATGGCACAAAATTATCTACGAGTCTTAGGTTTGCGTTGGCAAGAAATGCTTCGCTGTTGTCTCTCTTCACTACATCAAACTCTACGTACAAATCAGCTCTGTGAGGGTGAATGAATCCATCCCCGACGTCCACATCGTATTCTATCTCTCGATTTGCTTCGTTAAGGTTGGCAAACGTGCGACGGTTGGGAGGGAAGGACTGCAACTCGTAACTTTCGATTTGTTCCATGATGGCTATTTATTATATGTTAATCTCCACGACGGCAGTGGTAGCGGCTCCTGCAAAATCAACCACCTCCCCCTTCTTGTTTGTCACTGCTAATTCTATGTTGTCTATGCGATTACAAGATACAGGAAAGTATATCGGTGGGGAGGGTGTGTAGATAATTGGCTCCATGAACTCAGAGTTTGGTTTGAACGTAGCGATAATACCTGTCTGCTTGTGACTCCCTGGGATGCCGTCAGAGGATTTGGTGATCATATCTTGATCATTTTTTTACAGAGCAGTTCGGGTAGGTTGTTATTTATAAACCCCACCCCAATTTTTTTTGTTTTGTGTTCATGAAGATGGTCGTACCTAATGCGGCGACCCGTTCGCCCAGCGAGATGTCTCTGCTGACGAGTCTCCCGAAAGCTGCGTGCTCTAACTTTCTGTCAGCATCATGACGTACATCGAGATCGGTATTGGTATTGTAGGCAATATCGTGATCCTTGCATGCAGCATCCAGGGGATTTATACTCTTGTCGCCTCTTTTTAGTCGCTGTTCGAGTTTGGTGCCGGGGCCGCGGTACTGGTAACCTGGCAAGTGTATCTTGAAGGGTAGCTTGTTGATGATGTCGTTCACGAGACCTCGACCTTCGGCCACGTTCCAAAATTTCGGAGGTAGGGTGTTGATGATTTTGATGAGGTACCCTATGCCTTTGTCGTCATTCACAATGAAGTTGGCAAGCTTTGAGCTAACCATGTCCACAATTCCTACCTTCTCGTTGCGAAAGTTGCTGTTGCCTGCATTCTCCTCTCCTGCAATAACCAACAACCTGTCTATGAGCATGCGCACGTCGTCAACCCACACAAACTCTTTGGGCAGGTTGTTGTAGAGTTTGATGCTGCTGCCTGTTTTGACCTGGTTCCATATCGGCTTGATGAGGTTCTTGTATTTTTCGCTGCTGCTAGATTTGACGCGATTCTGCGTAGCGTCGTTGTTTTGGTACAAGGCATCCGTCATGATCAAAATTTCCTTGTAACTTTGGTAATCTTCGTCTGTGTAATCTCTTGGTTGCTTTTTTTGGTGATGAGTTCCCACAGTCCAACCGTGCCGGGATACCTGTTCCAGCTGTTTTTCTCACCCAAATTGACTTTCACGTTGTCACCCTCGAACGTGACTTTCGATTTTCCGATTTTCCAAACCACGTCCTCGTTGAGTTCCATGGTTGGGTACAATCCGAAAACCTCGTTTTTCTCGAACTAAACTTAACGGCCTGTTGATCAATCAATTTTCGGAACGTTGCTCTTCTTGCTGGAACAGTGACGATTTTGGATTTGTGACGATCGACATGACGAGGAAACCCAACGACGGAAAATACAGAAACAAAATTAACGACTTTCTAAACGTTGCAACGTTGTGAGAAACGTTTCGTTGTACTTCAACCTGGTGGGGAGAAGATAATGCCCGAGGGGCAAAACCGTGCAGACGCTCTACGAGAAAAACAAAATAAACAATCTGTTGCAGTAGAACATACAGGATTCGATGCTTGTGAGGGACGTGTGTTTTTGAAAAACAGACTCGTGTTGCGAGCAGACCAGGTTCGAGGGCATCAACTCAACTTGCATCTCTTGCATTACTATTTCAGCGAAGAGTTGCAGAACAAGCAATATTTGTGTTTCCCACGACAGCATCTCGAGTACCACCACAAGCTGGTCGGGGGTTACGGTACCCTCACATGAACGTGGCACTCAAAAACAGAACAGAAGATGAGATTATTTTGACATTGGACTTTACGTCACTCTACCCGAGCATCATAGTGGCAGCTGGCCTCTCCCCTTTCAACGCAAATTCCACACCGCCAGAACGGGCATTCTGCCCGGCACAGAAGTTGATAAGTTGATGTTTATCGCGGCGTCACAAATCCCACACCGGCTGCACGGAAGCTGATCTTCACGCGTATTTCTCACAGGACACGCTAAACACCACGTGCATCCGTAAGATCATAGCCTTGTGTAAAAAATCAAAAAATTAAAAAACAATAAGACTTTACCGCCGGGCAAACTGCTCGAAATAGATGCCAAACAGAACACGGCTAAATTAATAATAAATAGTATGCACAGGTAAATATACAAATTGAAAAACATTCCGGAAGAGATTCGCCCCCACGTCAATCAATTTTACGTTCGAAGACCGTACGGGAAAACCTTTACTTTTTTTTGGTTGAGCACCACGCACTCCTGGCGGGGTTATAGGGGCCAGGAATCCTAAAAAACAACAATTATTATTATTTTGTCTGTTTGCTTGCGTCACAATACACGCGCACATGTATGGCACATCGTTCCCCCGTGAGAGAGAGGTTTACAAAAGTCACGATATACAAACATTGGGCCCCTCGGGAGTTGGAAAATTACGATATGGCACATTCGCTCATTACTGTTCCCAGCTATAAGTTTTTCTCTCTCTCTAGCCCTTGCCAACTAAAAAAAAGTGTAGGTAGGAGTTGGCAACACTGCGAGAAAATAGAGATCATGCCTTACAAGAAAAAACCATTAAGGCGATTTTTATTTGATGACGTTGAACCCGTGTAGTATTCCCATCCATCCATCTTTCTCTTTTACGGCAGTGCCGGCCCTCCTTGCCCTGTATATGTAGGTTGGCAAAAATTGCTTTATGCACTGTAACGCAAGCCTCAAGCAAGGTTGCCAGCTTCTTGCTTTAGGCTAGGTTAGACCCAAAAAAAAAACCTTGGTGATTTTTTCGAGTAAAATATTGGCAACACTGCGAGAAAATAAAACTTATGCCTTACAAGAGCAAACCATTAAGGCAAGCCTCAAGCAAGATTGCCAGCTCCTTGCTTTAGGCTAGGTTAGACCCAAAAAAAAACCTTGGTGATTTTTTCGAGTAAGAGCTGGCAACACTGCCAGAAAATGAGGCGCATGCCTTACGAGAGAAATCCATTAAGGCGAGCCTCACCGAGCCTCACTTTAGTGGCGCAGAACCGGTCCACCTGCACTACTCGTGACGTTAGGTATGAGGTACATGCTGTAGAATGCACGCAGAGCTATGGATTTAGGATAGACGATGTCGTCGTGCAGCGTGAGTTTCGAGATCGAAGATTCGCTCGTGAGATGGAACACGCCCATCGTGTTTCAGGTTCCACAGTGCTTTCTGGAAATCTTCCACCTGCGGCTTATTTATTTTAGAGAGAAACGCGAGCACGGAGAGACAGAGATGACCGCAGTTCACGTCTCCGAAATTTTGAATGCGTTCGTCGTTGTAGTATATAGAGGTTTTGTTCGTTTTCAGATAATGAACTAAATTTGTAGGTGGAACACCTCCGAAAGAATCGAAAACGAATGCTTTGTTATTGTCATCATTTTTGTGGTAACATATCCAATGCGTGCCTGGATTTTCTTGACTGTCCAAGTTGACTACTCCACATTCTCTTTTTTAACGGTTGAAGGTAACGAGTCGGACATGAAAACTCCTCTGAAGTGTTTGATTCGTAATGGTTCGATCAGAGATTCAATGTCTCGGTTGGTGAGTGCTGCTGCTGTTTCTTTTTTTTAAACTTTTTCATCACGCCCTTCCCCCCTTTCTTCTCCATGGCCAGGTTGTGACGTTTCTGTTCTTCCAACTCGGCCTTGTTCTTCTTCGAGTCGATGACGGTTTTCGCGATGGCGGCGCTTCCGCCGGCCAAACTTCCAACGGCCCTCAATGCTGCCAGGATGGCCGGGATGCTGAATATGAAACCTCCGATCTTTTGCTGTTTCCGCGAACGCTGCAAGCGTCTCAATTGTGGAGTGCTGAGAAGTAATTTCATTCCGTGTCCTTTCGTCAAGCAAGAACGTTTCTTCTCGCGTTGTTTCTTGGTGAGTAACCCATCCAGGGCACCTAGATTTTTTTAGATTGGAGTATGGTATCTGGTACACGACACCCTTGGGCTTCATGTTGATGCTCTATATGTTTTTTTTCACGGTATGTTATTTATATATATAAATGTTCTGAGATTTTTTTTGTTTCCTCTCTCTCTCGTGTAATTTTTTTTTTCACGGTATGTTATTTATATATATATATATAAATGTTCTGAGATTTTTTTTGTTTCGTGTATTTTTTTTTTCAAGGTATGTTATTTTATATATACTCCGCGCAGCAGTCGTTAAACAAATTCTATTACATGCTTTGTTTTCTTACCAAGAAGTTCCTTTGTACCCTTGTACACGATTCGATTTTTGTTCTCGATTAAAATAGCTAGCTTCTCGTCGGATAACATGTTAGCGTATCGATCTGGTAAAAATAGACTGTATTGTGCGTTGAGCAACAGACGCACCTTGGGACTATACTGGGTAGAAACGATTGAACCGGAAGTTATCGTGTAAGGTTTGTCTACTTCCAATTCCTGAATTTTTACATACTCGACTGACAAATTTAGCATTTGTTTTAATGCTTGGAGATCATTAATTTTTTTTCACTCATATCGAAGAGAAAAATTTCAGTGTGTGTTAGAGAAATTTAATTTTTTTCACAATGTGTGTTATTTATATATACCGAAGATTATTTTTTTCACGATGTGTGTGTTATTTATATATCAAGTTTTGACACGTATATTATTATTATTTTTTTTTTAACAGAGGAAGAAAGTTCGTGCTTCGGAAAACACGATGATGTGCGTAATAATATCTTCCGTCTCTTGTTTCGACTTATGCCAATCATCCGTGTATCGTCTTCTTCCCTGCCTCGCCTCGTGCAGTTCGTCCATTCTCTTGTTTAATTTTTCCCCTGCAGCCGAAAGAAGAGTGTCGAGATCACCTCACCTCATGCCACTGATCTCCCGAAGACGGTCCTTGACAGCCATTTCACAAGGGATGCGAAATTCCGCCGTTGATCTCGCTATGATTAAAAGTTTCCCTATATCCTCACAATCTCCGTTTACTGCGTGTTTAAATATAATACACAGTAGTTCGTGCGGCAAATCAGTTATACGAGACATGTTTTTTTTTACTGTATGTTATTTATTTACACACCCCACCCCAATTTTTGTTTCGTGTTCATGGCGATGGTGGTGCCCAGTGCCGCAACTCGTTCACCCAACGATGCGTCTCTGCTGACGAATCTTTCGAAAGCTGCGTGCTCTAACTTTCTGTCTGCTTCGTGACGTGCATCCAGATCCGTGCGAGTGGTGTTGTAGGCGATGTCGTGATCTTTGCATGCGGCGTCCAACGGATTCACACCCTTGTCTCCTCTCTCCAATCTTTTCTCGAGTTTGGTACCCGGTCCGCAGTACTGGTAGCCAGGTAAATGCATCTCGAAAGGTAACTTGTTGATGATGTCGTTCACGAGTCCCTTTCCTTCGGCCACGTTCCAGAATCTCGGAGGCAGCGTGTTGATGATTTTGATGAGGTAACCTATACCCTTGTCGTCGTTCACGATGAAGTTGGAAAGTTTCGTGCTGATCATGTCCACGATGCCAACGTTCTCGTTGTAGAAATTACGATTGCCTGCATTCTCCTCTCCTGCAATAACCAACAACCTGTCTATGAGCTTGCGCACGTCGTCCACCCACACAAACTCTTTGGGTAACGTGTTGTAGAGTTTGACGCCGCTGCCTGTTTTGACCTGGTTCCAAATCGGCTTGATGAGATTCCTGTATTTTTCGCCGCTGCTGGATTTGACGCGATTCTGCGTAGCGTCGTTGTTTTGGTACAAGGCCGTCATGATCAAAATTTCCTTGTAACTTTGGTAATCTTCGTCGGTGTAATCTTTCGGCTGCTTTTTGGCAACGAGTTCCCACAGTCCCACCGTACCCGGATACCTGGTCCAACTATCCTTCTCGCCTAAATTGACTTTAATGTCGTTGCCTTCGAAGGTCACCTTCGATTTTCCAATCTTCCACACCAAACCACTTTCGTTGCTCTCCATGCTGGGATACAATCCGAACACTTCATCCTTGTCGAACTTCCCCGTGCTCAGGTAGTCTCGTGCCAAAGGTCCAAACTCGATCTTATCCAAAGACGACGACGTGCTACCTATGGCTCGACGTCGTGCCGGTACGTCCTTCAGTTCGAACGGCGTCGAAGGAATGCTCGAAATGGGCGTGGGTACAGCGTAACTTTTAGCTGCGAGTGGTACGAGTTCGTTGATCAAATTTTTATTTTGTTCCGTGACACTTTTAATTTCTTTACCTAGACCGCTGATGGCGTTGATCACAGGTTTATCTTGACGTTTCTTCTCTTCGTAGGATCCGCGATTCTCGGATTTCCAACCTTTGAAGCGTTTCACAAGGTATTCCCGCAACTTGAGATTTTCGTCTTCTTGAAATTGACGTTTTGACATTTTTGCTATATACGTTGAAACGTTTTTGAAACGTCGAATTCTCAGCCTATACGTTCGGTTCTCGTAGTTTTCTGCTGTCACCCGCTTGAGGCTATCCACTTTTTTAACACTCACTTTTTGTTGTAATGGTTATTTTATATATGCTTGTCAGACGTTTGAAAAAAAAAGAACGTTTTTTCAAATTTTATTTTTTAGATTCTTACGATTTTTTTGATTTTTTTTTTTTGGATTTTTTCTTCTTGTTGCAAATCTGAAATTGTCCTCTTGTTAGCCTTTGAGACGTCTAGATAAACGTTTATTTTATTCCTATATTTTCCTTTCGTCTTCTTGAAATTGACGTTTTGACATTTTTCTATATACGTTGAAACGTTTTTGAAACGTCGAATTCTCAGCCTATACGTTCGGTTCTCGTAGTTTTCTTGCCGTCACCGCTTGAGACTATCCACTTTTCTAACACTAACTTTTTGTTGTAATGGTTATTTATATATGCTTGTCGGACGTTTGAAAAAAAGAACGTTTTTCAAATTTTATTTTTTTAGATTCTCACGACCTTTTGATTTTTTCTTGGGATTTTCTTCTTGTTGCAAATCTGAAATTTTCCTCTTGTTAGCCTTTGAGACGTCAAGATAAACGTTTATTTTATTCCTATATTTTCCATGGTTTGCTTTTCGAGTCATGTCGATGGTCACGAATCCGAAATCGTCGCTGTTCCAACAGTGGGAGCAGAATTTAGAAAATAGATTGTAATTTATGTCAGCCCCTACGTAATCATCGTGTGCGTGTTTTAAATTGGTGTGGTCTTGTCGAAACAAGCAAATGAAATTAGCGTTGTCGCGTAGCTGTTGTTTCGGAACCTTGGAAAAAGTTTGTGCCAGGTAGAAACAATCCAATCCTTTGTGACGACCTCGAGTGAAAAAATTACGAATCTCGTTTTGATTTTTCAAGATCATGTCGTCGAACACCACAACGGAATTCTCGAGACAATCGTCCAGTGGAATGATTTCAGTTGCGAAAGTGGCAATGCCCAGTCCCTCGTACAGTTTCATAAGTTGCTGGTATTTCGCTTGTTCGAGACTTTTCGAAAATACGTAGAGGTGTCTGTTTTCCCAGTCTAACCAATTGGGTGACAGGATAAAATTATCAATGAGCAGCGTCGTCTTTCCGCACCCCGAAGGTCCTACGATCAGACATCGTATGCTGTCGGGGAGCAATTCGCCGTTCCTTTTCTTCGTTCGATTTTCCGAATCAGGTAGATGTTTCACGACATTCCACGCACTCATAGAAGTCCCAGTCATTTCACCAAAAGTTTGTCGCCTCTCTTACGCAAAACTTTTTCGATAAGGTACGTGTCGGGGTATTTAGTTTTAGAGAGTTCCTCCTCGTAGAAGCGCCCCAATAAAATTTCACCGCCACTGTCCTTTATTATATACGTGTGACGGTTCCCGGGTAGAACTCGAACCACGGTAAAAAGTTCAGTGCTCCAGTTTCGTGTGAAACCCCTGTCGAACGTTCGCTTCAATTTACTGACCCTCACCTGGTCTCCAATTTTGTATTTAGGATTTTTTGTCGTGGGCGTGTACTTTGGACAGTAAACACTGGAAATTAAACGTTGCTCGTCAGACTTGGTAACATCAGCTGGCTTCATGTCTATCGTTCCGTGCACCGTGTGATTATAGTCGTTAACGAGTTCCGGAAGAATGGTGACCCACTTGTAGTTTCCCTGACCACATGCGCGATTTCAGAGTGCGATTGAATCTTTCCACGATGCTGGCCTTGACGTCACTGAAGGTCGAATAATGTCGAACGTCGTGTTTCCGAATGAACTTTTGGAATACGGCATTGTAGAATTCCTTCCCCTTGTCCGTGTGCAGAAACCGAGGTCGTCTGCCGCCGCTTTCGCAAAAAATTGTCTTGAATGCTTCCGTGACGCACGTTCCTGTTTTCGCCTTCAAAGGTAGAGCCCATGCGAATTTCGAAAATGTGTCTATGACGGTGAGGAGGTACTTGTTGCCCTTGTTCAATTTATGTACGTTTTTTAACTTGCCGCTACTCATCTCCACGAGGTCGCTTTCCCAGAGGTCGTCGATGCCCTTGGTCACCACCGCCAAACTTTCGTAGTTGCGCCGTGCAGGTTTATGCAATTCTTGGACGATGGCTTGCCTAGACATTTTTTTTTAGAGATTACGTTTGAAGAGAAGCACCAGCGTGATGGGATTCAAAGAGGGTGGCACGTCGCTCGTGTTTTGAATGATCAGCTTATCGCCGGCACTCACGTCGAAAACGGTAAGATCTTCGTCTTCGTGTATTTCATATATGTTGCGCGTTTCGTTCCAACGTGCCAGAGGAATGTTTCCTGCTTTCTGGACGCCACGATTCGATATTAAGGTCATGGTGGGAACGCTAGCTTTTCTGCCGTGAGACCAGTACGAAAATTCGTTTATCTGAATCGTGCCATCGAGGAGAAACTTGTAGTACGGATGATAAGGATGCAACATGTACAGTTTGTTACCTTCGACGAACGTGGAGATTCTCTGTTGATTGGGTACGCTGTTGATTTCGATGGCTTGCAGAGAATGCAGTTTAGCGAATTTAGTATCGACGCTAACGAGGTTGCTGTGAAGCTGTCCCAGTGTATTTTGTACGGGCAACAAATGCTCGACTATGGTATCCGTTACTGTAGAAAATGACGGTTTGATTTTCACTTCCACGTTCAACTGCTTGTAGTTTTCGTTGAGTTCTTGCAACTTGGCACCGAAAGAGGCCAGCGTCGATTCCTGCGTGGATTCCAGCACTCCAACTTGATCTCTAATGTTGACGACAATGTTCTGAAGGTTCTCGACTTGATTCAATTTCGAACTCTTCTCGGTAAGATCGTTCACGATGCTTCGCATCTCGGTATACTGCGTGTGAAGGTCGGCGACGCTCTGCGAAGTGGGCAGCGTCGACACCAGCGAAGCAAGTTCGTCTCGAATCTGTTCCACGTTCGCCGTTTCCGTTTCCAGTCGTTTCAGCATACGTGATATGTTCCTTTTCAAAGCGTGCAATTCTTTGGAGGTGGGGAGATTGGCCACCCTACTCTCGAGATCGCTCAACGAACTTTTGACGTCGCTCGATTCGGATAGTGCGGTCACCGCCGTTTTCAATTTTTCCAAATCTTCGCTCGAAGGCACGCTCGTCCGTAACGATTCCAAGTCACCCTGTATGTTGTCCAGCACGTGATGAAAATGAGCAAGATTCGTTTCGACGTTCAAATTTTCTAAATATTCGATCTTCTGCTGGACCGTGCTTAACGTGTCCTGAATGCTCGTCAACGCACTCGCTTCAGCGTGAATATTTTTAATTTCTTCGTTGATCAACTCCAGAGACGCCTGAAGCGTAGCGATGGTGGTTTGAATGTGTTCGAAATCTTGATAAGCCTCCAATTGAGTTTTTATGTTCGCGACGCTTTTACCGATGACCTGCAGTTCGTCTGACGATGGTAGGTTCGTCATGGTATCTTCCAAAGTCTGCAACTTGGATTTAATTTCTTCCAAGGTGCTGGTGAATTCTTCTTGTAATTTGGAAACGACGACGTGCAAGCGTTCTACATCTATATCGTTCACGACGGTTTGAAGTTCAGAGAAATTCTTTTCGATTGCGGAAGTTCGTTCTTCGATTTCGAGTTTCAATTTTTCCAAATCTTCATTTTTCGATTGAAATTGCTGTAATTTGGCCAAATCATTTTGAAGCGAATCCACGCTCAACTGTATATTTTGAACGTTGTCGTAAGAAGGTACGTCGACGTAATTTTTTATGAGCGTTTTCAGTTCGGAATCGATTTTCAGAATGGGGTCGAGACATTGCGTTTGGAGCGTAGCGATTTCCGACTCTAAATTTTTGTTTAAGGTCTCCTGCAAAGCGATCAAATCGCTCCTCAACTTTTTAATTCGAATATCCAACATGAGAATCTCTTCTGCGTGGTCTACACGCTTGGTGTTGCCGAAAATGTCGTTAGGCATTTTTGGTTAACGGTTATTTATAATAGGATAGATGATTCGTAATTCTACGAAGAGAGGAATGAGTTTGTCGTAATCTCCTAGGAGTTCCATGTAAGGATAATCGCCTGCAGAAACATCGTACGCCATGTTAGAAACCACCTTGTCGTGCTTGATTCGAAAAATGTTCTTGCCGGTAGAAATTTTAATATTTTGCCCTTCGTTCTCCGGATTCACGGTGATTTGAAGTTTCCCACCGATCGGAATTTCGTAGAAATGTAAATTGTTATTAAAGACGTAAAACATCTTGCTCACATCGTCATTTAGTTTCGTCCAGATACTGTTGAGGTGTACTATCAAAAGACCATTGAGTTTAGATAACATGGAAGGTAAGAGGTTATTGGAATTTGGTTGTGCAGTTTCCATGATGCTTTGTTTCCGGAAACCAAAGAGATTCATTGTCCCTGTTATTTAAATTAAATTTCTACATGCTGTGTCTTTTGTTATTCTTCAAAAACAGACGGAGGAAAGAGGGGCCCTCGGGCGATGAAATTCAAAAGACTCTCGAACATGTAATTATATCATTATATTACGAGGAAGAAGAAAAAAGTAAGAGTTGAATTTAATGAGCCTCGTTTAGAGCGAGCCTTAACGACATAATAACGAGTTCCAACTTTTCATCGCCTGAGGGCTCCCCCTTTCATTCTTTTCCTCCGTTTGTTTTTGGAGAGGAAAATACACAGCGGACTTCATGGCTATGCGGTTACAGTTTGACACACGTCACATTTATCGCTTCCATTGCAGTGGCCCCACTCTCTCGTGTGGATTTTACAATCGAGAACACGTAACTTGTTGTCTCTTGCATCCAGTGCTACTTTGGTTACGCGCGTCGTGTACAGCTCGTGTAATTTATTCGCAATGCGATGATCTGTGCTGAGTTTTCTTTTACCTTGAAACAGGCATTCTTTGTAGTCTTTCATGTTGAATTTGCTGGTACTTATTTTTCCTACCCCTTTCGCTTTCTTGATCTCTTTTTCTTCTGCAATCTTGACGCAGTACATTTTGGCACGAAGCCCCGCAAATTCGCTGATGTAATTACCAGCCGCTTCGTCTTTGAACTTTCCTATGGTCATTTTATTTTCCGTCGAATGCAAGTGATGGCCTGATGGTAAGTTGCTAAAATCAAAAAGATGCTTCATCTTAGTCAGATCATGTTCGAGGCTGGGTGTGTTTTGGATTAGAAAAATGAAGCTATCCGTGTCAATGTAACATATTTGGATGTTATCTCCATAAAAAGGTTGAAACTGATCGTAGTACGATTGGTACATGTGCAATTTTGATAGTTCAAGGACGGTGGCACCTATGGCAATCGGCTTGTTGAGCATCACTTGCTTCTTGTTCTTCTCGACGAATACCAGATTCTCGTCGAAAATGGTGAAGTTTATGAAGTAGGGTGACGCGACGATCTTTTCAAATTTCTTTTCGTCCGTGACCAACGTCGCGTCGATGTAATTACGCACGTTCTCCATCGTCTTGCCGTAGATGGCGTTGTTGAACAGTTTGTACAGATCCTTGTCTGCAGGCGATGTCGATTGCGCTCTGCGTCGCGTGTTCTCGGCTATGTAGGGTTCCAGCCACCTACTCTGCCTAAATTTCAATCCTCTGTGTATTTTCTTCAGCTGCAAGCCGTGACGCACGTAGAATTGGAGGAGTCGGTAGTGCACAACGTAATTCCGCTTGTTCTTCATGCTTAGTATGAGTTTTGGCTCCGATGATCCTCCAGGTGGCTTCTCTTTGGTGGGGGCCAGGGCCAATCCGTGATGTTTCTCGTGCAGCGTTTCGGGATAATCGAGATCCACTTCCAAGAAACAGCCCCATTCGTTATCTTCGCTCCAGTTGAGAAAAAAATCCTCGCAGGAGAGTTCCTCTTCGGTCATCCACGCGTAGTCGCTGATGGGAAGACACTGGGACATGGAGTGGCCATACAGGTTGTTGACATCCCAGTAGACGATGTAGGTGTTGGGCTTCGATGCATCGTAACCAGGCGTATGAGGATTGTTTGCCTGAGCATGGCGTCGGGGACATTGGACGATGCCACCGCGTATCGCACTCTCCATGAAGGCATACTGTTCCTTCTCTGCGATGAGTCCCAGTTCCACGTTGGTGTATTTCATCATCGATTCCCAAGTCAATCCCGGCGTCGTGAAGAAATACGCAGGATCCAACTTGTAGATCGAGATGCATCTCTTGCGAAACGACTCGAAAATGTCCATGAGGAGTGTCACGTCCAATTTCAAATACAGATCGTGATAATCACGAAAAGTTTGGCAATTGAAGGCCGTCCACACACTACGAGCGTGTTCGTAGTCCTCTTCGGAACAGACGTCCTCCGTGAGATGGGAATAAAATGCCTCCCGGGGTGGAAGTTTCGTCTCGTCAAATTTGTCGAAATCGTTGACGTACTCGTAGGGGTAGACGCCCTTGCGACGCAACAGATTCAAATTTTCATCTCTCCCCGAAAAACATTTTTGCTTGATGGCCACAAGATCTTCGTCGCCAAGTTGAGCTGCAAGGGTGGCGAGGCTGGAGGACAGGAAATTGTAAGAGTCCAGGATTCTAACTTCCACACTTCCTCCTTCTTCGAGAGGGATCCACACTCTCACTGCGATATACTTCTCGCTCGTTCTCGGAATGATGCTGATTCGAGAAGTTATGTTGTAGAGCTCTTTGACGAACAGATGCGTATCGTACTTCTCCGTGTAGTGCAGAAACACGGCAACGAAATGCGACTCCTTAATCTTGAGATTGCACGAATTACAGATCGTGCTCAGGAATAATCCATTCTGGTGGTCATGGTGTACAACCTTGTGATTTTCGGGGGTGAAAGCCTGGTTACACTCCGCGCATCTTGTTGCCGTGTCATGTCTCCGCTGTTGTTCCTTCGTGAGAGCAGGTGGAGAAACGTAAGAGCCTTTCAGGCTGGGTGCAAGTTCTCTCGCGCATTCCGCTATCTTCCTAACAAAATGTTTTGCCGCATTGGGTCCGCAATACAAGATGACATCATTCAATTTTTCTCCGTAGATGGAGAAACTGCAAGGCTCGTGGTGAAAAATTTGGATCGTGCTTGAGGTAGAGGGATCAGGGTTGCAAGACGTCATGGGAACTTGAAAGCTTTCAAAGTCGGCATAAAAGACAGCGGGATGGTGGAGAAGAGCCTGGTGTTTCTGAAATTTCATCTTGGTTCCGGGTTCCGGCATGACATCTTCGGGTTCTGCAGTCATGGAGCCAAAACACTTGTGCTGTTCTTTCATCTTCTTTCCCACGCGAAAAATTCTCAAACACCGATCGCAAATTTCAATTTTGTCGTGATTCTTGCTCATCTGTCTTCCGAGTAATCGTGAGAAATTCCGTATCAAACTGTAACGGCCATCTACGAGCAAGAGTCGAATTACATTATTCTGGCTTCTCGCAGGTCTTAACACACGAATGTTGCCGGAATCGTCAACCCCAAACACGGAAATATCGAGATCTTCTCCTTTATCCTCTCTATAGTTTTTTTCAAATTGATTGATCTTATTCAGGGGCACAGGATAGGAAATTCCTCTCATCATATTCTCGTATCTCCCCTCGTATCGTCTGTAATTAGACAGGCGTTGTGGTTTATCATTATTTGCTGGGTGTAATGCGGCGATGACAGACCATAGGAAACTCTTCTGATCATTACTTTGTATGATTAACACGGCTTTTTTTTTTTTAATGTCTCGTGCAACATTTTGCTTTTTTTGTTTGTTTCTTTTTGAGCGCTGCGTAAGGGTTTGAAATTGCAGACTCGAAGCTCTAACATGTGGCTGCAACCGCAAAGACTCCATCCACTTCCACGACCTTCAAACTCTTCTTGTTTTTGTGTCAGGTGCTCGAATAGCCGTGTCACAATTTCCTCCAAATCGTCGTGATTGCCTTCGTGTAAGCCTTCACACCCTACGTAAAAGCTGAAAGTGCTTGACTCGGACGAGACAACTTTCTCATACAGCAGGGTCAAGACGAGATGAATTTTAATTGCAACATTAACGATGCAATCCCGTAATTGATCGACTACTAGGGATTTCACATTGTCGAGGAAGGTGCTCGAGTCACATTTTTCGTCACCTCCAGATTTATACATCATGATGCGTGCACTTTTATTCAAAGCACCGCCGCCTTCATGCGCATCAATGCGAGATTTCTTTGCCGGGGGGACTACGACATCATGTTCCGGTAGACGACATTTTTTCAAATGCCTAGCAATATTAGGTTTCGAAATTAATTTTCCACAGTTACGACATGCCACTTTCCCGCAAAGACCGGAGGGACCTGGATGCGATTCCATATTTTTCCTCTGTTATTTATATATACAGAGAAATTTTTTGGGGGGTTGTGGTGGTGGTGGTGGTGGTAGGGGAAAGCGCACTGAAACAGAAGGAAAAAAAAGTTGAAAAATGCTAGACATTTTTTTCCTTCCACATATATATATATATATATATATTAGACACGAACAGTATGTGTGTGTGTGTGTGTGTGTGTGTGTGTGTGTGTGTGTGTGTGCAGTCTGTTGTAGGAGGTAAAAAATATGCGACATGTAAGTGTGTGTGTCAATTTTTATGACTCCTCTGAATATGTGTGTGTCAGACGCAAAACAAAATATAAATATATCATGAAAAAAATAAAAACTTACCTTTCAAGAGAGATAGAGAGAGACTTCAAAAAAACTTGTAGCTCACTAAAAAAAAAAAAACTTCCACGATGATATGTATGTATGTATACTGCCAGACAAACAAATTAAAGAATACTGAACTGCCACGATTGACGTTCACCTTTCAAGAGAGATAGAGAGAGACTTCAAAATAAAACTTGTAGCTCACTAAAAAAAACTTCCACGATGATATTTATGTATGTATATACTGCCAGACAAACAAATTTAAAGAATACTGAACTGCCACGATTGACGTTCACTATGATAATGATGTACAAAAGAAGAAACTGCTACGTTATATAGGAACCCCCAACCCACGCGACCCCCTCCCCTTTGGTGAAAACACAATGAGCGCTATAGTCAATGTCCTAGCAATAACCCCCCCCCGGTTGACCGATTCACTCATGCATGTGTGGTACAAACGAACAATGCTATACTTTTTTTTTAAACAAAAGACTTTTCGATGCGCACAATATCCTGTGGGGGACAAATAGCAAATGAACGGGCGTTGACAGTTCCACCCATGCATTGTTGTCGATCATTTCCTCGGTCTCTATATTCCACACGCCCCGTCAGGGTGTGTGGTGTGTGAAACGGGCGATCCCCCGCCAGCTCTGTGAGAACCAGCACACAAAAACTCAACCATGCCTGAAACGAAAACGGTGGACGCTTTGTTTCGTGCTTGTGATTCCATAAAAATAATACGCGAAAAGGTTGATAAATTTCCAAAGCGGATGCTGTTGCTGTGCTCGCTTCCGCCGCATCCGCTTCTGATTCGATTGTTATAGGGGTATGTGGTGGATTCTTCGTTCAGGACCGTGGGAAAGCTGAAAAAATAGAATCTCTTCGGGCTGAAGAGGATGCAAGCTGAATGGGTTCGGGGAGGGGGGTTGCGGTTGTTGTTGTTGCGGCGGCGACGGCAGCGGCGAGGGGGGTTGTATTCGTCGAAGCGGGTAACATAGCGATTACTTCTTGTGCCTGCAATTCTTTCGAAAACAACATGACGTTATTTCCCAATCGAGCACACGTTTTCAAGAAAGATAAAAAACTTGCGAGCGAAAAATTGTGAATCGTCCCAATATGCGGGCTCGGAGCAAAAAAAATATGAGTGAGGTTTCGAAGCCACGACGAACGTTGTTGGATTTCTGCACAACCACCACTATCACTTGCGCATATCGCTTTTTCCAAAATTGCGTCCTCGTACGATGTTAGTTTCGGAAACGCTCGCAATATATTTTGCACGTTGCGCGAAAACAATTTTATTTTGGATGTTTAGTGCCGGGCAAGAGCTTGAATGGTTACTAACGTTTTGGGGTGATGCTCTCACCGAATCGAAAATTGATTTCAATTTTTCCGCACCACACTCTCGAACGACATTCGATAATTACAAACTCCTCGCATGAATTTTTTTGGATCGGTTTGAAAAAGCGTTTGGTCCGTGATGAAAATATTACACTGAGCGACGAAACACAATTTCTCCACGGGAACCGGAAAAGACTCAGTTCTACCAAGCGTCGCTATCCACGCGAACATCAGAAATTGCGTGAACATGCTTTTGGGGGCTTCGCATAGGATTATCGATTTATGTTTCATGGTATAATCTACGTAAGATTCCAGCATCGCGAACCAACAACGTTGATTGAATTTTTGGCAACATTCGCAATACAAATCCAAACTCGTAATAATTTCGCCGCCACCACGCACCCTGGCGAGGTTATAGGGGTCAGGAATCCTAAAAAACAACAATTTTTATTATTATTATTATTATTTGTTTGTTTGCGTCACAATACGGAAATAATGAGAGGCGCGCGCGTGTGTGTGTGGAACATCGTTCCCCCGAGAGAGGTAGGTTTACAAAAGGTCACGATATATATATAAACATTGGCCCCCCCCCGGGACTTGGAAAATTACGATAAGGTGCACTCATCCTTGAAGGATGAGAGTGCATCTTTCACTCATCAATGCTTTTCTGCGTCGTGAAACATCGTCAGCGTAATAAATGAGGCGCGGAACGTGGAGAGAAAGTGAGCTTTTGAGGTTTTTGTGGTCGTTTGGTCAAGAAATCAGAATTGGCGTGGGATGCACATTTACTATCTACTGACCACTAACTATAACTGATCTATGCGATTGCGACATACTGGAAAATAAATCGGCGAAGAGGGTGTGTAGATGATCGGTTCCATGAACTCGGAACTGGGTTTGAACGTGGCGATGATTCCCGTCTGCTTGTGACTTCCTAACAACCCTTCAGATTTCGTGATCATGCCTTCAGCTACGTTGCAGTGAATGTTTAACGTCTCTATGACTAGAAATTTAGGAATGTTTGCTCTTGTGTGCTTGATACCAGCTTCGAGTTTGGTGTTGTTCTCGAAACCTAATAGTTCTCCTATCGTGCGCAGATCCACCGTCTCCGTCGCGGACACAATTTCAACTCTGTGCGTGACAGAATTTTGAGAAAGGAATGTGCCTCTACGTAACTGAGCTTGCAAAGTAGAAATATTGTATTGACCTGGTGTGATGATGATATTTTCATTTCCGACGCTAATTTTGTTATTGTGCTCTGTGACGTTAGGTATGAGTTACATGCTGTAGAATGAACGTATAGCTATGGATTTAGGATAGACGATGTCGTCGTGCAACGTGAGTTTCAAGACCGAAGTCTCGCTCGTGAGATGGAACACTCCCATTGTGTTTCAGGTTCCACAGTGCTTTCTGGAAATCTTCGATCGTAGGGTTATTTATTTTAGAGAGAAACGCGAGCATGGAGAGACAGAGATGACCACAGTTCACGTCTCCGAAATCTTGAATGCGTTCGTCGTTGTAGTATAGGTTGTTCGTTTTCAGATAATTGACTAAATTTGTAGGTGGAACACCTCCGAAAGAATCGAAAACAAATGCTTTATTATTTGCGTAGCAGTAACATATCCAATGCGTGCCTGGATTTTGGTGACTGTCCAAGTTGACTACGGCACATTCTCTATTTCTAACGGTTGAAGGTAATGAATCTGTCATGAAAACGCCTCTGAAGTGTTTAATTTGTAATGGTTTGATAAAAGATTCAATGTCGTAGTTGGTGAGCGCTTCTTCTTTTTTTTAAACTTGCTCACGACGCCTTTCCCCTTCTTCTCCATTGCCAGGTTGTGACGTTTCTGTTTTTCCAATTCCGTCTTGTTGTTTTTTTTGGAGTCGGTCACTGTTTTTGCTATGGCGGCGCTACCCCTGCCTAACTCCCTACAGCCCCCAAAGCCGCTAAAATTGCCGGGATGCTGAATATGAAACCTCCTGTATTTTGCTGTTTCCTCGACTGCTGCAACCTTCTCAATTGTGGAGTGCTGAGCAGCAATTTCATTCCGTGTCCTTGCATCAAGCAAGAACGTTTCTTTTCGCGTTGTTTCTTGGTGAGTAACCCATCGAGGGCACCCAGCGTTTTCAGATTCGAATATGGTATCTGGTACACGACACCCTTGGGCTTCATTGTAGATTTTTTCACGGTATGTTATTTATATATGTTCTGAGATTTTTTTCTGTTAAACAAATTCTATTACGTGTTTTGTTTTCTTATCAAGAAGTTCCTTTGTCTCCCTGTACACGATTCGAGTTTTGTTCTCGATTAAAATAGATAGCTTCTGGTCAGATAACATGTTAGTGTATCGATCTGGTAAAAATAGGCTGTACTGTCCGTTGAGCAACAGACGTACTTTGGGACCATACTGGGTTGCAACAATTTCACCAGAAGTTATCGTGTAAGGTTTGTCCACTTCCAATTCCTGCATTTTTATATACTCGACTGACAAATTTAGCATTTGTTTTAATGCTTGGACGTCACTCATTTTTTCACTCATTTTTTTCAGGGTGTGTTATAAGATTTTTTCACAGTGTTTGTTATTTATGTATCGAAGAAATATTTTTTTCACACTGTGTTATTTATATATTTTTGTGTGTGCGTGTTAGAGGAAGAAAGTTCGTGCTTTGGAAAACGCGATGATGTGTGTGATGATACCTTCGGTCTCCTGTTTAGACTTGCGCCAATCATCCGTGTATCGTCTTCTCCCCTGCCACGCCTCGTGAAGTTCGTCCATCCTGTCGTTTAATTTTTCCCCTGCAGCTGAAAGAAGTGTGTCGAGATCACTGCACCTCATGCCACTTATCTCCCGAAGATGGTCCTTGAAAACCATTTCACATGGGATACGAAATTCCGGCGTTGTTCTTGCTATGATTACAAGTTTCTCAACATCCTTACAATCTCCGTTTAAACTGTGTTTGAATATTTTACATAGCAGTTCGGACGGTAAATCAGTTATACAAGACTGCAACATATTGTATGTTATTTATACACCCCACCCAATTTTTTGTTTTGCGTTCATGACGACGGTGGTGCCCAATGCTTCAACTCTTTCACCCAAGGATGCGTCTCTGCTGACGAGTCTCCCGAAAGCTGCATCTCCCAATTTTCTGTCTGCTTCGTGAAGTGCATCTAGTTCGGTGTGCACGTTGTATGCAATGTCGTAAACTTTGCATGCAGCGTCCAACGGATTCATTCCCCTGTCTTTTCTTTCCAATCTCTTCTCGAGTTTGGTACCAGGGCCGCAGTACTGGTAACCTGGTAAATTCATTTCGAAAGGTAACTTGTTGATGATGTCGTTCAAGAGACCTTTTCCTTCGGCCACGTTCCAGAATCTTGGAGGCAGCGTGTTGATAATTTTAATGAGGTACCCGATACCTTTGTCGTCGTTCACAATGAAGTTTGAAAGTTTGGTTCTGATCGCTTCCACGATGGCCACCTTCTCGTTGTAGAAATTACGATTTCCGGCATTTTATTCACCGGCTATCACTAACAATCTGTCAATGAGTTTTCTCACGTCATCCACCCAAACGAATTCTTTCGGTACCGTGTTGTAGCGTTTGACGCCGTTTCCACTTTTGATATCGTTCCAAATGGGTTTGATGAGATTTCTGTACTTCTCTCCGCTGCTGGATTTCACCCTATTCTGCGTGGCATCATTATTTTGATACATGGCATCCGTCATAATTAAAATTTCCCTGTAACTCTGGTAATCTTCGTCGGTGTAATCTTTCGGATATTTTTTGGCAAGGAGTTCCCACAATCCCACTGTACCTGGATACCTGGACCAACTGTTCTTCTCACCTAAATTAATTTTAATGTCGTTGCCTTCGAAGGTGACTTTCAATTTTCCAATCTTCCACACGACGCCTTCGTTGGTTTCCATGCTCGGGTACAATCCGAACACTTCCTCCTTGTCGAATTTCCCCGTGCTCAGGTAGTTTTGTGCCAAAGGTCCCAAATCGATTTTATCCGAAGAAGAGGTACTCTATGGCTTGACGTCTTGGCGTTGTCTAAGTTCCAGAGGAGTGTGAATGCTGGAGAGAGGCGTTGGAGGAAAATCTTCATAATTTCGAGCGGCAACAGGTACGAGTTCCGTGATCAGATCCTTGTTCTGTTCCGTGACATTTTTAATTTCCTTGCCGAGACTGCTGATGGCGTCGATGATAGGTTGACCTTCACGGCTTGTTCTCTTCGTACAAACCACGATTCTCGGACTTCCAACACTTGAAGCGTTTCGCGAGGTAATCGCGCAGCTTAAGATTATTCTCTTCTTGAAATTTGCGTTTCGACATTTTATGGTTATTTCTATATACGTTTGAGACGTTTTTTTAGCCTCCGTTGTCGTCACCAACTTGAGATGATCCACTTTTTCGATATTAAGGTTATTTATAGAGGTAAAGGTGGTATTATGAGCCCCCATTTTGTTTTGTATTTTTTAAAATGTGATTTTTATCTTTCTTGTTCAGATTCTTATGATAACTTTAACTACAACATTTCATAAAACTACTGTTAAAATATAAATCAATTTGAGCAACTTTAAGGATATGAAAAAAAAAATACAAAACAAGTCATTTTGTGGAAAAAAGTTTTGTGCTGGTAATATGATCCCCTAGGAAAAAAATAATAGAACTGGTTTAGAAAAGTGTATGAAAAATTAAATCACACAAACGACATTTTTTTCATTACAAAACCTTAAAAAAGATATTATGATGTGAAATACCATAAAAGAGTTCATAACAAAATCATTGAAAAAATCATTACAAAACCAATGGAAAGGGTCATTATAAATGAATTGAAAGGGTCATTAAGAAACCATTAAAAAGTTTTATTTTGTTTCTTTGTAATGTCTATTTACAAAAGTCCTAAATGTAAGTATCCTTCTCGCATCCAGCGGAGTAGTATAGTGTCCGGGTTCTAAGCCTTCAATTGGGGCTCGTGGGGCTCGATCGCCTTAATGGATTTTTCTCGTAAGGCGCCGTGTTGCCAACTCCTTACCCGAAAAAATCACCAAGGTTGTGGCGCTCGTCGTAGCCTTTTATGATGTATATTTTGAGAGCAGAGTTGGCAACACTGTGGGTTTACTGTAGCCTTTTATGAGGGGGGGGGTTTATTGCCCTCTGTTTACATCTGGCAACACTACCGTAGATTGACAGTGTTGTTAACCTACTGGGTTTTTCACTGTAAATTTTTATCAAAGGACCTGAGGGGTCCATGTATTTTTTATGTCTGGCAATACTGTTGGGGGCCTAGTGTTGGCAACACTGTGGGTTTACTGTAGCCTTTTATGAGGGGGGTTTATTGCCCCCTTTTTATATTTGGCAACTCTATTGGATGTTTCTCTTTTGAGGCTCGAAATTATTATTTGAGGCTTGAAATCATCATTTGAGGCTCGTCGGTGTTGCGTACCCACTCCACAAAAATTCTACTATATGATCTTTCACTGGCTAAGCTAACCTACAAATAGGAATTGGCAGCACTGACTTATAAACCCACTGGGTCCTCTTGGCATGTTTTTTCATGATGTGTTGCTAGGCTATTGAGCATCTTGGCGTATACAATGTATATATTTTGAGAGGGGGGTTATAGCTTTTTATGCTGTACGAATACTGGAAGCTTGACAGTGACAACCAACAGAGTAGGTAAACCTACATCCAGGAACTGGCAACACTAGTTTCTGACAGTGAATTTGAAATAAAATATTAAACAAAATACATGAGTAAGCACTGTGATTACAAATAGTACCAGTGTTATGCCCCCAACTCCAACTGGACAACTGGGGAAAATAATTGTACAACAATTTGTACCTAATTGTACAATACTTGTACCTAATTGTACAACATATACACAGACATAAAA
The DNA here is from genome assembly GCF_977018435.1 of Lepisma saccharinum. Lineage (NCBI taxonomy): Eukaryota > Metazoa > Arthropoda > Insecta > Zygentoma > Lepismatidae > Lepisma > Lepisma saccharinum. The sequence continues at coordinate 210,525 of NW_028143008.1, read as the reverse complement.
GAGAGAGCCTTCCCGTAACTTACTTCATGTACAATTTATATGATTTTACAACTGTGAAAAGAAAGCATATGTGTTCTGTATGCACACATTTATTCTTATTTTTCGAAGTTGAATGAAAGCACATGTTTTTACGCTCTCGTAATACTAACCTTGCTCCACTGATTTTACATTGCTTCCATCCGCTTTTTTTTTCTGTGTTATTTCCGCATGCACGCAACATTCGCTTTCAATAGACAGAAGGAGTGTTAGTATAGCAGGCTCCGAGTTTACAATTTATTAAATTAAACAATAATTTATGTAAGAATATACTTGTACTTACCGAACACAAAATAATAAAAAGCACATGTGAATCTTTGCGTGTGTTCATGTTATATGACGACTGAGTAAAAAAATAATGTTGACTCCCCGAAAGATAAAAGTTCCTGGTTCGACATCAGTTGCATGCAAATTTTATGTTTTGCTCTCCAAAATCTTGATTTTATGTTTGTGCTATTTGTCATACAGCAGAGGAGAAGAGGGGAGAGGGAGGGGAGGGGGTACTATTAGCGCCATCTATTAGCAAACAATAGAAATAAAAAAGTAGGGTCAAACTTTTTCAACACCCAAACATTTTAAACGTCCTCGTTTAGTAATACGATCAGCAAAATACGTTTAAAAGAGTACTCTTAGTCGATAAAGCTAATTGCTAGGGCCCATATATTGCTAAAATGTTCCTTGATTTGCATATTTCTCATACCGCCATATGTTGTTCTAGTTGGCTTCTTCCAAAAAAAAATGCTAATTAGCGAGAGTTAATTAAGCAAGGCAAGTAAAAGAAGCAAATAGGGCAACATGTGCCGGCGTGAGAATATGTAAAAATTCGATTCAGAGATGGATCGAATTAAAATTGGGGGATATTTTGCATTTTTTTCCTATAATGTACAAAACATTTACCGTACATAATCTTTTCCCTTTACAACAGTATAAAATAAGAGGAATGTGTGACAATATCCATATTAATTAGGAAGGTATGTTGTATGCTAGGTTAGCTAATTGTGTCTTCTACAGCTTCACTGTATAGAGGAAAGATGGAAAAAGAGAGCTCTACAAAAACTAACGCTCTTAACAATATTGTACGTTCGTGAAAATTATATATATAAATAAGACTTAAGCGTATTATCTACTTTCATGTCAGATTTTCCCAACCTGTGAGCTGTAGTGTTTAGGTGACAAGCGACCTGCTCAAATATGATACTGTTGACAATATTGTACGTCCGTGAAAATTACATATAAATAAGACTTAAACGTATTATCTGCTTTCATGTCAGATTTTACCAACCTGTGAGCTGTAGTGTTTAGGTGACAAGCGACCTGCTCAAATATAATACTGTTGACAATATTGTACGCCCGTGAAAATTATATATAAATAAGACTTAAGCGTATTATCTACTTTCATGTCAGATTTTACCAACCTGTGAGCTGTAGTGTTTAGGTGACAAGCGACCTGCTCAAATATAATACTGTTGACAATATCGTACGCCCGTGAAAATTATATATAAATAAGACTTAAGCGTATTATCTACTTTCATGTCAGATTTTACCAACCTGTGAGCTGTAGTGTTTAGGTGACAAGCGACCTGCTCAAATATAATACTGTTGACAATATTGAACGCCCCGTGAAAATTATATATAAATAAGGCATAAGCGTATTATCTGCTTTCATGTCAGATTTTCCCAACCTGTGAGCTGTAGTGTTTAGGTGACAAGCAACCTGCTCAAATATAATACTGTTGACAATATTGAACGCCCCGTGAAAATTATATATAAATAAGGCATAAGCGTATTATCTGCTTTCATGTCAGATTTTGCCAACCTGTGAGCTGTAGTGTTTAGGTGACAAGCGACCTGCTCAAATATAATACTGTTGACAATATTGAACGCCCCGTGAAAATTATATATAAATAAGGCATAAGCGTATTATCTGCTTTCATGTCAGATTTTGCCAACCTGTGAGCTGTAGTGTTTAGGTGACAAGCGACCTGCTCAAATATAATACTGTTGACAATATTGAACGCCCCGTGAAAATTATATATAAATAAGGCATAAGCGTATTATCTACTTTCATGTCAGATTTTCCCAACCTGTGAGCTGTAGTGTTTAGGTGACAAGCGACCTGCTCAAATATGATACTGTTGACAATATTGTACGTATATTGTATTGTATAGGAGACTAGAAGCATATAATTTGGCGAAAAAAAAACCCAAGTAAGGTCATAGAAAATAGTTAAAAAAAAAAGTGAACAATTATATTTTGCATTGCACAGCATTAGGTATTAAATAACATACCCCCAAAAAAATCTCTGCATTATGCGTTCTGTAAAAAATTGCCCTACGTGCCAAATTGCTGTGTCAAGGAAACATTTTCAAAGGAACTGTCGTACTTGTGTGCCGGGAAAGCGAATATGTGCGACCAAACTGTGCTCTAAGTGTGGAAACAATTTTACTATTGATAACTTCAAGCGACACCAGCTTACTTGCAAGAGCACTGGAACATCTCTACTGCAACCTTCCAAGCGAAAGGTAGAAGTAACCTCCCTCGATGCATCGCCACCTGCCAAACGCGTCAAGCTGGCGAAGAAAGCAGAGCGAATTGCGTTTGAGCATTTATTAGAAGACTTTAACATAACATCAGACAGCTTCTGCGATGTGCGTAGTTTTCTGGAGAGCGAGCGAGCTAAGATAATATCCATCCTCAACGATGCATTGGCTACATACTCCACTAAATTCTATGCTGTGCTATGCTGCAAGTATAAGAAACCGTCTGATGAAATATATAAATTCTTCCATGCCACAAAAGCAAAAACACTGCATCAGGCAGATATCACTGACCTCGACAGCATCTACGACAAGTTTGTCGAGGAGTTTGTGGCAAAGCACGAGGAGCATCGGGCTAAAGGCTCGGGCGGTTCGCTGTGTGGCGACCCCCACGAACTTTGTCTGAAACTTAGCAAGTTCCTGCCACTGGCAGGGTCTAGCTATATTGCCCTGCCACCCGAGGTTGAAGCAAGGAAAGCTGTTCTCAATATTCAGAACAAAGACACCAAATGTTTCCTCTGGTCGGTGCTGGCGCATTGCACCCTGTTCACTGGAAAAACCACTCGTACCGTGTTGCACACTACAAGCAGTATGAGTCGGAACTGGAGGATGCAATGGCCGGGATTGCCTACCCTGTAGAAGTCTCGCATATTCGCAAGTTTGAGGCTCGTGCTCGTGACTTGTTGGGCCTGCAATTAGCCATCAATGTTTACGGTCTCACCGAGAACGAAAATGAGGTCCATCCCATCCGGGTGAGCAACATGAGCAACAACAACGAGGTACGAGAAATCAACCTCCTGCTCATCAAGGACGAGACCCATCACCATTACACCCTTATCCGTTCCCTCTCTCGGCTTGTTTCGAGCCAACGGAGCAAAGACAAAACCCACGTCGAGGTGTGTCGCAGGTGCTTGGCTATATTTTATAATCGAGAACAGCAGGATTACCGGTACATCAGAGGACCCAACATTGCTGCTGAGAAGCTAGCTCGCCACATGCTCTATTGTGGTACCAACAAGCCTGCACGAATTATCCTGCCCGAACCTGGTGCAGTAGAGTGCTTTCGCATGCACAGTGCTATGGTGAAGCATCCTGCCTATATTGTAGCAGACTTCAAGGCCTTTCTTCAACCTCTGTCTAACTGCGAGCCCAACCCCGAAACATCCTTTACCATTCCTTTCCAAATCCACGAGGCCTCGAGTTACTCCTATGTTGTGGTGTGGCGAGACCAACATATTGCCTCCGAGCCCTATGTGTATCGCGGTCCCGACCCGGTCAAACACTTCCTGGAGAGAATGCAACAGGAAGCCATCAAGATAGGGAAGGTGCTGTTGGCCCCCAAGCCCATGCTGCCTCTGTCTCCCAAAAACAAGCATCAGCACGAAATGGCTCTAAATTGTCCTGTTTGCAAGTCGGTCTTCACTGACGATAACAAAAAGGTCCACCACCATGACCATTATGGGACCGGAAGCTACATTGGCCCGTGGTGCAACAGATGTAACTTGAGAGCCAGGGACCCGCGCTTCATACCGGTCTTTTTTCACAATGGCTCGGGATATGATTTCCATCACTTGGTTACACATCTAGGGTACGACAATGCGAGAATCAATGTCCTGGCACAGAACGAGGAGCGTTATATTAGCATCAGCAAGTGGGTGCCGATCCCCAACTCAAGCAGCAGCATCGAGCTTCGGTTCCTCGACTCTCTGAGGTTCCTCCAGGCAAGCCTCGATGCTCTTGCTGGGAAGCTCAGAGACGACCAACTAGCTATTACTACATCAAGTTTCCCGAACTTAGATGTCGCACTCATCAGACGTAAAGGGGTCTACCCCTACGAATACGTCACAGACCCTTCCAAGTTCGAAGAAGAGTTGCTGCCTCCCCAGGATAAGTTCTACAGCCAGCTGAGAGGTTCTGGTATTACCGACGAGGAGTACAAGCATGCTCAGTCTATGTGGGTCGAGTTGGGTTGCCGAACTTTCGGTGATTACCACGATGCATACCTGAAGCTTGATGTGACGCTTCTTGCCGATGTGTTCCAGGCGTTTCGGGCGACTGCGATAAACATTTACAACCTGGACCCTGTATATTTTTACAGCCTTCCTGGACTGGCATGGTCGGCCATGCTCCTGCTGACTAAAGTTAAACTTTCACTTATCTCCGATAATGATATCATGCTTTTCATCGAGAGAGCTATCCGGGGCGGCATGGTCCAAGTGTCGCAACGCTTCGCACACGCCAACAATCACCACATGGCCACTGGTTACGACCCCTCCCAACCATCAAGCTACATCATGTACACTGACGTGAATAATCTTTACGGGCACTCCATGATGCAGCCACTCCCAACAGGACAGTTTAAGTGGGTTGATCCTTTATACCACGACATCGAAAAAGAGTGCGACGAGTTTGGGTTTTTTGCCGAGGTGGACCTTGACTTCCCCGAGAAGCTGCAGGATACATTCTGTGACCTTTCGCCTGCTCCGGAATTGAAGTGCCCACCTGGCTCGGATCAACCGAAGCTCGTCATGGACTTGGAGCCCAAAAAGCATTATGTGCTACACTACCGGAACCTCCAGTGGTTAATGCAGCAAGGGGTCTCGGTCAAAGCAGTTTACCACGTGCTCTTGTTCAGGCAGTCTCCATGGTTGAAGCCGTACATCGAACTGAACACCAAACATCGCACTGCTGCCACTTCGGAACTTGATCGCGATTTTTTCAAATTAATGAACAATGCGGTATTTGGGAAGACCATGGAGAATGTGCGAAATCGCGTTGATGTGAGGTTGGTGACGAAGAAAACACAGTGTCGTCGACTCGTTGCAAGCCCACTGTTCAGGTCTCGAACAATTTACAACGAACAGATGTCTCTGATTCACATGAACCGGGGCAAGGTGCTACTCAACAAGCCCATCTATGTGGGAGCTGCAGTTTTGGATCTGAGCAAGTTGTGCATGTTCGAGACATATTACGGCATACTACGTGCACACTACAACCACAATATCTCGCTCCTCTACACAGACACAGACAGCTTGGTGTACCATGTTCGCACGGCCGATGCGTATGGTGATATAGCCAAAGTTCCAGCTCTTGTCAAGCTCTTCGACACATCGGGCTATCCCCAGCTAAACCGGTATGGAATTCTGCCCCGGAACAAAAAAATACCCGGCAAACTCAAGGACGAGAAAGACGGGGATGTGATTGTGGAGTTTGCTGGACTTCGTGCCAAAGCCTATGCGATCCGGGCTGAGGGTTCTGTAACAAAAAAGGCAAAGGGTGTAAGCAGGCAAGTGGTTCGGGAGCACCTCAAGTTTGAGGATTACCTCGAGTGCCTCAGAACAAAATCGCCCATTCTACAAAAAGAGCATCGTATCCAAAGCGTCGATCATGTGCTTACAACTAATATTGTCAGGAAAGTTGCTCTGGATGCACACGACGACAAGAGGTGTATTCTTGAATGTGGGGTCCATACACTTCCGTGGGGCCACTATCGCCTCCAAACTAGTAAGACCTGCCCAGAGTGTAACAAAAAGTAATAGGCAATGCGAAAAAAAAAACAATTTTAATTTACTTCCACTTCCTCGATTACATGCATGCATGGCACAGCAAAATTAAACTTCTGGAAACTGCTAATTGCAATTTGTACTTATATATATAAAATTCCACATTTCTTATTGTGTGCTATTTTTTTTTATTTATTTAAAACTGTTCAGTTACTCTTTCATTCTTGACGTCATACACAAATGTTTTCTCTGCAATAAGAATGACACTGCACAGAGTATCTGCAGGCAAAGCATCGTGGAACTCGCATACAATCTTAATGTTGGTACGATCGTTGACCACCACTTGCTTCCTCTTAGATGTGTTGATGACGGTCATGGGTCTCCGTGCTTTGAATTCGCTGGGCGCGTAGTACACGTCCACGCTTCCCTCGGTCACGCGTTTGTAAGCTGTGTAAGCTTCGTAAAGTTTGAGGTAATCGTCTTTGGTCACGTCGAGGTTGTAATTCTCGCGCGGGAACACTTCGTTCCTACCGTTCTTCAGATAAACGTTCTTGATCTTGCAGTTGTCGAACTTGCTGGAATCTTTTTCCTGATCGTTATCGCGTCCGGTCTGAAAGAGCACTACGACAAAATCTGGCATGTCGAACTGTATGTTGTTGAACTGCGTCGTCACGTCGAATTCCATGTGACTTCCCGACGCCATCTTCTGCACGCACTGGTAACCGTGAAAGTGAATCGGCACCTGCGGACTTTTCAAGATCTCCGCTTTGTACTTGAGGGCGTAGTTCGTTTCGTATTCCACCACCGGCATTCTCAATTCCATTCTCCGGATGACACATTTCGCCGCTTCGGGTAAAGTGTTGGCTATCGGCGTGGTGCCATCCGGACCCAAAGTAGCGTATCGCATCAGTGCGTCGTTGTCGTTGGCCGCTCTTCGAAACGTGATCCTCAGTCCTCCCTTCCACATGATCTCCTTGTAGTCCGAGAAGAAACCAGGCAGCAGACGCATGGGAAAGAGCACCGTGTGACTTCTCGTCGATATTTTGGTCCCGGCTTCGAATCCCCCGGCCTGGTAGTACGCTGCGTCCGTTTTGGATAATTTCAACGTTCCCACTGCCGTCGACGTGATGCCTGGATAATCTATTCTGTCGATGACGGTGTTGTGTTTCCTCACCTCCACCTGCGAGAACAGGTGAGGCACGAAGTTGTCCACGAGTATCAAGTTTGCTGCTGCAGGAAACGCGTCTCCGCTTTCCTTCTTCACCACGTCGAATTGAAGGTAGAGGTCCGCTCTGTGAGGATGAATGAACCCGTCGCCTACGTCCACGTCGTATTCGATCTCCCTGTTCGCTTCGTTCAGATTGGCGAACGTGCGACGGTTGGGAGGGAAAGATTGCAATTCGTAACTTTCGATTTGCTCCATTTTTACACTATGTGTGTTATTTATTATACGTTGATCTCCACGATGGCCGTCGTAGTGGCACCTGCGAAATCCACCACGTCTCCTTTCTCGTTCGTCACCACCAACTCTATGTCGTCTATGCGGTTGCGACATACTGGAAAATAGATCGGCGAAGAGGGCGTGTAGATGATCGGTTCCATGAACTCGGAACTTGGTTTGAAAGTGGCTATGATTCCCGTCTGCTTGTGACTTCCTAACAATCCGTCCGAAGATTTCGTGATCATACCTTCGGCCACGTTACAGTGTACGTTCAGAGTCTCTATGGCCAAGAATTTAGGAATGTTGGTTGCTACGTGCTTGATGCCAGCTTCGAGTTTGGTGTCGTTCTCGAAACCTAAAAGTTCTCCCATGGTGCCCAGGTCCACGGTCTCCGTCGCGGATAGGATTTCCACTCTGTGCGTGACCGAATTTTGAGAAAGGTATGTGCCTTTGGGTACTTGAGCTTGCAAAGTGGAAAGATTGTATTGTCCTGGCGTGACGACGATGTGTTCGCTTCCGACGCTAATTTTGTTGTTGTGCTGCGTAACATTAGGTATGAGGTACATGCTGTAGAATGCGCGCAGAGCCACGGATTTAGGATAGACGATGTCGTCGTGCAGCGTGAGTTTCAAGATTGAAGATTCGCTCGTGAGATGGAACACGCCCATCCTAGTGATGCTGTTTGAGGTTCCACAATGCTTTCTGGAAATCCTCGATCGTAGGGTTATTTATTTTAGAGAGAAACGCGAGCACGGAGAGGCAGAGATGGCCGCAGTTCACGTCTCCGAAATTTTGAATGCGTTCGTCGTTGTAGTATATAGAGGTTTTGTTCGTTTTCAGATAATGAATTAAATTTGTAGGTGGAACACCTCCGAAAGAATCGAAAACGAATGCTTTATCATCATTTTTGTGATAACATATCCAATGCGTGCCTGGATTTTCTTGACCGTCCAAGTTGACTACTCCGCATTCTCTTCTTTTAGCGCTTGAAGGTAACGAGTCGGACATGAAAACTCCTCTGAAGTGTTTGATTTGTAACGGTCCGATCAGAGATTCAATGTCTCGGTTGGTGAGTGCTTCTGTTTCTTTTTTTTAAACTTCTTCATCACGCCCTTCCACCCTTTCTTCTCCATGGCCAGGTTTTGACGTTTCTGTTCTTCCAACTCGGCCTTGTTCTTCTTCGAGTCGATGACGGTTTTCGCGATGGCGGCACTTCCACCGGCCAAACTTCCAACGGCCCCCAATGCTGCTAGGATGGCCGGGATGCTGAATATGAAACCTCCGATCTTTTGCTGTTTCCGCGAACGCTGCAATCTTTTCAATTGAGGTGTGCTGAGCAGCAATTTCATTCCGTGTCCTTTCGACAAGCAAGAACGTTTCTTCTCGCGTTGTTTCTTGGTGAGTAACCCATCGAGGGCACCTAGATTTTTAAGATTGGAGTATGGTATCTGGTACACGACACCCTTGGGCTTCATGTTGATGCTCTATGTGTTATTTTCACGGTATGTTATTTATATATATATTCTGAGATTTTTTCTTGTGTAGTTTTTTACGGTATGTTATTTATATACCCCACCCCAATTTTTGTTTCGTGTTCATGGCGATGGTGGTACCCAGTGCGGCGACCCGTTCACCCAGCGATGCGTCTCTGCTCACGAACCTTTCGAAAGCTGCATGTTCCAATTTTTTGTCTGCTTCGTGACGTGCGTCCAGATCCGTCTGCGTGGTGTTGTAAGCGATGTCGTGATCTTTGCATGCTGCGTCCAACGGATTCACACCCTTGTCTCCTCTCTCCAATCTTTTCTCGAGTTTGGTACCCGGTCCGCAGTACTGGTAGCCAGGTAGATGCATCTCGAAAGGTAACTTGTTGATGATGTCGTTCACGAGTCCCTTTCCTTCGGCCACGTTCCAAAATTTCGGAGGCAGCGTGTTGATGATTTTGATCAGGTAACCTATGCCCTTGTCGTCGTTCACGATGAAGTTGGAAAGTTTCGTGCTGATCATGTCCACGATGCCAACCTTCTCGTTGTAGAAATTACGATTGCCTGCATTCTCTTCGCCGGCTATCACCAACAATCGATCCACGAGTTTCCTAACGTCGTCCACAAAAAAACGAATTCTTTGGGTAACGTGTTGTAGCGTTTGACGCCGCTGCCTGTTTTGACCTGGTTCCAAATCGGTTTGATGAGATTCCTGTACTTCTCGCCGCTGCTCGATTTCACCCTATTCTGCGAGGCGTCGTTGTTCTGGTACAAGGCATCCGTCATGATCAGAATTTCCTTGTAACTATGGTAATCTTCGTCGGTGTAATCTTTCGGCTGCTTTTTGGCAACGAGTTCCCACAGTCCCACCGTACCCGGATACCTGTTCCAACTATCCTTGTCGCCTAAATTGACTTTAATGTCGTTGCCTTCGAAGGTCACCTTCGATTTCCCAATCTTCCACACCACACCGCCGCCTTCGCTGGTTTCCATGCTGGGATACAATCCGAACACTTCATCCTTGTCGAATTTCCCCGTACTCAGGTAGTCTCGTGCCAAAGGTCCCAACTCGATTTTATCCGAAGACGTGCTGCCTATGGCTCGACGTCGTGCCGGTGCATCCTTCAGTTCGAACGGCGTCGAAGGAATGCTCGAAATGGGCGTGGGTACGGCGTAACTTTTAGCTGCGAGCGGTACGAGTTCGTTGATCAAATTTTTATTTTGTTCCGTGACACTTTTAATTTCTTTACCTAGACTGCTGATGGCATCGATCACAGGTTGATCCTGACGTTTCTTCTCTTCGTAGAATCCGCGATTCTCGGATTTCCAACCTTTGAAGCGTTTCGCGAGGTAATCGCGAAGCTTGAGATTTTCGTCTTCGATTTTTCGTTTCGTCATGACGTTATTTATACACGTCATTTCTCACAACGTTGCAACGTTTAGAAAGTCGTTGATTTTGTTTCTGTATTTTCCGTCGTTGGGTTTTCTCGTCATGTCGATCGTAGCGAATCCGAAATCGTCACTGTTCCAGCAAGAAGAGCAGCCTTCCGAAAATTGATTGTAGTTCATGTCTCCGCCTACGTAGTCATCGTACGCGTGCTTGAGGTTGGTGTGATCTTGACGAAACAAACATATGAAATTAGCGTTGTCGCGTACTAACTGTTTTGGAATTTTGGAAAACGTTTGAGCTAGGTAAAAGCAATCCATTTCTTTGTGACGACCTTGCGTGAAAAAGTTGCGAATTTCATTTTGATTTTCCAGGATGGCATCGTCGAACACAACGACTGAATTTTCACGACAATCGTCGAGTGGTTTTATTTCCGAGGCGAACGTTGCAATGTCCAGACCATCGTACAGTTTCATCAGTTGCTGGTATTTGGATTGCTCCAAACTTTTCGAGAACACGTACAGGTGCCTGGTCTTCCAATCTAACCAATTCGGTGCGAGGAGAAAATTGTCGACGAGCAGTGTCGTTTTCCCACACCCCGAAGGACCTACGATCAGACAGCGGATGCTGTCGGGAAGCAATTCACCGTTCTTTTTTTTTCTCGTTTGACTTTCCGGATCCGGTAAACGCTTCACCACGTTCCACGTACTCACAAGATCACTTCGTTCGCGTCGATCCAACTCTTTTCCGGAAGTCCCAGCCATTTGACAAACAGTTTGTCACCTTTCCTAAGCAATACTTTCTCGATGAGGTACGTGTCGGGGTGTTTTGTTTTAGAGAGTTCCTCTTCGTAAAATCTTCCTTTCAAAATCTCGCCGCTACTATCTTTTATTATATACGTGTGTCGGTTTCCGGGTAGAACTCGAACCACCGTAAAGAGTTCCGTGCTCCAATTTTTTGTGAATCCCTTCTCGAAGGTGCGTTTGAATTTGCTGATCCTCACCCGGTCTCCAATTTTGTATTTAGCTTTTTTTGTCGTGGGTGTGTACTTTGGACAGTAATCTGTAGAAATTAAACGCTGCTCGTCGGACTTGGTAACGTCGGCTGGCTTCATGCCTATCGTTCTCTGTACCGTATCATTATAGGTGTCGACGAGTTCCGGCAGGATGTCGACCCATTTGTAATTTCCCCGAAGCGTGAATCGTTTCCACATGTGTGTTTTCAAGGTTCGATTGAATCTTTCCACGATGCTGGCTTTGATGTGACTGAAGGTCGAATAATGTTGAATCTTGTGTTTTTGAATAAACTTTTGGAATACGGCGTTGTAAAATTCCTTCCCTTTGTCTGTTTGCAGAAACCGTGGTCGTCTGCTACCGCTTTCGCGAAAAATTAATTTGAATGCTTCCGTGACGCATGTCCCCGTTTTGGCTTTCAAAGGTAGAGCCCATGCGAATTTCGAAAACGTGTCTATGACGGTGAGAAGGTACTTGTTGCCCTTGTTCAATTTATGTACGTTTTTCAAATTGCCGCTACTCATCTCCACGAGGTCGCTTTGCCAGAGGTCGTCGATGCCCTTGGTTACCACAGCCAAACGTTCGTAGTTACGGCGTGCAGGTTTATGCAATTCTTCGACGATGGCTTGCCTAGACATTTTTTTTTAGAGATTACGTGTCAAGAGAAGCACAAGCGTGATGGGATTCAAAGAGGGTGGCACTTCGCTCGTGTTTTGAATGATCAGCTTATCGCCGGCACTCACGTCGAAAACGGTAAGATCTTCGTCTTCGTGTATTTCATATATGTTGCGCGTTTCGTTCCAACGTGCCAGAGGAATGTTTCCTGCTTTCTGGACACCACGATTCGATATCAAAATCATGGTGGGAACGCTAGCTTTTCTACCGTGAGACCAGTACGAAAATTCGTTTATCTGAATCGTGCCATCGAGGAGAAACTTGTAGTACGGATGATAAGGATGCAACATGTACAGTTTGTTACCTTCGACGAACGTGGAGATTCTCTGTTGATTGGGTATGCTGTTGATTTCGATGGCTTGCAGAGAATGCAGTTTAGCGAATTTAGTGTCGACGCCGAGCAGATTACTGTGAACTTGTCCGAGTTTATTTTCGATGGGCAGAAAATGCTCGATTATGGTATCCGTTACGGCAGAAAATGACGGTTTGATTTTCACTTCCACGTTCAACTGCTTGTAGTTTTCGTTGAGTTCTTGCAACTTGGCACCGAAAGAGGCCAGCGTCGATTCCTGCGTGGATTCCAGCACTCCAACTTGATCTCTGATGTTGACGACAATGTTCTGAAGGTTCTCGACTTGATTCAATTTCGAGCTCTTCTCAGTAAGATCGTTCACGATGCTTCGCATCTCTGTAAACTGCGTGTGAATGTCGGCGACGCTCTGCGAAGTGGGCAGCGTCGACACCAGCGAAGTAATTTCGTCTCGAATCTCTTCCACGTTCGCCGTTTCCGTTTCTAGTCGTTTCAGCATTCGAGATATGTTTCTTTTCAAAGCGTGCAATTCTTTGGAGGTGGGGAGATTGGCCACCCTACTCTCGAGATCGCTCAATGAACTTTTGATGTCGTTCGAATCGGATAGTGCCGTCACCGCTGTTTTCAATTTTTCCAAATCTTCGCTCGAAGGCACGCTCGTCCGTAACGATTCCAAGTCACCCTGTATGTTGTCGAGTACGTGATGAAAATGAGCGAGATTCGTTTCGACGTTCAAATTTTCTAAATATTCGATCTTCTGCTGAACCGTGCTTAACGTGTCTTGAATGCTCGTCAACGCTCTTGCTTCAGCGTGAATATTTTTAATTTCTTCGTTGATCAATTCCAAGGACGCCTGAAGCGTGGCGATGGTGGTTTGAATGTGTTCGAAATCTTGATAGGCCTCCTATTGAATTTTTATGTTCGCGACGCTTTTACCGATGACCTGCAGTTCGTCCGACGATGGTAGGTTCGTCATTGTATCTTCCAAAGTCTGCAACTTGGATTTAATTTCTTCCAACGTGCTGGTGAATTCTTCTTGTAATTTGGAAACGACGACATGTAAGCGTTCTGCATCTATATCGTTCACGACGGTTTGAAGTTCAGAGAAATTCTTTTCTATTGCGGAAGTTCGTTCTTCGATTTCGAGTTTCAATTTTTCCAAATCTTCATTTTTCGATTGAAATTGCTGTAATTTGGCCAAATCATTTTGAAGCGAATCCACGCTCAACTGTATATTTTGAACGCTGTCGTAAGAAGGTACGTCGACATAATTTTTTATCAGCGTCTTCAGTTCGGAATCGATTTTCAGAATGGGGTCGAGACATTGCGTTCGGAGCGTAGCGATTTCCGACTCTAAACTTTTGTTTAAGGTTTCCTGCAAAGCGATCAAATCGGTCCTCAACTTCTTAACTCGAATGTCCAACATGAGAATCTCTTCTGCGTGGTCTACACGCTTGGTGTTGCCGAAAATGTCGTTAGGCATTTTTGGTTAACGGTTATTTATAATAGAATAGACGATTCGTAATTCTACAAAAAGAGGAATAAGTTTGTCGTAATCTCCGAGGAGTTCCATGTAAAAATAATCTCCTGCAGACACATCGTACGTAATGTTAGAAAGCATCTTGTCGTGCTTGATTCGAAAAATATTCTTGCCGGTAGAAATTTTGATTTCGCCTGCGTTTTCCGGATTCACGGTGATTTGAAGTTTCCCGTCGATCGGAATTTCGTAGAAATGTAAATTGTTATTAAAAACATAAAACATCTTGCCCACATCGTCATTCAGTTTCGTCCAAATGCTGTTGAGATGAACAATCAGTAAACCATTGAGTTTAGATAATACGGAAGGTAAGAGGTTATTGGAATTTGGTGGTGCAGTCTCCATGTTGATCTGTTTGCGGAAGCCAAAAAGATTCATTGTCTTTGTTAGTTATTTAAGAATACGGTCAAAGTTTTTTTTTGTAATGACACGCAAAGTTTTTTTTGTTTGCTTGCGTCACAATACAGGCACGCGCGCGCACGTGTGTGTGTGCGACACATTGTTCCCGAAAGAGGTTTACAAAAGTCACGATATATAAACATTTGGTCCCACAGTTGGAAAATTATGATAAGTTGCATTCAAAAGTTTCAAAATATCATATAGTAGAATTTTTGTAGAGTGGGTAGGCAACACCGACGAGCCTCAAATAATAATTCAAGACTCGTCGGTGTTGCCAATTCCTATTTGTAGGTTAGCTTAGCCAGTGAAAGATCATATAGTGGAATTTTCTTCGGATGGGTTGGCAAAACCCAAGCCTCAAACAAAACATCCAATAGTGTTGCCAAATATAAAAAGGGGGGCAATAGACCCCCCTCATAAAAGGCTACAGTAAAACCCACAGTGTTGCCAACACTAGGCCCCCAACAGTATTGCCAGACATAAAAAATACATGGACCCCTCAGGTCCTTTGATAAAAATTTACAGTGAAAAAACCCAGTAGGTTAACAACACTGTCAATCTACGGTAGTTTTGCCAGATGTAAACAGAGGGCAATAAACCCCCCCCTCATAAAAGGCTACAGTAAACCCACAGTGTTGCCAACTCTGCTCTCAAAATATACATCATAAAAGGCTACGACGAGCGCCACAACCTTGGTGATTTTTTCGGGTAAGGAGTTGGCAACACTGCGCCTTACGAGAGAAATCCATTAAGGCGATCGAGCCCCACGAGCCCCAAAAGAAGATTGAGTACCGGGCCACTTGTACTACTCAGCGGAGTCGTTGTGTGTCCACATTTCACAGATGAGACATTGCACCCACAGTTCTGCTCGGTTATCAGCCGAAAATAGACCCTCACAGAACAGACAAACTGCTTCCTCATCACCGGGATTTTCCACTCCGATTGGTGTTTCTAAGACAGATTCCCCAGAATCCATATCTGATTCACAGGATTCCTCATGTGAATCTTGATGAAGCTTCGATTTCACTGCATGCTTTATTTTAGTTTGTGTTTTTTCAGTAGGCTGTTGATCATCATCAGCTGATTCCTGTCTCGTCGACATTAAATAATCTATCTGCCAAGTAGTTGCGTTTGGCGTACTCGGCTTCCAGGATATCAAAGAAATTGAAGACTGTCTCTTTGTTAAAGCCATTTGCTCTTGAAAACGATGTCGCAGCAGGTTTCAAAAGAGATAAAACATTGTTATGACTATTCATGAAGTGGTCGAACCAAGTTCTACCAGTTAACCCTTCTTCTGTGAATGGGTGTTTAAATCCATTTCTTTCACACAGTTGGTAAGCTACTCTGCGAACATCTTGTCTGGTAAGACAATAGAATTTACTTTCTATGTAAATACTCGACTAACTCTATTTCCAGCTCCTCGCCCATTATAGGTTTTCTCCCTAATTTTGTTAAAGCGGCTTCTTCCGGTGGTTTGTCAACTCGAACAAGTCTTTGAAGAGTAGGTCTTGGAACAAGAAACATTTTTGATGCCGTTTTCAATCCCATATCTTTGTTTCTTACAGCCTTGATCGCCTTAACCATATCTTCAGTATTCCAGGTTTTTTTTTCTTTTGGTCTTGTCTTTTGGACCTAGCACTTTTCGTGGCATCTGAAAAGACAAAGTTGAAGCCACTCCTGTAGTGTATATAATATGAGCCCCTTAAAGTTTGGGGGCTCATATACCAAGCTTGATGGGGGCTCATTTTACAACCCTCGCCATATTGGAATTGGAACACGCATACCGAATCTTTGTTACTTGCAAAATTACATAGTATCAACACAAAAACAATCTTTTAAACATGCTTTATCCAATGCAATAATGCACTATGATGAGTTTAAATGAATAAGAACTGCAATTAAAAGCAGAACACTTAACTTTCAAAGTTTTTCAGATCGAGAAAACAAAGAGAACACGTTCACTCATAAACTATCAGCTGCGAATAAACGAGAACTCTCTGACGGCAAAAGGAGTTACTAAACTAGCAGTTCAAATCGTCGCCTCCAGGTTGAGCGCGCTCCATGAACAGATATTGGGGGGGCTCATAATACATGAATGGCTCATAATACCACCTTTGCCTCTATATATACGTTTGCGACAGTTTGATTTTTTGTTTTGTGTCTTCTTGAAAAATTTTGCGATTTCACATGACGTTATTTATAACGTTGAGACATTTAGAAAAACGTTGATTTTATTCCTGTACTTTCCGTCATTAGGTTTTCGTGTCATGTCGATCGTAACAAAACCCAAGTCGTCTTGGTTTTAACAGTCGGTGCAAAATTTAGAAAACTGATTGTAATTCATGTCAGCTCCCACGTAATCATCATGTGCATGTTTTAAATTCGTATGGTCTTGACGAAACAAGCAAATGAAATTAGCATTATCGCGTAGCAGTTGTTTCAGAACCTTGGAAAAATTTGTGCCAGGTAAAAACAAACTAATCCTTTGTGTCGACCTCGAGTGAAAAAATTACGAATCTCACTTTGATTTTCCAGGATCATGTCGTCGAACATGACAACGGAATTATCGAGACAATCGTCCAGTGGAATGATTTCGGAAGAGAACGTACTAATGCCCAGTCCCTCGTACAAATGAATAAGTTGCCTGAATTTTGGTTGTTCGAGACTTTTTGAAAATACATAGAGATGCCTGTTTTCCCAGTCTAACCAATCGGGTGCTAGGAGAAAATTATCAATGAGCAGTGTCGTTTTTCCACACCCTGAAGGTCCTACGATTAGGCAACGGATGCTGTCGGGTAATAACTCGCCGTTTTTTTTTCTTTCGCGTTCCGAATCGGGTAAACGTTTTACAACGTTCCACGTACTCACAAGATCACTTTGTTCGCGTCGATCCAACTCTTTTCCGGAAGTCCCAGCCATTTGACAAACAGTTTGTTATCTTTCCTACGCAATACTTTCTCTATGAGGTACGTGTCGGCGTGTTTCGTTTTAGAGATTTCTTCTTCGTAAAAGCGACCTTTCAAAATTTCACTGCTACTATCCTCTATTATATACGTGTGACAGTTTCCGGGTAAAACTCAAACTACGGTGAAAAGTTCAGTGCTCCAATTTCTAGTGAATCCCTTCTCAAAAGTACGTTTGAATTTACTGATTCGCACCTGGTCTAAAACTTTGAATTTTGATTTCTTGGTCGTGGGACTGTATTTTGGACAATAAACCGTAGAAATTAATCGCTGTTCGTCGGATTGTTTAACGTCCGCTGGTTTCATGCGTATTGTACTGTGAACGGTGTGATTGTAATCGTCAACGAGTTCCGGCAGGATGTCAACCCACTTGTAATTTCCCCGAAGCGTGAATCGTTTCCACTTGTGCGTTTTCAAGGTTCGATTAAGTCTTTCCACGATGCTTTGATGTGACTGAAGGTCGAAAAATGTCGAATGTCATGTTTTTGAATGAACTGCCTGAACTTCGAATTGTAGAATTATTTTCCGTTGTCCGTTTGAAGAAATCGAGGACGTCTGCCACTTTCATCGAAAATGGTTTCGAATGCTTCCACTACGCATGTTCCCGTTTTGGCTTTCAACGGCAGAGCCCATGCGAATTTTGAAAACGTGTCTATGACGGTGAGGAGGTACTTGCGATCCTTGTACATTTTTCAAATTACCGCTGCTCATTTCGGCGAGGTCCGCCAGCCAAAGGTCGTCGATAACCTTTGTTACTACAGCTAAACGTTCGTAGTTCCGGCGTGCAGGTTTATGTAATTCATCGACGATGGCTTGCCTAGACATTGAGATTATGTTTGAAGAGAAGGACTAACGTGATAGGATTCAATGAAGGTGGTACCTCACTTGTGGTTTGAATGATAAGTTTATCACCTGCACTCACGTCAAACACAGTAAGATCTTCGTCTTGGTGTATTTCACATATGTTACGTGTTTCGTTCCAATGTTCCAAAGGAATGTTTCCTGCTTTTTGGACACCACAATTCGATATTAAGGTCATGGTGGGAACACTAGCTTTTCTGCCGTGAGACCAGTACGAAAATTCGTTTATCTGAATAGTGCCATCGATGAGAAACTTGTAATACGGATGATAAGGATGTAACATGTACAGTTTGTTAACTTCAACGAATGTGAAAATTCTCTGCTGATTCGGTACGCTGTTGATTTCATTGGCATCCAGAGAATGCAGTTTGGCAAATTTAGTATCGACGGTAAGCAGGTTACTGTCAACCTTTCCCGGTGTAATTTCTAAAGTTACAAGTTGTTCTGCAATGTGATCTAAAATTGTAGAAAATGACGGTTAGATTTTAATTTCAACATTTAATTGTTTGTAGTTTTCGTTCAATTCTTGTAATTTGGCACCGAAAGCAGCTAATGTTGATTCCTGTGTGGATTCCAGCGCTCCAATTTGATCTCTAATGTTGACTACAATATTCTGAAGGTTCTCAACTAGATTCAATTTCGAACTTTTCAAGGTAAGGTCGTTCACGATGTCCCTCAACTCGGTAAACTGGGTATGAAGATCCGTGACACTCTGCGATGTCGGCAACGTGGACACCATGTCGCGAAACGAAGCAATTTCATCTCGAATCTGTTCCACGTTTGTTGTTTCTGTTTCTAATCGATTTAGCATTCGAGATATGTTCCTTTTCAAAGCATGCAATTCTTTAGAGGTGGGAAGATTGGGTACTGTATTTTCGAGAGCACTCAATGAACTTTTTATGTCACTCGACTCGGATAATGCCGTCACTTCCGTTTTCAATTTCTCTAAATCTTCAAGCGTCCCGGGTTCGAATCCCGGTCGGGCTTGGTTGTTTGTGAATGTCCATTCATCAATTTCATCATTTCCTCATTCATCCCCATCTTCGCACAAGAGGCACAAAACGCGAAGTAAAATAAACTAAATCAATCAATCAATCAATCAAATCTAAATCTTCGTTCGAAGGCACACTCGTCTGTAACAATTCCAAATCACCCTGTATGTTGTCCAGTACGTGATGAAAATGGTTATGATTTGTTTCAACCTTCAAATTTTCCAGGTAGTCGATTATCTGCAGAACCGTGCTTAAAGTGTTCTGAATTCCCGTTTGAGCTTGAGCCTCCAAAGATTCCTGAAGCGTAGCAATAGTGGTTTGAATGTGTTCGAAATCTTGATAAGCTCTAATTGAATTTTAATGTTTGCCACGCTCTTGCTAATAACTTGCAATTCATCGGAGGATGGTAGATTTGTCATTGTATCTTCTAAAATTTGTAATTTAGATTTAATTTCTTCCAAAGTGGTGGTGAATTCTGCGGTGATTTGGAAACATCATCGTGTAGACGTTCCACATGAACCTCAGAGAAATTCTGCTCAATTGTGGAAGTTCGTTCTTCGATTTCGAGTTTTAATTTTTCCAAATTTTTCGTTTGAAATTGCTGTAATTTGGCCAAATCATTTTGAAGCGAACCCACACTCAATTGTATATTTTGAACGTTATCGTACGAAGGCACGTCAACATAATTTTTTATTAGCGTTTTCAACTCAGAATCAATTTTCAGAATAGGATCCAAGCATTGTGTTTGTAAACTAGCCACTTCAGATTTTAAACTGTTGTTTAACGTCTCCTGCAAAGCAATCAGGTCACTTCTCAACTTTTTAACTCGAACATCTAACATGAGAATCTCGTCAGCATGGTCTACACGCTTGGTGTGTCCGAATTTGTCGTTAGGCATTATGGTTATTTATTAAAGGATAGACGATTCGTAATTATATGAAGAGAGGAATGAGTTTGTCGTAATCCTCAAGGAGTTCCATGTATAAACGATCTGCTGTAGAAACATCATACGTGATGTCGGAAAGCATCTTGTCGTGCTTGATACGATAAATGTTCTTGCCGGAGGAGACTTTGATTTCACCTCGTTCTCAGGATTCACGGTGATCCGAAGTTTCCCACCGATCGGAATTTCGTAGAAATGTAAATTGTTGTTGAAGATGTAAAAGGTTTTGCCGACGTCGTCGTCGAATTTCGTCCAAATAGTGTTGAGGTGAATGATCAAGAGACCGTTGAGTTTGGATAGTATTTCATTATCTGTCGTCGTGTGGCGTACAGTTTCCATGTTGGTTTGCTTTCTGAAACCAAATAAATCCATCGGCATTTTCACGTTATTTAATACATTAAACAAAAATCTATGGCGTGTTTTGATTTATTGCCAGGAAGATCCAATTTACCATTATAGACAATTTGAGTTTTGTTTTTGATTAACAGCCAGTTTCTTATCGGATAACATTTTAGTACATCTTTCGGATAAAAATACGCTGTATTTATCATACATTTTCGCAATGCAGAATAAGTAAGTACGAATGTCAACGAATAGAGAATAAAAGAGTTACAGACAATTCCCGGCTTTGATAGTTTTACCAACATGTGCATTGTGGACTTGTCGGAGATAAAGCATGAGAGCTTTTCTACCTGTAGAGCATTTAAATGGTATCTACGATTGAAACATACTTCAGCGGAAAAAGAACTTCATTCCGAATCCGACAAACTAGACCATCCTTCTAGCTCAATTAGAGGCGGAGATGTATCGATTTGAAATTTTCGAAAATATGGAAATAAAAAAAAGTTTGAAAATATTTTTTTAAAAAATATTTTTTTTAAAAAAAAAGTTGAAATTTGGGTAACGATAGTATAAGCCGGAGACGGATTTCTTAAAATTTATAGGAGAAAAGACGAGAAAGTACTTACGGAATCGCGTTCTTGAGGACTTTCTGAAGCCGCGAAATTGTTTGTTAGAATCGTGCAACGTATTTTGCCTGTAAATAATGTATTTTTGTCATTCATGCATCTCCGTTGTACGATAGCTCGTGCCGCCATTACCGTCGACTACGTGAATCAAATGTTCCGTGCGTTCGGTTATGTAACCCCCTCACAGTGTAGAAACCACGCGGAAGTTTGACAAGATGACGTGTGAGCGGTTTTTTTTTTCCAATGTAAGGTAAGACTCTAGTTTACGTCCTTTTCCTAAGGAATACGTGTCATATATCTTTGGAAAGCTTATTTTATAAGGAATTCAACAACGTAAATCCCAAAGCGAGCAAAAATTTCCTGAAGGAGTAAATCGAGAAAAACCGATGTTGTCCGGATATGCGCAATTGAACGTAATGGGGATTTTTTTAGATGATGAAGCACATATTTAGGGGTGAAATGGGGTGCTAATGGAACCTAACCTAACAGGCCTAACCTAACCTCGTAGGCATACCTCGACCCCATGAATGGATAGTGGGGCTATCGTGAACAAATCGAGAGAACCCGATGTTGTCCGGATATGCGCAGTTGAACGTACTGAGGAATTTTTTAGATGATGAAGCACATATTTAGGGGTGAAATGAGTGCTAATAGAACCTAACCTCGTAGTCATACCTCGACCTCGTGAATGGATAGTGGGGCTATCGTGAACAGAAAGTGTAAAAAGAAAAAGGTACTTACCCGAAGAGATGCCGGGTGCCGCACCACGATCGCGCACCGCGAACGCAAAGAAGCAATCACCATGCAGATAAGTAGAGTCTAGCCTCAATTTTCGCTTCAAAACCTTTTGTGAATAGTTTGTGCGGCATTTATTGGTTCATAAGTTTGGAAACACTGCACATCAGCTGACGATACTGCATATCAGCTGACGATAGACAACGTGAGTCAAAATTTGCCCGCCGAATTAGCAACGACCAATAAATGATTATAATGTTCGAAATAACGCTTTTTTCATGGAGAAAAATTGATCCCCAGCTTGAAAAATCTTCCGCTATGCATATGAGGTAAGTAGCAATGATTTTTATTTGAAAACAAACGAGTTTAATGTGTCTCCGGCTTATACTACTGTTACCGAAATTTGTTTTTTGCCTCTATAATATTGATTACGCAGATTGACTACTCAATATAAAAAACTATAGTGCAACTCGAATTACTAATCAACGTGCCTCCCTTAGCACAAAGCATTTCTAGATACATTTACAAATCATCGTTAACATTTCTCTTAAATTTCTACGCTAATCTCTTTTGCATGAACAATAACACCATTACACAATTACGTCATAGCGTGGGAACATAGCATGAGGAAAAAACGCATTATATTCCCATGGTGCACTCGGGAGCGTGGGAAAATATGCGATGACGTCATAACATGGGAACATAGAGTGGGAAAAAGATGCTCAGATCGATCGACGTTCACTTACATTCTCTTCCGATGTGCGCATGCGCTCGCGCCTTCTTTTGGCAAACTCCCAAACCAGAGCATTCTTGCACAACCGACACTCGCAGTTCTCGGGATACATGCTTTAGCGTGGGAAATCAACTACGTACACATTCCCACGGCTCTTCGACCCTAGATGCAGGTGCAAAATAAACGTCAGCGATTCCACGTTTTCGAACACCTGCATGTGGCAACCAGATGCGATCTTTGTACCCCGTGGGAAGAAACGTGATTTAACTCAAAACATACACTCTGACATTGCACAACACCACGGATCGAAAATGCGGAGTCCGATTTCCGTGGGAACCATCGAAGATAGACCGTGTCTAATCTCCCACTTCTTGCGCAACCGACACCTGCAGTTCTCGAAATTTAAGCTTCTTGGAATCCGTGGGAACATTTGCAAGTCGTACGCGCTTTAGCGTTAGACACAACAATCGCTGACCACGCACATTGTCACATTCGACATCTGCGATGGACAACTCGTCCGTATTCTTTGTGTTCTCTTTGATACTCAGATGCGCGCGCACATGCATTCTTATTGGTTCACACATCTGTATATTAACCCTGCCATAGCACAACACAGCCAGACGAGAAACATCTACCGACTGCAGGCAGCTAAACCATACATATCCAATCAATCGGTGACGTCTTTGATTATCAATACCTAACACCAATCCCTTTCATCAACTGTCACATTATCGATGACCATATTTAGAAACTGACGCAACCGTAACCAACAACAAATAAAATCAATCGATGATGTAATACCTAGAGCCTTTCTTTCATAACAACCAAACGATAACCATATTTGGAAACTCCATTGTTTACCTGTCAGAGGCCCACAACAAACAAATAAAGAATACCTCACCACTCCCTTTCATAGCAATCAACCAATAACCATAGTTGGCAACACTTGTTTACCTAACATATACAAACGATTTTTTTCCCTTTAGCGATTAATGAATACCCATAGTTGGCAACACTTGTTTACCTAAAAAAGGTTTTACCCCCAAAAAGTTATTGATCACTTATCGATTATTGGAAAACAATTAAGGTATTGATCGGTTATCGATATCTGCCACAAAACTCCCTCTTAACTACTGTTTGTATTCTGTGCATGTTCCCTCCCTGGAAAAGCCGTTGTCCCAAAACCCACCACCCGCCCAGTTTAACATGCCAGTTAGAATACATTAACACTGAATCAAATGCAGAAACTAACATTTATGGTTAAGAAATTTAAAAGGTTTTCATTATGCATTATATACTAAGTTTTAATGAATCTAATTTTTCACAGCAAATGCCACATATGCCCTAAAGCCGCCTCCCTCCTCAATGGCATAAATTGATCAAATTATCTTCAAGACTCAGTCTATGTATTCTGTGCATGTTCCCTCCCTGGAAAAGCCGTTGTCCCAAAACCCATCCACCCGCCCGGTTTAACATGCCAGTTAGAATACATTAACACTGAATCAAATGCAGAAACTAACATTTATGGTTAAGAAATTTAAAAGGTTTTCATTATGCATTATATACTAAGTTTTAATGAATCTAATTTTTCACAGCAAATGCCACATATGCCCTAAAGCCGCCTCCCTCCTCAATGGCATAAACTGATCAAATTATCTTCAAGACTCAGTCTATGTATTCTGTGCATGTTCCCTCCCTGGAAAAGCCGTTGTCCCAAAACCCACCACCCGCCCAGTTTAACATGCCAGTTAGAATACATTAACACTGAATCAAATGCAGAAACTAACATTTATGGTTAAGAAATTTAAAAGGTTTTCATTATGCATTATATACTAAGTTTTAATGAATCTAATTTTTCACAGCAAATGCCACATATGCCCTAAAGCCGCCTCCCTCCTCAATGGCATAAATTGATCAAATTATCTTCAAGACTCAGTCTATGTATTCTGTGCATGTTCCCTCCCTGGAAAAGCCGTTGTCCCAAAACCCATCCACCCGCCCGGTTTAACATGCCAGTTAGAATACATTAACACTGAATCAAATGCAGAAACTAACATTTATGGTTAAGAAATTTAAAAGGTTTTCATTATGCATTATATACTAAGTTTTAATGAATCTAATTTTTCACAGCAAATGCCACATATGCCCTAAAGCCGCCTCCCTCCTCAATAGCATAAACTGATCAAATTATCTTCAAGACTCAGTCTATGTATTCTGTGCATGTTCCCTCCCTGGAAAAGCCGTTGTCCCAAAACCCACCACCCGCCCAGTTTAACGTGCCAGTTAGAATACATTAACACTGAATCAAATGCAGAAACTAACATTTATGGTTAAGAAATTTAAAAGGTTTTCATTATGCATTATATACTAAGTTTTAATGAATCTAATTTTTCACAGCAAATGCCACATATGCCCTAAAGCCGCCTCCCTCCTCAATGGCATAAATTGATCAAATTATCTTCAAGACTCAGTCTATGTATTCTGTGCATGTTCCCTCCCTGGAAAAGCCGTTGTCCCAAAACCCACCACCCGCCCAGTTTAACATGCCAGTTAGAATACATTAACACTGAATCAAATGCAGAAACTAACATTTATGGTTAAGAAATTTAAAAGGTTTTCATTATGCATTATATACTAAGTTTTAATGAATCTAATTTTTCACAGCAAATGTCACATATGCCCTAAAGCCGCCTCCCTCCTCAATGGCATAAATTGATCAAATTATCTTCAAGACTCAGTCTATGTATTCTGTGCATGTTCCCTCCCTGGAAAAGCCGTTGTCCCAAAACCCATCCACCCGCCCGGTTTAACATGCCAGTTAGAATACATTAACACTGAATCAAATGCAGAAACTAACATTTATGGTTAAGAAATTTAAAAGGTTTTCATTATGCATTATATACTAAGTTTTAATGAATCTAATTTTTCACAGCAAATGCCACATATGCCCTAAAGCCGCCTCCCTCCTCAATGGCATAAACTGATCAAATTATCTTCAAGACTCAGTCTATGTATTCTGTGCATGTTCCCTCCCTGGAAAAGCCGTTGTCCCAAAACCCACCACCCGCCCAGTTTAACATGCCAGTTAGAATACATTAACACTGAATCAAATGCAGAAACTAACATTTATGGTTAAGAAATTTAAAAGGTTTTCATTATGCATTATATACTAAGTTTTAATGAATCTAATTTTTCACAGCAAATGCCACATATGCCCTAAAGCCGCCTCCCTCCTCAATGGCATAAATTGATCAAATTATCTTCAAGACTCAGTCTATGTATTCTGTGCATGTTCCCTCCCTGGAAAAGCCGTTGTCCCAAAACCCATCCACCCGCCCGGTTTAACATGCCAGTTAGAATACATTAACACTGAATCAAATGCAGAAACTAACATTTATGGTTAAGAAATTTAAAAGGTTTTCATTATGCATTATATACTAAGTTTTAATGAATCTAATTTTTCACAGCAAATGCCACATATGCCCTAAAGCCGCCTCCCTCCTCAATAGCATAAACTCAACAAATTATCTTCAAGACTCAGTCTATGTATTCTGTGCATGTTCCCTCCCTGGAAAAGCCGTTGTCCCAAAACCCACCACCCGCCCAGTTTAACATGCCAGTTAGAATACATTAACACTGAATCAAATGCAGAAACTAACATTTATGGTTAAGAAATTTAAAAGGTTTTCATTATGCATTATATACTAAGTTTTAATGAATCTAATTTTTCACAGCAAATGCCACATATGCCCTAAAGCCGCCTCCCTCCTCAATGGCATAAATTGATCAAATTATCTTCAAGACTCAGTCTATGTATTCTGTGCATGTTCCCTCCCTGGAAAAGCCGTTGTCCCAAAACCCATCCACCCGCCCGGTTTAACATGCCAGTTAGAATACATTAACACTGAATCAAATGCAGAAACTAACATTTATGGTTAAGAAATTTAAAAGGTTTTCATTATGCATTATATACTAAGTTTTAATGAATCTAATTTTTCACAGCAAATGCCACATATGCCCTAAAGCCGCCTCCCTCCTCAATGGCATAAACTGATCAAATTATCTTCAAGACTCAGTCTATGTATTCTGTGCATGTTCCCTCCCTGGAAAAGCCGTTGTCCCAAAACCCACCACCCGCCCAGTTTAACATGCCAGTTAGAATACATTAACACTGAATCAAATGCAGAAACTAACATTTATGGTTAAGAAATTTAAAAGGTTTTCATTATGCATTATATACTAAGTTTTAATGAATCTAATTTTTCACAGCAAATGCCACATATGCCCTAAAGCCGCCTCCCTCCTCAATGGCATAAATTGATCAAATTATCTTCAAGACTCAGTCTATGTATTCTGTGCATGTTCCCTCCCTGGAAAAGCCGTTGTCCCAAAACCCATCCACCCGCCCGGTTTAACATGCCAGTTAGAATACATTAACACTGAATCAAATGCAGAAACTAACATTTATGGTTAAGAAATTTAAAAGGTTTTCATTATGCATTATATACTAAGTTTTAATGAATCTAATTTTTCACAGCAAATGCCACATATGCCCTAAAGCCGCCTCCCTCCTCAATAGCATAAACTGATCAAATTATCTTCAAGACTCAGTCTATGTATTCTGTGCATGTTCCCTCCCTGGAAAAGCCGTTGTCCCAAAACCCACCACCCGCCCAGTTTAACATGCCAGTTAGAATACATTAACACTGAATCAAATGCAGAAACTAACATTTATGGTTAAGAAATTTAAAAGGTTTTCATTATGCATTATATACTAAGTTTTAATGAATCTAATTTTTCACAGCAAATGCCACATATGCCCTAAAGCCGCCTCCCTCCTCAATGGCATAAATTGATCAAATTATCTTCAAGACTCAGTCTATGTATTCTGTGCATGTTCCCTCCCTGGAAAAGCCGTTGTCCCAAAACCCACCACCCGCCCAGTTTAACATGCCAGTTAGAATACATTAACACTGAATCAAATGCAGAAACTAACATTTATGGTTAAGAAATTTAAAAGGTTTTCATTATGCATTATATACTAAGTTTTAATGAATCTAATTTTTCACAGCAAATGCCACATATGCCCTAAAGCCGCCTCCCTCCTCAATGGCATAAATTGATCAAATTATCTTCAAGACTCAGTCTATGTATTCTGTGCATGTTCCCTCCCTGGAAAAGCCGTTGTCCCAAAACCCATCCACCCGCCCGGTTTAACATGCCAGTTAGAATACATTAACACTGAATCAAATGCAGAAACTAACATTTATGGTTAAGAAATTTAAAAGGTTTTCATTATGCATTATATACTAAGTTTTAATGAATCTAATTTTTCACAGCAAATGCCACATATGCCCTAAAGCCGCCTCCCTCCTCAATGGCATAAACTGATCAAATTATCTTCAAGACTCAGTCTATGTATTCTGTGCATGTTCCCTCCCTGGAAAAGCCGTTGTCCCAAAACCCACCACCCGCCCAGTTTAACATGCCAGTTAGAATACATTAACACTGAATCAAATGCAGAAACTAACATTTATGGTTAAGAAATTTAAAAGGTTTTCATTATGCATTATATACTAAGTTTTAATGAATCTAATTTTTCACAGCAAATGCCACATATGCCCTAAAGCCGCCTCCCTCCTCAATGGCATAAATTGATCAAATTATCTTCAAGACTCAGTCTATGTATTCTGTGCATGTTCCCTCCCTGGAAAAGCCGTTGTCCCAAAACCCATCCACCCGCCCGGTTTAACATGCCAGTTAGAATACATTAACACTGAATCAAATGCAGAAACTAACATTTATGGTTAAGAAATTTAAAAGGTTTTCATTATGCATTATATACTAAGTTTTAATGAATCTAATTTTTCACAGCAAATGCCACATATGCCCTAAAGCCGCCTCCCTCCTCAATAGCATAAACTCATCAAATTATCTTCAAGACTCAGTCTATGTATTCTGTGCATGTTCCCTCCCTGGAAAAGCCGTTGTCCCAAAACCCACCACCCGCCCAGTTTAACATGCCAGTTAGAATACATTAACACTGAATCAAATGCAGAAACTAACATTTATGGTTAAGAAATTTAAAAGGTTTTCATTATGCATTATATACTAAGTTTTAATGAATCTAATTTTTCACAGCAAATGCCACATATGCCCTAAAGCCGCCTCCCTCCTCAATGGCATAAATTGATCAAATTATCTTCAAGACTCAGTCTATGTATTCTGTGCATGTTCCCTCCCTGGAAAAGCCGTTGTCCCAAAACCCATCCACCCGCCCGGTTTAACATGCCAGTTAGAATACATTAACACTGAATCAAATGCAGAAACTAACATTTATGGTTAAGAAATTTAAAAGGTTTTCATTATGCATTATATACTAAGTTTTAATGAATCTAATTTTTCACAGCAAATGCCACATATGCCCTAAAGCCGCCTCCCTCCTCAATGGCATAAACTGATCAAATTATCTTCAAGACTCAGTCTATGTATTCTGTGCATGTTCCCTCCCTGGAAAAGCCGTTGTCCCAAAACCCACCACCCGCCCAGTTTAACATGCCAGTTAGAATACATTAACACTGAATCAAATGCAGAAACTAACATTTATGGTTAAGAAATTTAAAAGGTTTTCATTATGCATTATATACTAAGTTTTAATGAATCTAATTTTTCACAGCAAATGCCACATATGCCCTAAAGCCGCCTCCCTCCTCAATGGCATAAATTGATCAAATTATCTTCAAGACTCAGTCTATGTATTCTGTGCATGTTCCCTCCCTGGAAAAGCCGTTGTCCCAAAACCCATCCACCCGCCCGGTTTAACATGCCAGTTAGAATACATTAACACTGAATCAAATGCAGAAACTAACATTTATGGTTAAGAAATTTAAAAGGTTTTCATTATGCATTATATACTAAGTTTTAATGAATCTAATTTTTCACAGCAAATGCCACATATGCCCTAAAGCTGCCTCCCGCCTCAATGGCATATAGACTGATCAAATTATATTGAAGACTCAGTGTTTGCATTCTGTTCATATTACCTTACTTTAAATCCTGTAACCGTAACCCACCTCCCTAACAGTTACATGCCAGTTAGAATACATTAAAACACAGTCGGGTATTCAGGAACTAACATTTTTGATAACCTAATCAGAAAGTTTTCTTGATGCATTATTTACTAAGTGTTATTGAATCTAATTTTACACAGCAAATGTCACGTTTGCCCAACAAAAACTGAAACTGATCAAAAACAGAAACCCACCTCCCTCCGAGTTTAACATGACAGTTAGAATACATTTTCACTGAATCAGAAATTTAGAAGGCAGCTTTTTTGTGAGTGACCACCTAATCCAACAAATTTTCATGATGAAATTTAGGGTGCGTTCCGAAAGTCTTAACGAAACGAATGATTGCCTCGAAGATATCTGGGCTGGACTGTTACTAATTTTAGTCAAATTTAAGATCAGTTGAGGCACACTCATCTTGCGCATGATGCTTCAAATCGCTCTCTGTTAAAATTATAATCAGATTTACTATCGGATTAAAAATTATAGATACTCTAGTTTGAACCTACAAAAATAATGAGCTACATCAATGTCTAGCTTATTCAATTCTGCCTTTATTTCACTTTGCGTGCAAGTGAGGGAGTAGCAGTATTAAGAATGTGAACAGTTTATACCTGCATCCAGTTTATACGCCCTATGTTCAACAAAATCGGAGTGACATTCCGTAAAATTGCCTGCAGAACGTATATCATGAATCAGTATGTATTCCGTGCCAAAAGTGACACAAAAGCGAAATAAAATAAACTAAATCAAATCAAATCTTGCACGTAATCGCTCAAATACTTGATGCACTTCTCAGCAACTTAATTATAAACGTAACTTTGATTTTGTATTTTCGCTTGGTACAAAATATAGTCTCCGTAAACTTACCTGCCATAGCCCAGTTTTTGTTCTTTCCATCTGTGTACTAACGTCTATACCATCTTATATATAATCTGTGATTACGAATTGAAGCCTGCATTGTTTACTAATATTTTCATAATTACTCTTATCCTAGCAACAGTTATGTTGTCAAACAATTCAAGCATAATTAATATGTTAGAAACAACAAAATATATACATGACATTGTTAAAAATTGTTAAGTTTTCATGGTAGCAACTTCTGATCAAATACTACAAACACACACTATGTATGTACCAGGGGATGTTGGTTGTCAATCCAGATGTGTGAATGAGTTATAGTTTGTTATCATTTTTAAGGAAGTGAGTAGTGGGAAAGTATATAGGATAAACCCGAGAAAGTATGAACCCCCCTCAAGCAGATTTGGCTACACTTAAAACTAGCTCAACATGCCCATATGAGCTTTTTGCTCAAGTGTGGAACTCTGTCTAATCCAAGATTTTTGTAAAAATTCCCTCGGGAATTTCCTGTGAAAGTATGACCCCCCTCAGATTGATTTGCCTACACTTATAAAAGGCACTTCTGTGAGATTGTTGTCCATAATTCTGTCAAAAATATGCTTTTTTATATTTTATGATATCTTAAGTATAGTAACTGCTATAGTGCCCTAGCATGTATAGATTTCAAAATATTAACAATTTTGTTAATATTGCATTTTTCAGAAAATTCTATTTATAAAAATTAGGCATTTACAGCTTAAATATTGCATATATCAGGAAAATTATAGAGACAAAAAATATAGAGAATTATGCCTAGAATATGCCTACAAAATTTCAAGTCTCCAGTACTGATAGTTTTTGAAAAATTTCAAATTCAAAAAAATATCGATTTTTTAACAAAACTTCTAAACAGCTTCTAGATTTCAAATATGCAACCCCCATGCACCTATCTTGAAAAATAGGCAAGTTATTCAAGATCTAGAGAACAACAAGAGATTTTTTAAAAATTATAGAGATCAAAAAGTTGCATCTTGCCATGCCCAGGCCAAAGCAACAAACCCCATGTCTCTAGGATTCATGGTTCCAGAGATAATCAAAATCCAAAAAAATATCGATTTTTTCACAAAACTTCTAAACTTCAAATATGCAACCCCATGCTGATATCTTGAAAAATAGGCAAGTTATTCAAGATCTAGAGAACAACAAGAGATTTTTGAAAAATTATAGAGATCAAAAAGTTGCATCTTACCATGCCCAGGCAAAGCAACAAACCCCATGTCTCTAGGATTCATGGTTCCAGAGATAATCAAAATTCAAAAAATTATCGATTTTTTCAAAATTTGAGTATGTTGCTCTGGGGGCTATGCAGACTCACCCCCAGGAATATAATTGGCCTAGGATCAAAACTAGTGAAAATTGCAAAAATAAAATAATCGATTTTTTCAAAATTTCAGTATGTTGCTCTGGGGGCTATGCAAAGTCACCCCCATAAATATAATTATTCTAGGATCAAAATTAGTGACAGAATGTAGAAACAAAAATTATAATAAGGCTTGGATACAGCTACCAGCCATTATATTTTTATTTTGAACACAGCACTTAAAACTAAGCCAAGATGCACCCCACCCCCACCCACCCACACCCACCCCCACCCACACCCACACCTACCCACCCCTACCCACCCACACCCACCTACATCCATACATATTTACTTCCCGGTCCACTTCTATTGCATCATGTTGTGCAATATTAATTGATTAAATGGTTATGACATAATGTGATGATGTGGTGTTTTCTGATTGGTTTAAATAAGCAGTGTTTCTATTGGCTCTGTAAATCTATATAAGCCAGGGCACAGTGCAGATTCTTCACCATTGCTGGATCGGCAGTGGAACCCACATCGCGGGGGATAGAACCTGAACAGGCTCCACCAAAGTATAGGAGACTTGAAGCATATAATTTGGCGGAATAACCCAAGTAAGGTCATAGAAACAATATACACTGATACAATAAAAGCCAATTTTTGGCAGGGGGGTCAAAGTGGTTCCTAAATACAAAATAATTAATATCTCAAGAACTAATTGACATAGAGCTATGCAGTTTTTTTGTCTGCCATACAGTCTGGTGGAATAACCCAAGTAAGGTCATAGAGACAATATACACTGGTGCAGTAAAAGCCAATTTTTGGCAGGGGGGTCAAAGTGGTTCCTAAATACAAAATAATTAATATCTCAAGAACTAATTGACATAGAGCTATGCAGTTTTTTGTCTGCACTGAACCCAACTGAT
Source organism: Lepisma saccharinum (assembly GCF_977018435.1). Lineage (NCBI taxonomy): Eukaryota > Metazoa > Arthropoda > Insecta > Zygentoma > Lepismatidae > Lepisma > Lepisma saccharinum. The sequence continues at coordinate 177,815 of NW_028143008.1, read as the reverse complement.
ATTTTTTTATTAAGCATAGAATTTTGATTTGATTCCCAAGAAATTTTATATAATAAACCAACAACAAAAATACCAAGGCCAAAAATATTAACACACACACACACACACATATATATACACACACAAATCACACTGCTGAACCCAACTTATATTTTTTATTCAGTATAAAGTTTTGAATTGAATCCTAAGAAATTGTATATAATAAACAACAACAAAAATGCCAAATCAAAAATATTGTAATCAATGCAAAAAAAATATATCCAGCCCCAATTGGGCTAAGCACCAAAAGATTTGTAATCTAGACAAATACAGAACTCCCACAAAAATATGCCCCAAATGCCATAGAAAATATAGCATGGAATATTTCACATATAAACATAAAGGTACTTGCTCTGCACAGTCATCAACATTGCCCTCACAACCATCTACATCTGGTCTGAAAAGGAAGCATGAAGCACCTGTTAATGCTGGACCTGCAAAGCAGCCACGCTATGCACCCATCCATAGCAGTTTTAATGGCCAATTAAGAGATTATCGGCTTGTATCAGAGCCAAGATGTGGTATTAAGAATTTTTTGAACAATATAAATTCTGATGTGCAGGCAATTCTTAATGCACAAAATGGCTCTTATAAGCTCTCCCTCAAATTGTTTGCACAATATAAGAAGCCAAATGGCACAAAATTTACACAGCCCCACATAACAGAAACTGTACCCGTATATTCAAATGCAAATTCAGACACAATAATAAGCAGTTTAATGGATCAATTGAACATTAAACACTCTGAATTTGCTGCAAAAGAGTCTGGATGGAGCCTATGCGGTTCTCCACACAAGTTATATGTTAATATTTCTGAATTCAGCCCATTACAAGGATCTACATATTTGCCATTACCTGCCAATATTAAAAACAAAAGAGCCGTGGTTAATATTGAAAATAATGATGATAAATGCTTTTTGTGGTGTATTTTAGCTGCTTTGTATCTAGTTTCAAGGCATCCTGAGAGAATAACTTATTACAAACAATATGAACACAATTTTGATGAGGCAATGGAGGGTTTAGAATATCCAATATCTGTTCAGAATATTGATAAATTTGAAAAAAGGGCCAGGAATATTAATGGCAAACAATTATCTATTAATGTATTTATTTGTTCCACTGGCCGTGGCAATTGCTTGATAGAACCTCTCAGAATCAGTACATTTGATGATGATTCTGCTGTTCCAATTGATTTGCTCTTAATTGAAGGGGATGGCACATATCATTACACTCTGATACACAGTCTTGAAGCTTTAGTGAGAACACAACTAGACAAATCCAATACAATATTTAAGTTGTGCAGAAGATGTTTAAGTGTATTTGATGGTAAAAAATAATAAAAGGGGTTTGTAAAGTGAATGCAGAAATTGCCAAAAACAAGTTAATTGAGCATCTGAAATACTGTAAAAATCATAAACCTGTTCATATGGTGATGCCAATGCCAAGTGAAAATGCAAAATTCAATAAGTTTGAAGCCTTGTTGGAACACCGAGCATATATTGTCTGTGATTTTGAATCAAATCTCAAACCTCTTGAATTCTGCAATCCAGATCCTGAAGAATCTTCAATTACACCATACCAGCTACATGAACCTTCCAGCTTTTATTATGTGGTTGTACAGGATGGTGTTGTTAGTAAAGAATATTCATACATGGGAGCAGATGCCATCAAAATATTTGCACATAGAATAGAAAATGAGTGCCATGACATAGCATCTAATATCTTATTAAAATCAAAACCCATGTTGCCTTTAACAGAGAAACAGATTGAAGATTTCAACAATGCAGAAAAATGCCCGGAATGTGATTCTGAATTTTCAGATACAAATATCAAGGTGAAACACCATTCTCATACAGATGGTAAATTCAAAATGGCCCTGTGCAATAGCTGTAATATTAAGATCCAGAGACCAAAATTTGTCCCCATATTTTGCCATGGAGCATCCAATTATGATTTTCATCATTTGATCAGGTACGAGGGGTTTGACAAGCAGAATTTAAATATTTTAGCTGAAAATGATGAGAAATATATTGCTATTAGCAAAATAATTAAAGTTAATGGTGTTCCTATTCACATAAGATTTCTTGATTCATACAGAATTTTATCTGCTAGCCTGGCTACACTGGCCACTCAATTATCTGATGATCAATTCAAAATTACATGTGCTTTGTTTCCAAATCAGGACCTGAAATTAATTAGGCGGAAGGGTGTATATCCATATGACAATGTTACAGATTTTTCTAAATTTGATGAGTGTGCTCTGCCACCACAACAAACATTTTACAGCAAAATCAGAGGATCTGGAATCACTGATGATGATTATCACCATGCCCAATTGATGTGGAACAATTTAAAATGCCAGACATTTGGTGATTATCACATGGCTTATTTAAAACTTGTTGTGACCCTCTTAGCTGATATACTTCAAGCATTCAGAAAATCTTCCATGCAAAATTATAGACTGGATCCAATATATTTTTACAGTGCCCCGGGCCTAGCATGGGCTGCAATGTTTTTAAACACTAAAAAGCAATTGGATCTGATCCAAGATCAAGATATGTACTTGTTTATGGAGCAATGTATAAGAGGAGGCATGGTGCAATGTTCTCAGAGATATGCCAGAGCAAATAACAAATATATTTCTGATTATGATCCAGCACGGCCATCAAATTATATACTGTATGTAGATGCCAACAGCCACTATGGTTACGCCATGATGCAAAAACTGCCACATGCAGGGCTTGAATGGGTTGAAGATTTTAATATTGAGGATCTTCAGGACTTTGATGACAGTAATTATGGCCTATTCTTAGAGGTTGATCTGACAATTCCTGATGATTTACACAATAAATTTTCTGATCTGCTCCCAATTCCTGAGGTTCAGTGCTCACCTGGCTCTAAACAGAAGAAATTGATGATGACACTGGAGCCAAAACAGGGTTGTGTCATATATTACAAAAACCTTCAGTTCCTGATGCATCATGGTGTCCAAGTGAGCAAAGTTGGAAACGTTTTGAGGTTCAGGCACTCAGAATGGTTGAAATCATATGTTGATACAAACACGGAGCTTCGAATATCTGCAAAAAGCCAATTTGATAAATCTTTGTTTAAATTGATGGTCAATTCTGTATATGGCAAAACAATTGAAAATGTCAGAAAACATACCGATGTTAAAATAATTACTGACCCCAGCCTGAGCAAAAAATTGGTTGCAAAGCCTAATTTCAATTATAGAAGAATTTATGATGAAAATATGGCACTTTTCAACATGAAAAAAACAAAAATTAAGTTTGAAAAACCTATTTATGTAGGGGCTGTAATATTGGAATTGGCCGAATCACATATGTTAACATTGTATTATGATGTGTTGAAACCTTTTTATGGTGATTGTGTAAAATTGATGTACATGGACACGGATAGTTTTGTTCTTGATATTAAAACAGAAGATGTTTATAAAGATATGTCACAGCCTGAATTGCTTGAATATTTTGATACCAGTGAACATACATGGATTCAACCACACAACAAAAAGGTGCCTGGCAAGTTAAAAGATGAGACACTTGGTGATGTTATTGTGGCATTTGCTGGGTTAAGTGCCAAGATGTACAGTTTTAAAACATGTGGTGGTGTTGCTGCCAAAAAGGCCAAGAGCATTGGCAAAGTAACTGTGGAAAAAGAGCTTGAATTTGAAGATTATAAAAATTGCATCAAATCTCAGAGTTTAATCAGAACATCAGAATCCAGAATTCAGAGTGTGGATCACTTATTGACTTCAAATGTTGTAAGAAAAGTGGCTCTGGACCCACATGATGATAAGAGATGCATTTTATCATGTGGCATTCATACTTTACCATGGGGTCATTGTGATTTGAAAAGTGGGAAACAATGCCCAATTCCAGAGCATGATTTGAAATAAATAAACATGCCTATGAACTTATTTGGGTTCAAAAAACAAGGTATTATGGACCTGCGAACACCACAAGCCTCTCCTGATATAATATCTAAACTGAGTGGCTTGTTAATTATTCATCTGAACAGCATACTTACAGATATTGATGATGAAACAGGCAAAACATTGTACATATTTAACAATAATTTAAATCATTACCAATTACCTGTAGGTGGGCAATTGCAATTTATTACAACCCCTGAGGGTGATGTTAAAATTTCAGTAGGGAGAAATATTTACAGAATTAAGCACTCAAACATGATTTCTGGCACTGTTTATACTGTTTCTGCTGGTGACTGCTTATATATTGAGGTCCCTGGATCTTATGACAAGTTTATACCCTTTTTATAGAATTAAGAATCAGATACTCTATAATAAATAACCACTAAACAAAATGCCTAATGATATTTTTGGCCATACAAGACATGAAGATCACAGTGATGAGATTTTGATGCTTGATGTCAGAGTCAAGAAATTAAGAAGTGATTTACAAGCTTTACAAACTACACTCAATGCCAGTCTTCAATTAGAAATTACAAATTTGCAATCACAATGCATGGACCCTCTCCTTAAAATTGATTCTGAACTCAAATTGCTGCTTCAGAAATATACTGACCTGGCCACATTGGATAATTTTCAAAGTTTGGAAGAAGCTGTAGCAGCTCTTCAAGCCAAATTTAAGACCCAGCCTAACAACTCTGAGCAATTGAAACAACAATTGGAAGAGCAAATAAATAATGTCCAGACACAGCTCCAAACAATTATCAAAAGCATAAAATCACAAGAAAATTTTCATCTAGTGATTTCCACTCTAAAGGACAAGATTCAGTCACTCCAAATACCTAATCTAGACCCTCTGAGCAATGCCATAGCCGAGGTTAAAGAAAAAATTGAGACACTTGAAAATTTTATGAAGAATTTGCCATCTTCTGATGCTTTCAATGCAATAACTCGGAGTGTAGCAAATATTAAGCTGCAACTTGAAACATATGAAGATTTTGGAAAAATTCAAAGTTCCATAACCCATCTTGAAGGTACAATAGCAGCAGTGCAAAGTGATTTGGCAAATGTACTAGAATCCCGATTGCCTGGGATTGTAGATACTCTTGTCAGTGTCCAGCACCAAATCACAAAGCTTGAAAACCTCAACACTGAATCTGAACTATCTCATTTTCATCACTTGATTGATGATATCCAAACAAAACTTGAAATTTTACAACAATCAACACCCACTCAGGCAGATATAGCCCTGCTCCAAAATGCTATGCAAAATGTGGCTCATGCTTCTGAATTAAATGATGTGAAATTGGCACTTGAATCTTTGCAAAATACAGTCTCAAATCTTCCTACATCACAGGAACTTAAAAATATTAAGAGGGCAGTGAATAGGATATTGAAATCAGAAGATATCAAGAATATCCAGGCAGAGATCAAACATCTCACACAGACAGTGGCCACTCTTCCAACCAATCAACATATTAATGAATTGCATGCCCTATTTGAGGATATCAGAAGACAGGTCCATGATCTTACTGCTCAAAATTCAAAATTGGCAATTGTTTAAAATTTGCAACAAATTGTAGCTAATATCAAGCAGCAGCTAGGGACCATGGAATCCAATCAAGCAAATGCTCTGTCTGTTTTTGCCACCCAGCTACAAGAAATTGTGCAACAATACAAAAAACTTGTTGTGGACATAAAAATAAAGCCAGGCCATGATGATGTTGTTAGGGCCATCAATGAGCATCTTGAATCTGTAACAAGCAGATTGCTCACAGCAGAAAAAGAAATAACAGGCATAATCGAGAATCCAAAACATTCAGTAATTCTTGAATTGTACAGCATCCCCAACAAAGAATATGATTCTCCATTTACACCAGGTGGCAAAATATATATGCTGTCCCCTGCACAATTTTATTACCAATTTTTTGTTGGGGGCACATTGAGACCAATCAAGATCAAATATTGGCTTCAACCACAGGCACACCACTACCCCACCTTATCAATAACAAATGCTGATAACAAAGTGAAAATCACCAGTGTAGAATTGGAGGATTTTACAGATCCCAATACATTAGAAACAGCCTATGTTGAAGATGATGGCTCTTTGGAATTTAAAATACATATTGGAGACAAATTATATTTAGAAAATCCTGCAGTATCAGCTGCTGAACACCCTATAGTTGCAATATTCTTGTTTACATATTATGTCTAGACAAATTATTGTTGATGAATTACACAGATTGGCCAGACATAATTTTAAGAGACTCCCAGTAGTCACAAAGGGCATAGATGATTTATGGCAGAGCGACTTGATTGAAATGGCAAGTGGACAGTTGAAAAACTTAGACAAAATAAACAAGGGCTACAAGTATCTACTCACTGTAATAGACACATTTTCAAAATTTGCCTGGGCTGTGCCACTCAAATCCCAGACTGGAAAATGTGTTACAGAAGCCATCAGAACAATTATCAATCAGATTGGAAGATCCCCGCGCTATTTGCAAACAGATAATGGCAAAGAATTTTATAATTCAGTGTTTCAACAATTTATTAAAAGCCAGGCAATAAAACATTACTCGAGTTACAGTGACCTCAAGGCCTCAATTGTAGAGAGATTCAACAGAACCTTAAAAAATCTTATGTATAAACAATTTACACTGCAAGGTAATTATAAATGGATTAATATTCTTCCAGAACTTCTACATAAATATAACAACTCTGTCCATTCCACAATCAACATGAAACCCTCTGAAGTAACTTCATCTGATGAGCAAAAATTGATCAGTACTGTTTATTATCCTAGATATCAGGCAACAATAAGAAAGGCCAAATACAAGGTGGGGGATCAAGTAAGAATCAGCAAATATAAGCACTTATTCAAAAGAGGCTTTACAAGAAACTGGAGCACCGAATTATTTACAGTGGTTCAAATTAAACCCGGGACCCTTAACACATATATAATAAAGGATCACCGAGGAGAAATTCTCAAAGGCAGGTTCTATGAACAAGAGCTCAGCAAAACTAAACAGCCTGACACATATCTCATAGAAAAAATTATCCGCAGAAAAGGCAACAAATTATTTGTCAAATGGCTAGGACTTCCAGAACACAGCTGGATCGATGCAAACAAAATAATAATATGAGCACCTGGGATGTTATAAAGAGGCTGCCAGAACCTGAACAGCAGAATAAGAGAAATGGCAAGTTGCTACCTGATAATATTAGGTGTCTTATTGTTGGGCCATCGGCTTGTGGTAAAACTACACTAATGGTTGATAATTTTTTATTGGCACCCAACTGGTTAGACTGGAAAAACAGGCACTTGTATATCTTCTCTAAGAGCTTGGAACAATTAAAATATCAGCAGCTGATGAAGCTATATGATGGATTGGATATTGCCACTTTTGAACCAGATGTTAAGCCACTTCATGAATGTCTCGATAATTCTGTTGTTGTGTTTGATGACATTATACTGGATAATCAAAACAAGGTTAGGAATTTCTTTACACAGGGCCGACACAAAAACATTGATTGCTTCTACCTGGCACAGACTTTTTCAAAAATACCCAAGCAACTGATCCGAGACAACAGCAATTTTATATGTGTGTTTCATCAAGACCATACCAACCTCAAACACATACATGATGAATATGTAGGTGGGGACCTGAGCTACAATGATTTTTCTAAGTTTTGCAGCAGGTGCTGGAACCAGGACAGTTATGGGTTTGTCACAATTGATATGACAAGAACACCCAATAGTGGCAAATACAGAAATAAAATCAACAATTTTCTAGACATTGAAACATATATAAATAAACATGAAAAGGCCAATTATTGATGGTCTTAAATTAAAAGATTATCTTGTAAAAAGATTTAAAGGATGGAAATCAGAGAACCGAGGAATTTATGAAAAACACAAACAAACAGAACAGCCCATAATTGATGCCATTGGTGAATTAGGTAAAAATATCAAAACTGTTACAGAGCAAAATCAAAATTTGATCACAGAGCTTGTACCTATAGCTGCAAGAAACATATTAGATTATCCATTCACCCCACTTTCCAATATTCATACACCTAGTCCTATTGCTCCTAGAAGAATTGAAGCTACTCAGGATCCTATTGAATTGGGTCTTCTTGCTCAAAAATATTTAACCACACCTAAAGACAATAAAGATGAGGTTTTTGGCTTATATGCTGACACAGAGCGGGATGGTAGCATCATACATAGAATTGGCAATTTCAGAGTAACATTTATGGGAGATGATCTGATTGTATATTCAGAATCTCATCTTGGAGAAAAAGGTGCTTTTGTTAAGTACCCCGGAACACCTGGATTGTGGGAACTGATGACTAGGAAAAGGCCTGGCAGCTATACAGATCAAGATTATGAATATTACAAAGAAATATTAATAAAATCAGATGCTCTATACCAGAACAATGATCCCACACAAAAAAGAGTCAAGTCTAGCAGTGGAGCAAAATACAATAATTTAATCAAGCCCATATGGTCACAGATCAAGACTGGCAGTGGAATCAAACAATACAACACCCTGCCTAAAGAATTTGTGTGGGTTGATGATGTCAGGAAACTTGTAGATAGGTTATTGGTGATAGCTGGGGAGGAAAATGCTGGCAACCACAATTTTTACAATGAAAAGGTTGGAATTATGGACATGATAAGCACCAAATTGTCTAATTTTATAGTAAATGACACTAAGGGGATTGGATATCTTATAAAAATTATTAATACTCTACCACCTAAATTTTGGAATATTTCTGAGGGTCGGGGCCTTGTTAATGACATTATAAACAAGTTGCCATTTGAACTACATATTCCAGGCTATCAGTATTGTGGTCCAGGCACAAAATTGGACCATAGATTAAACAGAGGTGATCCTGGTGTTAATCCCCTAGATGCTGCTTGTAGAGACCACGACATAGCATACAACACACATTCTGATCTTGACAAGAGACATGTTGCAGACAAGAAATTAGAAGAGGCTGCATTTGGCAGATATGTAAGCAAAGGTGCTTCTTTGAGTGAAAAAATAGCAGCATTGGGAACCACCATAGCTATGAGCACCAAACAAAAATTGGGGTGGGGGTTGTGAACATGTATATAATAAACCTACAATGAAGGCCAAGGGTGTTATGTATCAAATACCTTATGCAGGTCTCAAATCTCTTAAAACTATTGACAGTCTTTTAACCAAAAAGCAGCGCAAGAAAAAAAATTCTTGTCTTGCAAAGGGGCATGGTATGAAATTGTTACTTAGTACCCCCCAATTAAAAAAATTACAGCAATCAAGAAAAAAATCACATGTGGGGGGATTTATATTTACCATCCCTGCCATCTTAGCTGCTCTCGGGGCTGTGGGGAGCTTTGCTGGGGGATCAGCCGCAATAGCAAAAACAGTAATAGATGCCAAGAAAAATAGGGCAGAATTAGATGAGCAGAAGCGCCATAACCTGGCCATTGAGAAACAAGGCAAAGATGTTAAAAAAGCCTTGAATAAGTTTAAAAAAACAAGAGCCGCTTACAAACCAAGATATTGAAGCTTTAATCAAGCCACTTGGCATCAAACATTTTAGAGGTGTGTACATGTCTGATTCTTTACCAGAACAACCACTCAACAAAGAGTGTGGTATTGTTAATTTGGATGAGTACAAAAATCAGGGCACTCACTGGATTTGTTATCTTAAATATTTAAAAAATGAGGCATTTGTGTTTGATTCATTTGGAGGTGTTCCACCTGAAAATTTAATAAAATATCTAAATTCATCTAATCTTTATTACAATAATGAGATGGTATTCCATCTCACCAGCCAAAATTCAATATTGAAACTCAAATTGCATGATGACATAGTGTATCCCAAAACAATAGCTCTCAGAGCATTTTATGGCATGTACCTAATCCCTAATATTACACACCACAACAACAAAATTGCAGTAGGGGATCAAAAAATTGTCATCACTCCAGGGCAATATAATCTCTCCACTCTAAATGCTCAATTACCTAGAGGTGTAGTGTTAAGTCAAAATTCTGTCACTCACAGAGTAGAAATTGTATCTGCCACAGAAACAGTGGATCTGGCTACTATAGGAGAGCTGTTAGGCTTTGAGAACAACACAAAACTTGAACCAGGCATCAAACACACTGCTATGAATATACCCAAATTCTTGGCCATTGAGACTCTGAATATTCACTGTAATGTGGCTGAGGGTATGATCACCAAATCAAATGGCATAGGCACTCACAAACAAACAGGCATCATTGCAACATTCAAACCTAATTCTGAATTTATGGAGCCTATTATCTACAATCCATCCCCAACATTATATTTTCCTGTGTGTCATAATAGAATAGATAATATTGAATTGATGGTCACTAATGAAAAAGAAGAATTAGTTGATTTTGCTGGAGCCACAACAACTGCAATCATAGAGATTAACATTTAAATAAAAATACATACAAGAAAAAAATGGAAAATATTGAGAGTTATGAGCTACAATCATTCCCCCCAAACAGGAGGACATTTGCAAATTTAAATCAACCCAACACAGAGATTGAGGTTGATCTTGATGTAGGGGATGGATTTATACACCCCCACAGAGCAGATCTATACATCAAATTTGATGTTGTAAAGCTCGATGGAACAGATTATCCGGCAAATTCAAATATAAGACTTGTAGACAATTTTGTGCCACATCTATTCTCTGAAATTGAGATCAGAAAGCATGGCGTTGTTATAAACAGAGTGGATTATCCCGGAATTACCTCCACAGCTTTGGCCACATTAAAATTATCCAAAACCGAGGTTTCTTACTACAAAATCGGTGGAGTTGAGGCTGGTGATAAAATTATATCTAAAAGCCACACAGTGCTGTTCCCGATGCGCCTATTGCCAGGATTCTTCTCGGATTTCAAAGATATTATGTGGAAGGGTGGGTTAAGAATTACATTTAGAAGAGCTGCAAATGATAACAATGCTTTGATGAGGTACAGTGCAATAAACTCTACAGGAGAAGCTCTGCCTAATACCCTACCAGATGCAGGCAAATGCATTATTCAGACTATGGAGTTAAGAATCCCAGTTGTTGAATACGAGGCCAGCTATGCTCTTAAATACAAAGCAGATATAATAAAAAATCCACAGGTTCCTCTACAATTTTATACATATCAATGTGTACAGAAGCCCGCAACTGGTTCTTATTATGAGTTTGATGCTACAAATTCATTCTCCAGTATTCAATACGACATGCCTGATTTTGTAGTGGTATTGTTTCAGACTGGGAGACACAACAATCAGGAAAAAAATTCAAGCAAATTTGATAACTGCAACATCAAGAACATATATCTTAAAAATGGCAGAAGTGAGGTCTTTCCTAGAGAAAATTACAATTTAGACATGTCCAAGAATGATTTCCTCAAATTATATGAGGCATTTACTTCATTCAAGAGGGTCACTACTGGCAATACTGACATGTATTACACACCAGATGAATTCAAAGCACAGAGACCCATGTTTGTAATCAACACTTCAAAAAGAAAACAAGTTGTGGTTAATGACAGGACAAACATTAAAATTATCTGTGAATTCCATGAGGCATTACCTGATGACACCATATGTAGTGTTGTTCTCATAGGTGAAAAATCATATGTTTATGATGTAAGAAATGAGAGAGTCACGGAGCAATTCTAGAGGGGCTCTGCATATTACATTGTTTTAATATTAGATAAACAAATTGAAGCTGGTATCCAATTGAACTTAAACCGGAAGTAAATATGTATGGGTGGGTGGGTGTAGGTGTGTGTATCTTGGCCTAGTTTTAAGTGTGGCCAAAAAAATATCAAGAGGGGCCATATTTTTAACAAGCTTATGGACAACAATCTCACAGAAGTGCCTTTTATAAGTGTAGGCACATCAATCTGAGGGGGGTCATACTTTCACAGGAAATTTTTGAGGGAATTTTTACAAAAATCTTGGATTAGACAGAGTTCCACACTTGAGCAAAAAGCTCATATGGGCATGTTGAGCTAGTTTTAAGTGTAGCCAAATCTGCTTGAGGGGGGTTCATACTTTCTCGGGTTTATCCTATATACTTTCCCACTACTCACTAACACAATTGTAAAGGGGAACGTTTTCTGTTGTGGTGTTTTTTAATCAATATCTATTAAATGAATGACACCAGGGGATGCTGTTGTTATACGTAGATCGTATGCGACGTCGTCTGTGCATGGTCTGGTGAGGTGCACATCCATCTTGCAACAAACTCCAAAACTAAATGCTAAGAGCTCTAAACTTGAACCTCCTAACCTAACCACATGTGCATTATTAGACCCAAGCAGAATTGTAGGTCAGGAATTTCCTTTGATGCTATACGTCATCGTGGAGAAGCTCGACACGGGGAAAAGAGCAAGTTTGACTTAAATGCGTTCGATTTCTGTTTATTGTAATGTTGTTTTGAAGGGGATCTTCTTGTCAATTGTAATCATGCCTGACTGTGGTGAAGCAAGCTGTGAAAACTATAATGAGAAACATGGACGTCCGGGAGGGGTGCAAGGGGGCTACGGTTCGTTTGGAAAATGAAAATTACCCAAAAATTACATATTTCACACATATAATTGCATTTCAGCCACAAAAATATGTCTTAATTATTGCATGAACATGATAACTTCAAATTGACGCAATGTTTCTTGAGAGGGATAACATCAGTATGGGGGAACATGTACCTTGCTTGCCCCCCCCCTTGGAAAAGATACCTTGCTTGCCCTTCCCTGGAAAAATTCCTGCGGACGTCCATGACCAGAAACCTGAAGGAAGTGATATAAAATATCATAAATTTCTATCCAACAATTGCGTAAGTAAACAGTGGATTCATGTTTGAAGACGGAAAGACAAAATTTATATTAAAAATACGAGCGTGTGCAGCCCATTTTAGTGAAGATGAGCAAGATCTAAAAGCAGAACTCATGTGTTTTTTATTAAATAAAGTGCAGAAACCAACCGTAGACACACCGCTAAAATTACACCCAATTACATTAGTACCAAACAAGTAGTCGTGTAGTGAATTCTCCTAAACCTTCATCTTCTCAAAGTGATACACTTGTAGGACGTGCTGACAGGGGTTTTTCCTTAAAATAAAATATAAATTCAACATTTATGTATTTCTCTAAAATATATGTTTAAAAGTGTACACCTTAGGTGCACCATATTTAGTCCATTTGATGACGAAAATGTATTTGCAGGCGGGTTTGTGGACAAATCCATCCGACTTTTGGGGGGGGGGCTGGCGAGCTTTTATGTGATGACAATTTGACGTTAACAGTACAGCATTGGATACAGGTATTACAGGTATTACCAATTAACCATTGCTGTTATATAAATAGCAATTGTAGACTACCAATGGAATGTAACGGGTAATATCTATTAATGGGGGAATGTGCTATATCCAATCTTACATATTAGACCTTACATTGACACGCCAATTCTGATGGGAGATTGAGGATTATACTTGGGGAGTGTGGGGGACAATATCCAACTCTTGGCTATAAGTATTAAGCCAATTTTTGTTATGGTGGAATGAGCATTAAATTGTTAGGGATATCTGTCTCTTGAGTGAAGAAATGATAATTAAGTATAAAGGAAAGGATGGATAATTATTGAAAATCAGGAAGAGGAAATTAGTAATATTAAATATGTCATTATTCCCAGACAGTTAGCAATCAGCCCAGTCAGGAAAGATGGCACAGTTTAATTTTATCAACCCTCTTCATCTTGAAGCCCTACAGTTTTTAGGTACTGCACGGGAAGGCATATCTAAATTTATTGATCGTTTTGACAGTTTATGTACTTCAAGTCAACTGAAAGTATGTTACCCAGCATCTCCACCACATATCGTACCTTCAGTTACCTGAAACCTGTATGCTCCTTGGGTAGCATACTCTCGGTACTGGGATCGATTTCCTGGGGTGTGTAAGCTATTACATCTTAGGCTCAGGCGCGTGTCCAAGATTTTCGTAAGAGGGGGTTATGGTTTCCAACACATTTTCCAGTTCACAGGTCATCTTTATCTGGCAATAATATGCACTTATTATTAATATGACTTAATTGGATTGGTTTGGATTGATTTAAAAATTGTTTGGGTGCGTCGGCACTAAAGGCATTTTGCACCCTTCAATGTATACGGGGAAGTAGCCCCTTATCTAAAATTATGACTAAAATATTAAAAAGGGGTGTAAATAGCCCCTTGGGAAAACATTAAAATTGCAAGGTTGTAAAAAGACCTGCACGAGACAAACACAACACATTAAAAAGTCAGAACAACCAAACTAAAAACCTCCTTACAGACGGTGGAAGAGTCCAGCTCTTCGTAAAAAACTAAAAACATTTGATAAAATGATGCTGTCATCACCCAAGAGGGATGACAAACAGCCGGAAATGTTAAAAATCTGCCGGAGGTAAGCAAGATCGACACATTCCACGAGAATGTGTCGAATGCTTAAAGTAACATTACAAACACGACATAACGGAGGGTCCAGCCTTTGCAGCTAATGACTATGTGAAAGACGGCTGTGTCCTAGACGCATGCGAGTTAGAGTGACTTCTTCTCGCCGAGAGGGACGGGACGAGGAACGCCAAGCACCTGTGGTGGGCTTAATAGCGTGAAGCTTGTTCCCCGTTTCCGTATCCCACTCGGCCTGCCAAGTCTCATGAAGGCGACAGCGGAACATGTTCTGCAGGTCGCTAGCTGGCAAAAGGTGGACGAGAACATCGCCGTCCGCATCAGCAGATTTGGCGGCAGCATCAGCTGCTTCGTTCCCCTGAATGCCTACGTGGCTAGGGACCCAACAGAAGTGTACATCGGCACGGGCAGATAGGGACACAAGCCGTCTGAATATGCGTTGCGCTACCGGATGCCGGGAATACGGCGAATCCAGGGTCTGCAACACGCTGGTCGAATCACTGCATACAAGGACTTTCTTCAGACCATTGACGTCTGCAAAGTCCAGTGCATTTAGAATGGCGTACAACTCTGCCGTATAGATGGAACAGGCAGGATGTAGCAAGTAACTGGAACTTTGGGAGTGTAGGACGAAGGCGCAACCAACTGATTCGAATGTCTTGGACCCATCCGTTTAAAACACATTAAAATTGGGGTGCTTCGCACGAAGTTCTAACCACCGTTGCTGGTATACAACCATTGCTGTCTCTGACTTTGGAAGGGCAGTCAGAGAAAAATCGATAGAAGGTGCAGGAAACTCCC
Organism: Lepisma saccharinum; assembly: GCF_977018435.1. Classification (NCBI taxonomy): domain Eukaryota; kingdom Metazoa; phylum Arthropoda; class Insecta; order Zygentoma; family Lepismatidae; genus Lepisma; species Lepisma saccharinum. Next base: position 162,553 of record NW_028143008.1, on the reverse strand, counting down.
AGGTAGGGACATGCGGAATGAGTGGAGAGACGCCAGGAAGATCACTGTCAACACTAAGTGCTGACAGGATCTCGTCTGCACGAACACCAAATGGTCTAGTGACACTAGGGTGGAGCCGATACCTTGCCAGCCTACCCTCGTCTGAGATGGTGTGGGATGAAGGATGTGAAGGCATCGAGCGAAGATGGAGGAAGTAGTTAACTACCAGCCGATGCCTCTACATACAAACTAGCGACTGGACTGGTCCGAAAGGCACCAGTGCACACACGTATACCAGCATGGTGGACAGTGTCTTGGATGCGAAGTCTAGATGGGCGAGCAGAAGAATACACAACACATCCATAATCTAGCTTCGACCTGATGAGTGCACGGTATAGACGAAGCAATACCGTCCTATCAGCACCCCAAGAAGTATGAGATAAAACGCGTAAAAGGTTGAGAACTCGAAGACCATAGAACTTTAACTGGCGAAGGTGAGGTAGCCATGTTAATTTCTTATCGAAAATGAAGCCCAGAAAGCGGACCTCATTCACGAAGCACAGGGGAGATTTCCCCATGTACAGGTCAGGGTCTAAATGACATGTACGCTGACGACAAAAGTGTACACACACGGATTTCTCGGATGAGAAGGTGAAACCTGTTTGGGAGGACCACTCAACCAAACGGTTTATCGTCAGTTGGAGTCGACGAGAAGCTGACGCGAGATTCCGTGAGCGACAAAAGATCGTGAGGTCGTCTACATAGAGGAGGCCATGTACTGGGGAAAGAATGTTTGCCATAACACTGTTGACTGCTATGGCAAACAGAGTCACACTAAGTACGCTGCCCTGCGGGACACCGTTCTCTTGTTCGTGAAGATCCGAGAAAATGTTCCCAACACGTACGCGGAAAAAACGATCTGATAAAAATTTTCAGTAAAGTACGCCATATGGCCACGCACGCCCCAAGAATGGAGCTGCTTTAGGATGCCAAAGCGCCACGTTGTGTCATATGCTTTTTGGAGGTCAAAGAAAACTGCAACTAAATGTTCCTTGTTGAGGAATGCATCCTGAATATGTGTTTCCAGCTGAACCAGATGGTTCAGTGTGGAACGGTTGGAGCGAAAACCACATTGAAAATTACTTATCAATGAGTTTTCCTCCAAAAACCAGGTTAGACGCTTGTTGATCATGCGTTCCATCAACTTGCACACACACCTAGTTAAGGCAATAGGCCTATAACCCGAGGCTGCGGTGCGTTGTTTACCTGGTTTCAGGATGGGAACAATAATAGCTTCTTTCCAGGAAGTGGGGAAAGAGTCCTCCAACCAAAGCCTGTTGAATACCGTCAGAAGGAAATTTCTTGCTCCAATGGGCAGATGACGAAGCATCTCATAGTGGATCTTGTCCACTCCAGGAGCTGTATTCTTAGAATCTCGAAGCGCCTGATCGAACTCCCGTTCAGTGAATGGAGAGTTGTATGGCTCGGTGTTATGACTTCGAAAAACTAGAGGTCGTCGTTCCTGACGTTCCTTCTCATGAAGGAAACGTGATGCATAATTTTCCGAGCTACAAGCATAAGAAAACTGTGTGGGCAAGATATTAGCAATGTCTCCGGAATCTGTGTACAACGTCCCATCGTGCTCCAGAACGCTCAGAGGAGTAGATGCACCCCCCTGGATGCGACGTACTTTGGTCCAAACGGCTTTCGACGAAGCCTGCTTCGTCAGAGAAGACACGTATTGGACCCAGCACGCCTTCTTACTGGCTCGAATGAGCCGACGGGCACGGACACGTTTAATGCGGAACTGCTCGAGGTTTGCGGCAGTGTGGTTCCTATTAAATCGATCTAGGGCATGATTGCGGTCTTTAATGGCTGCACTGATCTCCGCAGTGGAATGGAGGTGCGTGCAGCATCATGCACTCTTGACACAAATATATCTAAGGCGTCGATTGGTGGTAAAGTCGACGCTAGATCGACTTCAAGGTCCACTGCACGCTCAAATGCAACCCAGTCGGCCCGACTGAGATGCCAGTGAGGGTGTTGTTCATGTGATTGCTGAAGATGTTCGAAAGTTAGAAGCAGTGGGAAGTGATCACTCCCACAGAGATCAGGGTGAACGCTCCAAGATGTGGTAGGAGCAAGGCTGGGACTGAAGAAGGTCAAGTCCAACGCACAGTGTGTGCCTGAGGAAGGACTGAAATATGTGGGAGTCCCATCATTCAGCAACGTCAAACCTGATGCTTCACGGAATTGATCTATAATTTGACCCCGGGGCTCTGTACGAACGGAGCCCCACAAACGATGGTAGGAATTGAAATCGCCCAAAAGAACTACAGGAGACGGAAGATGTTCGAATATAGAAAGGAGGTCCTCAAGAGAGAATCGCTCCTCCCTTGTGATGTAGACACTGCAAACGGATATTGGCTGTGGTAGGTGGACCCGCACGGCGACAGCTTGGAGGGGGGTGGTGAGAAAGATTGGCGTTGAGTGGATGTTATCTCGAACACCGATTGCAACACCACCGTGTGCACGACGACCCTCAGGAAGCTTGTCGGTGCGGTAAAGCGTGTACCCGTTCAAAATCACGGATTCATTTGGACGAAAAAGTGTCTCTTGGAGACATATGATGGCAGGGGCAAATTCAGATATAAGAATTTGCAGTTCCTCGAGATGCGTTCGGAAACCGTTAAGGTTCCACTGGAGACAATAAGTCATATCTGTAGGTAAGATTGTTACCTTTTAAGGCGTACTTTATTTCTAGGCCCTGTCACCTTGATAAATTCTTCATCCGCGGCTTCGTCCTGTATCATGTCCTCGGGTAAGGACACAGAGGGCGAAGGGGATGAAGGGGGAGTGTGGGCGGGTGCCTTCAGCGCCCGCCGGGCAGCTTTCAGCTGCGCTTTAAGTTTCAGGGTGGTCGATGCCGCCCTGACTGGAGCGCTACTGGATTTGAGAAAGTATTCTTTTCTGTGTACCTGCTTGATCTTCTTCTCTGTGGAGCGAGGCGTGGTTGCTGGTTTCCTCGAAGCAGGGCGAGCCTCTACGGGAAGCGTTGTAGTTTGAGTGGACACTTCGCTGGTTTCTACACCCACACTGCGGCGGGTAAGAGCAGCTGCAGCAACTGTAGCGAATGGCACAGGTAAACTGGTGCGTATACTTTCGCGGAGACGTTGTTTTGCTTCACCAGCGGAGATTTTCTCTATAACGACCAAATCTCTGATTTTCTTCTCTTGTTGGAAAGAGGGGCAGTCACGATGCCAGACTGGGTGCTCGCCTTTGCAATTAATGCATTTGGGACCAGAAGAACAAGGTTCGGTCCCATGATCAGGCAGACTACACTTACCACAAAGGGCGGTAGTGGCCTTGCAGGAAGGCTGAGTGTGCCCAAAGTGCTGGCATTTGAAACATCGCATCGGGTTAGGGATGTATTGTCGGACTTTTAGTCTCAAATATCCAGCATGTACAATATCTGGGAGAGTGGTCGTTTGGAAGGTCAAAATAATGGAAGCAGTTGGAACAAGTTCTCCGGACTTTCGTGTCTTGATTAGCTGCACTGCGGTGACATGTTGGTCTGAGAGTGCTTCAAGGATCTCTTCCTCCTCAGCGTTTAGCAGATCCCAGTGGCGAATCACACCTTTACTACTGTTAAGTTGACGGTGAGGTTCAACATTAACAGGGAAGTCGCCCAAAGATCTTAGCTTTAAAAGGTTGTTTGTCTGGCGATCTGTGCTGGTGTGGATCAGTAGACTCCCGTTTCGCAGCTCTTTATTTCTGGTACGTCTGAACCAGCGGCGTAGTCTAGCTGTTTCTTGATAAGGAACGGTGACAAGTCCTTTAATGTAGCAGCTCCATGTTTCTTGGTTGTTGCAGATTCATCGGTACTCTCGGTCTTCTGCACAATACTAATCACAAGATAACGTGGCACAGTAGTGTGGTTGGTGATATAACCAGGACCACTTACAAGTGTAGAAAAGAAGAGGTTATTTGATTGAACAATCTGATTTGCCTACACTTAAAACAATGCCAAGAGGGACTTATACCCCAATTCTTCAAGTGTGATATGCTCTTAATTTTAAGAAATTTTGAATTCTAGTGTAGAAAAGATGAATCCCCCTCAGACAGATTTGCCTACACTTAAAACAATGCCAAGTTCCCATATCATCTTATTGTTTATAGTGTGTTTTTCTGTCAAAATCCCAGGAATCTTGAATTCAAGTGTAGAAAAGATGAGCCTCCCCTCAGATTGATTCTGCCATGTGTATATTGATATAAAGCTCATAGCTCCTGGGTTCTGAGACCCAGTAGAGTATAGTGCCTAGCCCCATGATTTTTATTCTCTTGTAATCAAGAGGCTTCTGGGTTTGAGTCCTGATAAAATGTGAGGCCTCCTCTGATTGCAAAATGTTAATATTGTTGCTTTGTAAACAAGAGGCTCTGGGTTTGAGTCCTGATAAAATATGTAAGATTGAAATACATGTGGCAAAATAATATCTCCACACGTGAGATTTTGAGAATAATTACTGCTAGTTGATATACAACTGATAGCTCCCAGATCTGAAACCTGGTAAAAAGTGTTATACAACAGCATAAAAGAGCAAAATTATTTTATATTGGGGATCACCAGAGCCTAGTTACTGCTGTTGTTTGGGTATAAAAGCACCAGCTCAGCCACTCACTGCTGTTATAATTGTTTTGGCTACACTTGAAATTAAGCAAAAAATACCTATATTTTTATGCAGGCAAAACTGCCCGATCAATACAATAGGAGAGGAGTGGGCAAACATAATTAATTGCTTGCATGTTCTTCTAATCTTTTGATCAGTCCCATGTCTCGGCCAGCAATAAATCATGCATGGCTGACAGATTTTATATGCTTGCATGCATAAGATAAAATCTACACTGTGCCCCTTTCAGAGAAAATTTGCCATGCCAGCAGATATAATCTCCAATTTACTGGAAGAGTACAGAACTTCACTTTTGCATGTCAGAGCCAATTCATTTTGCCTTCTTCTGTTAATATGTGCCTGAGAGAGGTACAAGAATATTTATTGCATATTTTCAAAGTCCCACTTTAAAATGTATTTAGCTGATATAGAACTCATAACTCCTGGGTTCTGATGCTCAATAGAATGTGGACATAGTTCCATGGCTTTTATTGCCTTGTAATCAAGGGGCTTCTGTGTTTGAGTCGGCCCTCTAGAATTACTCTGTGACTCTCTCATTTCTTACATCATAAACATATGATTTTTCACCTATGAGAATAACACTACATATGGTGTCATCAGGTAATGCCTCATGGAATTCACAGATAATTTTAATATTTGTCCTGTCATTAACCACAACTTGTTTTCTTTTTGAAGTATTGATGACAAACATGGGCCTCTGTGCTTTGAATTCATCTGGTGTGTAATACATGTCAGTATTGCCAGTAGTGACCCTTTTGTATTATGAAAATGCATCATATAATTTGAGGAAATCATCCTTGGACATGTTTAAATTATAATTTTCTCTAGGAAATACCTCATTTCTGCCATTTTTAAGATATATGTTCTTGATGTTGCAGCTATCAAATTTACTTGAATTTTTTTCCTGATTATTGTGTCTTCCAGTCTGAAACAGTACCACCACAAAATCTGGCATGTCATATTGTATACTCGAGAATGAATTTGTAGCATCAAACTCATAATAGGTACCAGATGCGGGCTTCTGTACACATTGATATGTATAAAATTGTAGAGGAATCTGTGGATTTTTTATTATATCTGCTTTGTATTTAAGAGCATAACTGGCCTCATATTCAACAACAGGGATTCTTAGCTCCATAGTCTGAATAAAGCATTTGCCTGCATCTGGTAGGGTATTAGGCAGAGCTTCCCCTGTAGAGTTTAATGTACTGTACCTCATCAAAGCATTGTTATCATTGGCAGCTCTTCTAAATGTAATTCTTAAACCACCCTTCCACATAATATCTTTGTAATCTGAGAAGAATCCTGGCAACAGGCGCATCGGGAACAGCACTGTGTGGCTTTTAGATATAATTTTATCACCAGCCTCAAATCCACCTATTTTGTAGTAAGAAGCCTCGGTTTTGGATAATTTTAATGTGGCCAAAGCTGTGGAGGTAATGCCGGGATAATCTATTCTGTTTATAACAACACCATGCTTTCTGATCTCAATTTCAGAGAACAGATAACTAACTAACTAACTCTCTAGCCTTCTTAAACCCGAAGGTTCATGGCTGCAGCAACACAGGCCTTCCATCTGTCCCTATCTTGAGCAAGATCTATATACTCTTTTCCATCCCTACCGATTTCCCTTAGGTCCATCTCGACGTTGTCCCTCCATCTTCGTCTTGGCCTTCCTACAGGTCTCTTACCATCAGGTTTCCCAACAAGAATCCTGTAAACTCCTCTTTCCTCTCCCATTCGTGCCACATGGCCTGCCCACCTAAGTCTTCTTGATTTAATTATTCTAATAATGTCTGGACATGAATACAAAATATGTAGTTCTAAATTATGTAACCTTCTCCACTCACCTGTCTCCTCATCCCTTTTAGGTCCAAATATTTTCCTAAGGATCCTATTTTCAAATACTCTCAATTTGTGTTCCTCTTTTAATGTAAGGGACCAAGTTTCACACCCATATAATACTACAGGCAATATTACTGTTTTGTATATTTTAACTTTTAGTTTCTTAGATATTAAACGAGAAGACAAATGTTTATGAAGAGAGAAGTAACATGCATTTCCTGAATTAAGCCTACTTTTTATTTCCTCTTTAATATAATTTTCATTTGTTAATATTACTCCTAAGTATTTGAATTTGGAAACTGTTTCAAACGATTTGTTATCAATAATTAGATTTTGATTATTACCTAACACTTGGTTTCGGCCTGTAAGCATATATTTAGTTTTCTCTTTGTTAACTTCCAAACCTATCTCTTTAGCAGTTTTGAAAAATATTTTAGCATTATTCTTAATTGTATTCACATCATCCCCCAGGAAGTCTACATCATCTGCATATGCTAACAACTGAGTCACACCATTTAATTTTAGTCCTTCTTTAGTTTCGTTTACCTTCCTAACAGCATATTCTAAGGCAAAATTAAAGAGCAATGGAGATAATGCATCTCCTTGTTTTAACCCATCATGAATTGTAAATTTGTCAGACATATTAATACCTACACGAATTTTACTTTCTGTTTCACTGGTGCATATTTTTATCATACTAACAAGCTTCTTAGGTATTCCAAACTCTACTAATATATTATATAATTTATCTCTTTTGACCGAATCATATGCTTTTTTGAAATCAATGAATAGCTGATGGACATTTTGATTATATTCCCATTTTTTCTCAAGTGTCTGTCTGATGTGAAAAATTTGATCTGTAGTTGATCTGTTACGTTTAAATCCACATTGATAATCACCTATAATTTCATTAGCATATGTGGTTAGTCTTGTTAAAAGAATGTTAGATAATATTTTATATGTTGTTGAGAGTAGAGAAATTCCACGGTAATTATTGCAGTTCATTTTATCACCTTTTTTAAACACAGGAACAATTATGGATTCTTTCCACTGTTGAGGGATTTCTTCTTTATTCCATATTAAACACATTAATTTATGAATTTGACATATTAATGAATTTCCACCATATTTAATTAACTCAGCTGGTATTAAATCAATGCCAGGTGCTTTGTTATTCTTTAGCCTTTTAATAGCATCTTTAACTTCAGTCAAGTTAGGTTCTGGAACTAAAGGTTCTGCTGTGTGGACTTCATTTACTTCTGATTTATCTCCTACATGGACATTTAAAAGGTCATTAAAGTAGTTCTTCCATCTATTTAGAATATCGCTTGGGTCAGCTAGAAAATCACCGTCTTTATCTTTTATCAAGTTTACTTTAGGTTGCCACCCCTTTCTAAACTCATTTACACCTTTATATAAATCTCTGATATTTTTATTTTTGCTGTTTATTTCAATTTCGTTAATTTTGCTTTTCAAGTAATCTCTTTTTTTACTTCTAAACGTGTGGTTAACTTCTCGCTTTATTCTATTATAATTGTTTAGATTTGTATCATCAGAGTTATTTAACCACCTAAGTCTAGCCTGATTTCTTATTTCTATTAGATTATGACATTCATTATCAAACCATGGCTTACTTTTTCTCGGTTTATGGTATCCTATACTTTCTTTAGCTGCTGATTCTATTGCATTACGTATGTGCTCCCAATTCTTATTTACGTCTGTTTCATTTATATTCTCATCATCATTTAAATCCTGCAAAACATCAAATCTATTTGACAGTTTAATTTGGTAGTCTTTCTTAATTCTTTCATCAGTAAACTTTCCTGTATCAAATTTTAGAACTTTTAGATTTTGTTGCTTATGATTTATCACTGAGAGTCTTTCTCTTAATTTAGCAATTACTAAATAATGGTCACTGGCACAGTCAGCACCTCTATGTGTACGAACGTCAATTATACTAGTATGCCTTCTCTTATCAATGAGAATATGATCTATCTGATTATGAGTTTTACCATCTGGAGAAGACCAGGTATATTTATGGATATCTTTATGTTTAAAAGTGGTACTTTTCACAATTAAATTCTTTGAGGTTGCAAAAGTAATCAATCTTATACCATTATCATTACTTAATTCATGAAGACTTTCTTTACCAATTGTGGGTTTAAATGTCTCTTCTTTGCCAATCTGTGCATTACAGTCACCTAACAGAATTTTCATATCATACTGAGAAAATTTATCAAAGACCTGTTCTAACTCTGTATAAAAATCATCTTTAGTATTATCATATTTATCTTCCGTTGGTGCATGTATGTTTATTAAAATAATTTTACACCACCTAACCTGTAAAACTGCATCAGAGAACAGATGCGGCACAAAATTGTCCACCAATCTTATATTTGAATTTGCCGGATAATCTGTACCATCGAGCTTTACAACATCAAATTTGATGTATAGATCTGCTCTGTGGGGGTGTATAAAGCCATCCCCTACATCAAGATCAACCTCAATCTCTGTGTTGGGTTGATTTAAATTTGCAAATGTCCTCCTGTTTGGGGGGAATGATTGTAGCTCATAACTCTCAATATTTTCCATTTTTTTCTTGTATGTATTTTTATTTAAATATTAATTTCTATGATTGCAGTTGTTGTGGCTCCAGCAAAATCAACTAATTCTTCTTTTTCATTAGTGACCATCAATTCAATATTATCTATTCTATTATGACACACAGGAAAATATAATGTTGGGGATGGATTGTAGATGATTGGCTCCATAAATTCAGAGTTAGGCTTGAATGTTGCAATGATGCCAGTTTGTTTGTGAGTGCCTATGCCATTTTATTTGGTGATCATACCCTCTGCCACATTACAGTGAATATTCAGAGTCTCTATGGCTAAGAATTTGGGTATATTAATAGCAGTGTGTTTAATGGCCGGTTCAAGTTTTGTGTTGTTCTCAAAGCCTAACAGCTCTTCTATAGTACCCAGATCCACTGTTTCTGTAGCAGATACAATCTCTACTCTGTGAGTGACAGAATTTTGACTAAACACTACACCTCTGGGTAATTCAGCATTTAGAGTGGATAGATTATATTGCCCTGGAGTGATGACAATTTTTTGATCCCCAACTGCAATTTTGTTGTTGTGGTGTGTAATATTAGGGATCAAGTACATGCCATAAAATGCTCTGAGAGGTATTGTTTTGGGATATACTATGTCATCATGTAATCTCAGTTTCAATATTGATTTTTGGCTGGTGAGATGGAATACCCCCATGATGTTTCAGATACCACAAGGCTTTTTGAAAATCTTCAATTGATGGTTTATTTATTTGAGACATATATCTAAGAACAGATAAACACAAATGTCCGCAATTAACATCTTTGAAATTTTGAACACGGGCATTATTGTAATAAATATTAGCTGAACTTAGATATTTTATTAAATTTTCAGGTGGAACACCTCCAAATGAATCAAACACAAATGCCTCATTTTTTAAATATTTAAGATAACAGATCCAGTGAGTGCCCTGATTTTTGTACTTATCCAAATTAACAATGCCACACTCTTTGTTGAGTGGTTGTTCTGGCAAAGAATCAGACATGTACACACCTCTAAAATGTTTGATTCCCAGTGGCTTGATTAAAGCTTCAATATCTTGGTTTGTAAGCGGCTCTTGTTTTTTTTAAAACTTATTCATGGCTCTCTTAACACCTTTGCCTTGTTTCTCAATGGCCAGGTTATGGCGCTTCAATTCATCTAATTCTGCCTTATTCTTCTTGGCATCTATTACTGTTTTTGCTATGGCAGCTGATCCCCCAGCCAAGCTCCCAACAGCCCCAAGTGCTGCTAAAATGGCCGGGATAGTAAATGTAAATCCCCCCACATGTGATTTTTTTCTAGATTGTTGTAATTTTTTTAATTGGGGGGTACTAAGCAACAATTTCATACCATGGCCCTTTGCAAGACAAGAATTTTTTTTCTTGCGCTGCTTTTTGGTTAAAAGGCTATCAATAGTTTTAAGAGATTTAAGACCTGCATAAGGTATTTGATACATAACACCCTTGGCCTTCATTGTAGGTTTATTATATACATATTCACAACCTCCACCCCAGTTTTTGTTTGGTGCTCATAGCTATGGTGGTCCCCAATGCTGCTATTTTTTCACTTAAAGAAGCATCTTTGCTTACAAATCTACCAAATGCAGCCTCTTCTAATTTCTTGTTTGCAACATGTCTCTTGTCAAGATCAGAATGTGTGTTATATGCTATGTCATGGTCTCTACAAGCAGCATCTAGGGGATTAACACCAGGATCACCTCTGTTTAATCTAAGGTCCAATTTTGTGCCTGGACCACAATACTGATAGCCTGGAATATGTAGTTCAAATGGCAGCTTGTTTATAATGTTATTAACAAGCCCCCGACCCTCAGAAATATTCCAAAATTTAGGTGGTAGAGTATTAATAATTTTTAAAAGATATCCAATCCCCTTAGTGTCATTCACTATAAAATTAGACAATTTGGTGCTTATCATGTCCATAATTCCAAACTTTTCATTGTAAAAATTGTGGTTGCAAGCATTTTCCTCCCCATCTATCACCAATAACCTATCTACAAGTTTCCTGACATCATCAACCCACACAAATTCTTTAGGCAGGGTGTTGTATTGTTTGATTCCACTGCCAGTCTTGATCTGTGACCATATGGGCTTGATTAAATTGTTGTATTTTGCTCCACTGCTAGACTTGACTCTTTTTTGTGTGGGATCATTGTTCTGGTATAGAGCATCTGATTTTATTAATATTTCTTTGTAATATTCATAATCTTGATCTGTATAGCTGCCAGGTCTCTTCCTAGTCATCAGTTCCCACAATCCAGGTGTTCCGGGATACTTAACAAAAGGCACCTTTTTCTCCGAGATGAGATTCTAAATAAACAATCAGATCATCTCCCATAAATGTTACTCTGAAATTGCCAATTCTATGTATGATGATACCATCACGCTCTGTGTCAGCATATAAGCCAAAAACCTCATCTTTGTTTTCTTTAGGTGTGCTTAAATATTTTTGAGCAAGAAGACCCAATTCAATAGGATCCTGAGTAGCTTCAATTCTTCTAGGAGCAACAGGACTAGGTGTATAAATACTGGAAAGTGGGGTGAATGGATAATCTAATATGTTTCTTGCAGCTACAGGTACAAGCTCTGTGATCAAATTTTGATTTTGTTCTGTAACAGTTTTGATATTTTTACCTAATTCACTAATAGCATCAATAACAGGCTGCTCTGTTTGTTTGTGTTTTTCATAAATTCCTCGGTTCTCTGATTTCCATCCCTTAAATCTTTTTACAAGATAATCTCTTAATTTAAGATCATCAATGATTGGCCTTTTCATGGTTATTTATTTATATTTCAATGTCTAGAAAATTGTTGATTTTATTTCTGTATTTGCCACTATTAGGTGTTCTTGTCATATCAATTGTGACAAACCCATAACTGTCCTGGTTCCAGCACCTACTGCAAAACTTGGAAAAATCATTGTAGCTCAAGTCCCCACCTACATATTCATCATGTATGTGTTTGAGGTTGGTATGATCTTGATGAAACACACATATAAAATTGCTGTTGTCTCGGATCAGCTGCTTGGGTATTTTTGAAAAAGTCTGTGCAAGGTAGAAGCAATCAATGTTTTTGTGCCGGCCCTGTGTAAAGAAATTCCTAACCTTGTTTTGATTATCCAGTATAATGTCATGAAACACAACAACAGAATTATCGAGACATTCATGGAGTGGCTTAACATCTGGTTCAAAAGTGGCAATATCCAATCCATCATATAGCTTCATCAGCTGCTGATATTTTAATTGTTCCAAGCTCTTAGAGAAGAAATACAAGTGCCTGTTTTTCCAGTCTAACCAGTTGGGTGCCAATAAAAAATTATCAATCATTAGTGTAGTTTTACCACAAGCCGATGGCCCAACAATAAGACACCTAATATTATCAGGCAGCAATTTTCCATTTCTCTTATTCTGCTGTTCAGGTTCTGGCAGCCTTTTTATAACATCCCAGGTGTTCATATTATTATTTTGTTTGCATCGATCCAGCTGTGTTCTGGAAGTCCTAGCCATTTGACAAGTAACTTGTTGCCTTTTCTGCGGATGATTTTTTCTATGAGATATGTGTCAGGCTGTTTAGTTTTGCTGAGCTCTTGTTCATAGAACCGGCCTTTGAGAATTTCTCCTCGGTGGTCTTTTATTATATATGTGGTAAAGGTCCCAGGTTTAACCTGAACCACTGTAAATAATTCAGTGCTCCAGTTTCTTGAAAAGCCTCTTTTGAATAAGTGCTTATATTTGCTGATTCTTACTTGATCACCCACCCTGTATTTGGCTTTCATTTTTGTTGGCTGATATCTAGGATAATAAACAGTACTGATCAATTTTTGCTCATCAGATGAAGTTACTTCAGAGGGTTTCATGTTGATTGTGGAATGGACCGAGTTGTTATATTTATGTAGAAGTTCTGGAAGAATATTAACCCATTTATAATTACCTTGAAGTGTAAATTGTTTATACATAAGATTTTTTAGGGTTTTGTTGAATCTCTCTACAATTGAGGCCTTGAGATCACTGTAACTCGAATAATGTTGTATTGACTGGCTTTTAATAAATTGTTGAAACACTGAATTATAAAATTCTTTGCCATTATCTGTTTGCAAATAGCGCGGTGATCTTCCACTCTGATTGATGATTGTTCTGATGGCTTCTGTAACACATTTTCCAGTCTTGGATTTGAGTGGCACAGCCCAGGCAAATTTTGAAAATGTATCTATGATAGTGAGTAGATATTTGTAGCCCTTGTTGATTTTGTCTAAGTTTTTCAGCTGTCCACTTGCCATTTCAATCAAGTCGCTCTGCCATAAATCATCTATGCCTTTTGTGACTACTGGGAGTCTCTTAAAATTATGTCTGGCTTGTCTGTGTAATTCATCAACAATAATTTGTCTAGACATAATATGTAAACAAGAATATTGCAACTATGGGGTGTTCAGCAGCTGATACTACAGGATTTTCTAAATATAATTTGTCCCCAATTTGTATTTTAAATTCCAGAGAGCCATCATCTTCAGCATAAGATGTTTCTAATGTATTGGGGTCTGTAAAATCCTCTAATTCTACACTGGTGATTTTCACTTTGTTATCAGCATTTGTTATTGATAAGGTAGGGTAGTGGTGTGCCTGTGGCTGTAGCCAATATTTGATCTTGATTGGTCTAAGTGTGCCCCCAACAAAAAACTGGTAATAAAATTGTGCAGGGGACAGCATATATATTTTGCCACCTGGTGTAAATGGAGAATCATATTCTTTGTTGGGGATGCTGTACAATTCAAGAATTACTGTATGTTTAGGATTTTCAATTATGCCTGTTATTTCTTTTTCTGCTGTAAGCAATCTGCTTGTTACAGATTCAAGGTGCTCATTGATGGTCCTAACAATCTCATCGTGCCCCGGCTTGATTCTTATGTCCACAGCAATTTTCTTGTATTGTTGCACAATTTCTTGTAGCTGGGTGTCAAAAACAGACAGACCATTTGCTTCATTGGATTCCATGGTTCCTAGCTGTTGCTTGATATTGGCTACAATTTGCTGTAAATTTTCAACAACTGCCAATTTTGAATTTTGAGCAGTAAGATCATGGACCTGTCTTCTGATATCCTCAAACAGGGCATGCAGTTCATTAATATGTTGATTGGTTGGAAGAGTGGCCACTGTCTGAGTGAGTTGTTTGATCTCTGTCTGGATATTCTTGATATCTTCTGATTTCAATATGCGATTCACTGCTCTCTTAATATTTTTAAGTTCCTGTGATGTAGGCAGATTTGATACTGTATTTTGCAAAAATTCAAGTGCTAATTTCACATTGTTTAATTCAGAAGCATCAGCCACATTTTGCATAGCATTTTGGAGCAGGGCTATATCTGCCTGAGTGGGTGTGGATTGTTGTAAAATTTCAAGCTTTGTTTGGATATCATCAGTCAAGTGATGAAAATGAGATAGCTCAGATTCAGTGTTGAGGTTTTCAAGTTTTGTGATTTGTTGCTGGACACTGACAAGTGTGTCTACAATACCGGGCAGGCGGGATTCTAGAGATTCTTGTACATTTGTCAAATCACTTTGCACTGCTGCTATTGTACCCTCAAGATGGGTTATGGTACTTTGAATTTTTCCAAAATCTTCATATGTTTCAAGTTGCAGCTTGATGTTTGCAACACTCCGAGTTATAGCACTCAAAGCATCAGAAGATGGCAAGTTGTTCATAAAATTTTCAAGTGTCTCAATTTTTTCTTTAACCTCGGCTATGGCATTGTTCAAGGGGTCCAGATTAGGTATCTGTAATGATTGAATCTGTTGTTTTAGAGTGGAAATCACTAGATCAAAATCTTCTTGTGATTTTATGCTTTTGACAATTGTTTGGAGCTGTGTCTGGACATTATTTATCTGCTCTTCCAATTGTTGTTTGAATTGCTCAGAGTTGGTGGCCTGGGTCTTAAATTTGGCTTGAAGAGCTGCTACAGCTTCTTCTAAACTTTGAAAATTATCCAATGTGGCCAAATCAGTATATTTCTGAAGCAGCAATTTGAGTTCTGAGTCAATTTTAAGAAGAGGGTCCATGCATTGTGATTGCAAATTTGTAATTTCTAATTGAAGACTGGCATTGAGTGTAGTTTGTAAAGCTTGTATATCACTTCTTAATTTCTTGACTCTGACATCAAGCATCAGAATCTCATCACTGTGATCTTCATGTCTTGTATGGCCAAATATATCATTAGGCATTTTTGTTTTAGCGGTTATTTATTATTGAATATCTAATTCTTAATTCTATAAAATAGGGTATAAGCTTGTCATAGGATCCCGGGACCTCAATATATAAGCAGTCACCAGCAGAAACAGTATAAACAGTGCCAGAAACCATGTTTGAGTGCTTAATTCTATAGATATTTCTCCCTATTGAAATTTTGACATCACCCTCAGGGGTTGTAATAAATTGCAATTGACCACCTACAGGTAATTGGTAATGATTTAAATTATTGTTAAATATGTACAATGTTTTACCTGTTTCATCATCAATATCTGTAAGTATGCTGTTCAGATGAATAATTAACAAAGCACTCAGTTTAGATATTATATCAGAAGAGGGTTGTGGTGTTGGCAGCTCCATAACAGCCTGTTTTTTGAACCCAAATAAGTTCATAGGCATGTTTATTTATTTCAAATCATGCTCTGTGATTGGGCATTGATTACCACTTCTCAAATAACAATGACCCCATGGTAAAGTATGTATGCCACATGATAAAATGCATCTCTTATCATCATGTGTGTCCAGAGCCACTTTTCTTACAATATTTGTAGTCAACAAGTGATCCACACTCTCAATTCTATTTTCTGATGTTCTTATTAAATTCTGGGTCTTGAGGCAATTTTTGTAATCTTCAAATTCAAGCTCTTTGTCTACAGTCACTCTGCCAATGCCCTTGGCCTTTTTGGCAACAGCACCACTACATTTTTCAAAGCTATACATCTTGGCTCTTAACCCAGCAAATGCCACAATAACATCACCAAGTGTCTCATCTTTTAACTTGCCAGGCACCTTTTTGTTGTGGGGTTGAATCTTTGTATGTTCACTGGTATCAAAATATTCAAGCAATTCAGGCTGGGACATATCTTGATAAACATCTTCTGTTTGAATATCAAGAACAAAACTATCTGTGTCCATGTACATCAATTTTACACAATCACCATAAAAAGGTTTCAACACATCATAATACAATTTTAACATGTGTAATTTGCCCAATTCGAATATTACAGCCCCTACATAAATAGGTTTATCAAACTTAATCTTTGTTTTTTCATGTTGAAAAGTGCCATATTTTCATCATAAATTCTTCTATAATTGAAATTAGGCTTTGCAACCAATTTTTTGCTCAGGCTGGGGTCAGTAATTATTTTAACATCGGTATGTTTTCTGACATTTTCAATAGTTTTGCCATACACAGAATTGACCATCAATTTAAACAAGGCCTTATCAAATTGGCCTATTGCAGATGTTCGAAGCTCTGTGTTTGTATTAATATATGGCTTCAACCATTTTAAGTGCCTGAACCTCAAAACTTTGCCAACTTTGCTCACTTGAACACCATGATGCATCAGGAACTGGAGGTTTTTGTAATATATGACATAACCCTGTTTTGTCTCCAGAGTCATCATCAATTTCTTTTGTTTAGAGCCAGGTGAGCACTTAACCTCAGGAATTGGGGGCAGATCAGAAAATGTGTTGTGTAAATCATCAGGAATTGTCAGATCAACCTCTAAGAAGAGGCCATAGTCACTGTCATCAAAATCCTTAAGATCTTCAATATTGAAATCTTCAACCCACTCAAGCCCTGCATATGGCAGTTTATCCATCATAGCATAACCATAGAGGCTGTTTGCATCTACATACAGTATATAATTTGATGGCAGTGCTGGATCATAATCAGGAATATATTTGTTATTTGCTCTGGCATATCTCTGAGAGCATTGCACCATGCCTCCTCTTATACATTGCTCCATAAACAAGTACATATCTTGATCTTGGATCAGATCCAATTGCATTTCAATGTTTAAAAACATTGCAGACCATGCTAGCCCCGGAGCACTGTAAAAATACATTGGATCCAGGTTATAATTTTGCATGGAAGATTTTCTGAATGCCTGCAATATATCAGCTAAGAGGGTCACATCAAGTTTCAAATATGCCATGTGATAATCACCAAATGTCTGGCATTTTAAATTGTTCCACATCAATTGGGCATGGTGATAATCATCATCAGTGATTCCAGATCCTCTGAGTTTGCTGTAAAATGCTTGTTGTGGTGGCAGAGCACACTCATCAAATTTAGAAAAATCTGTAACATAGTCATATGGATATACACCCTTCCGCCTAATTAATTTCAGGTCCTGATTTGGAAACAAAGCACATGTGATTTTGAATTGATCATCAGATAATTGAGTGGCCAGTGTAGCCAGGCTAGCCGATAAAATTCTGTATGAATCAAGAAATCTTATGTGAATAGGAACACCATTAACTTTAATTATTTTGCTAATAGCAATATATTTCTCATTATTTTCTGCTAAAATATTTAAATTCTGCTTGTCAAACCCATCGTACCTGATCAGATGATGGAAATCATAATTGGATGCACCATGGCAAAATATTGGGACAAATCTTGGTCTCTGGATCTTAATATTACAGCTATTACACAGAGCCATTTTGAATTTACCATCTGTATGAGAATGGTGATGTACCTTGATTTTTGTATCTGAAAATTCAGAATCACATACCGGGCATTTTTCTGCATTGTTGAAATCTTCAATCTGTTTCTCTATTAAAGGCAACATAGGTTTTGCTTTTAATACGATATTAGATGCTATGTCATAGCACTCATTTTCTATTCTATGTGCAAATTTTTTGATGGCATCTGCTCCCATGTATGAATCTGTTTTACTAACAACACCATCCTGTACAATCACATAATAAAAGCTGGAAGGTTCATGTAATTGATATGCTGTAATTAAAGATTCCTCAGGGTCTGGGCTACAGAATGCAAGAGGTTTGAGATTTGATTCAAAATCACAGACTATATATGCTGGGTGTTCCAACAAGGCTTCAAACTTTTTGAATTTTGCATTTTCTCTTGGATTGGGCATTACCATATGAACAGGTTTTAGTTGCCACAGTATTTCAGATGCTCAATTAACTTGTTTTTAGCAATTTCGGCATTCTCTTCCCGAACCCCATTCACCATTTTTCTACCATCAAATACAGTTAAACATCTTCTGCACAACTTAAATATTCTATTAGATTTGTCTAGTTGTGTTCTCACTAAAGCTTCAAGATTATGTATCAGAGTGTAATGGTGTGTATCATTCCCTTCAATTAAGAGCAGATCAATCGGAACAGCAGAATCATCATCAAATGTACTGATTCTGAGAGGTGCTATCAAGCAATTGCCACGGCCAGTGGAACAAATAAATACATTAATAGATAATTGTTTACCATTAATATCCCTGGCTTTTTTTTTCAAATTTATCAATATTCTGGACAGACATTGGATATTCTAAGCCCTTCATTGCTTCATCGAAATTGTGTTCATATTGTTTATAATAAGTTATTCTCTCAGGATGCCTTGAAACTGGATACAAAGCAGCTAAAATACACCACAAAAAGCATTTCTCATCATTATTTTTTATATTAACCACGCCTTGTTTGTTTTTAATATTGGCAGGTAATGGCAAATATGTAGAACCTTGTAATGGGTTGAATTCAGAAATATTAACATATAACTTGTGTGGAGATCCGCATAGGCTCCATCCTGATTCTTTTGCAGCAAATTCAGAGTGTTTAATATTCAATTGATCTATCAAACTGCTTATTATTTTGTCTGAATTTGAATTTGAATATACAGGTACAGTTTCTGTTATGTGGGGCTGTGTAAATTTTGTGCCATTTGGTTTCTTATATTGTGTAAACAATTTGAGGGACAGCTTATAAGAGCCATTTTGTGCATTTAGAATTGCCTGCACATCAGGATTTACACTGTTCAAAAAATTCTTAATACCGCATCTTGGCTCTGATACAAACCGGTAATCCCTTAATTGGCCATTAAAACTGCTATGGATGGGTTCATAGCGTGGCTGCTTTGCCGGTCTAGCATTAACAGGTGTTTCAAACTTTCTTTTCAGACCAGATGTAGATGGTTGTGAGGGCAATGTTGATGACTGTACATAGGAATTACACTTATGCCATTTGTAATATGCCTTGCTTAATATTTTTTGGCATCTTGGACACATTTTTGTGGTTTTTCTGCATTTCTTACGGTCACAAATATGGCAATGCCTAGCCCAATTAGAACTAGATATATTTTTATTACACTGATTGCAATATTTTTGATTTGGCATTTTTGTTGTTTATTTATATAAAATTTCTTTGTCCAAAAAAACAGAACTATGTACAATATGTCAAAACGATTATAACAGCAGTGAGTGGCTGAGCTGGTGCTTTTATACCCAAACAACAGCAATAACCAGGCTCTGGTGATCCCCAATATAAAATAATTTTGTTCTTTTATGCTGTTGTATAACACTTTTTACCAGGTTTCAGATCTGGGAGCTATCAGTTGTATATCAACTAGCAGTATTTATTCTCAAAATCTCACGTGTGGAGATATTATTTTGCCACATGTATTTCAATCTTACATATTTTATCAGGACTCAAACCCAGAGCCTCTTGTTTACAAAGCAACAATATTAACATTTTGCAAACAGAGGAGGCCTCACATTTTATCAGGACTCAAACCCAGAAGCCTCTTGATTACAAGAGAATAAAAATCATGGGGCTAGGCACTATACTCTACTGGGTCTCAGAACCCAGGAGCTATGAGCTTTATATCAATATACACATGGCAGAATCAATCTGAGGGGAGGCTCATCTTTTCTACACTTGAATTCAAGATTATTGGGATTTTGACAGAAAAACACACTATAAACAATAAGATGATATGGGAACTTGGCATTGTTTTAAGTGTAGGCAAATCTGTCTGAGGGGGGTTCATCTTTTCTACACTAGAATTCAAAATTTCTTAAAATTAAGAGCATATCACACTTGAAGAATTGGGGTATAAGCCCCTCTTGGCATTGTTTTAAGTGTAGGCAAATCAGATTGTTCAATCAAATAACCTCTTCTTTTCTACACTTGTAAGTGGTCCTGGTTATATCACCAACCCCACTACTTGGCACGTTACTTGTCTTTTCCACTAATTGAAGCGGGCTCGAAGGCCGCGCTCGTTTAGGGGGTTTCCCCCCGTTTGAGTTGTTTTTTGTACCCATATACAAAAAGATTTATTGTGGAGGGTCCATAAATTGTCGCCTCGACATGCCCTCTATTCCGAGGAAGGCCTACCCCCAATAATGGAGGCTACTCGAGGACCAAACCGAAATCCCCGAGGCCACGTTCGCGACTGCACCTACCCCTGCAGCCAACACTGTCCCATCGGCACGTGCAAATCACACCTTGGGATAGGGTTTTTTTTGTCGAGGTTGTCTCCTCAAGCAGGACCCTTAGTTATAGGGAGGTCAAAGATATGGAGATGAATGACGTGATGGAATGGTGAAAACGTGAGATATGGATGTGAAGAATGAGTGAAATGATGAGATGAAAATGACCTCCCTACCTTAGTTTCTTAGAGGGAGGTCAAAGATATGGAGATGAATGACGTGATGAAATGGTGAAAAACGTGAGATATGGATGTGAAGAATGGGTGAAATGGTGAGATGAAAATGGCCTCCCTACTAAGCCCCCTCGCCCCGTCAAGGCAGTCCTACATGGAGGGGCTAATATGACTTAAATTTTAGTTTTAAAACCTCATTTGATAAAAATAATTTTTGTAATAAACTTGATAATTAATATTCTTTAGTTTTACCTCAATGAACGCTGCAACCTCCTTTGGGTGCAATCCTTTTAATATACCAAGGCTAAATATCTTCAGAGGGTAGGGTTCTTTTTAGAAAGGAAACCAGACAGCAAACCTTCCAATGCAGACAGTTAAAAAGATTATAATATCTTTCTTTTTACAGGAAGATTATAGTTGAGAACACATGAGAAAATATTCATATACAAGTAATCGGACTTTTACACAAACTTCAATTGCTCTATTCTTGATTCAAAATTCCAGTTCTTGTTCGTTGTCTTCACTTTCACATTCAAAATTGATCGCCTAATTTCCCTTTATACACTTGTGTGGGCTTCCTTCGGGATCTGGGTGTTGACTTGGACTTCCTTCTGGCCTAGGACTTCCTTCTGAGTATGGACTTCCTTCTGGATCGGGACTTCCTTCTGGATTTGAATTCTCATATGTCCATTGATCGAGGATCTTTAGATTTACTAATTGTCCTATCCTAGTAGATAAGTGCCGACTTTTTACCAAGTCCCAGAAAGATTATCTTAGTTTGTACTTTTATACTTCCAATAAACACGTCCTACTTAGTAACCCACTTGGGGCGTCGATTAGAACGCGCCACCAACTATACTGTTCTCGACCACAAGTGTAAACTTGGTGCTGCGGTTGACAAAGCGCTCCCAAGTCGGTGCAGCGATCGTGACACGCAGCCAAAAAGTGCTGTGGGTCGAGACTGGAAAGTGTCACCACTGATGTAATCGAAAATTCCATAAAGAGGATCGTAGTAAGCCAACAGATCTGAGATTTGTTAGGAGACACCCATTTATATTGGTATATTTCCTTCTTTAAATTTCTTCTCTATTTACATATGAGTACATTGTTAATTTCACAAGTATCTTTATTAATTAGTCATCTTCATATCTTTTATTTCTTCTTACATTGTATTTTATTATTGTTTATCTTTCTAATGAACGTTTACGGTTATTTACACTATCATTTATTTATAATACAGCGATCTTCTTTCTAGAAATTTTCAGCAAAAAATGCAGGCTCAACCAAGACTCAAACCCGGGTCTCTGGCATACCGTGTCATTCCTCTAACCACTAAGCTATCGAGCCGGCCTGGCCTCACCTGATCACCCGAGTTCGAGTCCTGGTCGAGCCTGCATTTTTCGCTCAAAATTTCTACGTAGTACATCTCCTGTGTTGGCCTAATCTACAAACAATCGTCTTGTTTACAAGCCTCGTGCTACCGTCTCTGTTTCACTTTAGCAACTATTTACAAGTATTAGGACTATTGGGTACGTAACACAATGTTCCCCTCGTTGGTCATAAAAAAAATTCTTCGTGATATATGGAGATAGAGACATTTTTCTTCTTCCTAATTTACACGTACGTACATCTGTATTTAAATATTCCCTCTAAATTTCTGCTTTATTTCATCTATTCTTTGATCTACATCAGTCTTCACATTGGATTCACAAAACTACCTATGTATACACAGCCCTCCTTTTCGCAAACTCTATTTAGCATTCGCATCATCTTCGCTTGGCTTCTATTTCTTTCCTTTCTTTTCAGGAACTGGCCCGTCTTTACTCTTTTGTCTCTTCTAAGATGCTCTATTTCTATAGTTTCTGTAGCACTCAACTCTCTTCTTATCGGCAAATATCAGTCTTTTTCTGTACATAACGAACATACATTAAGGAGGTCTATGCGCTTAATAAATCAATTCCTACGTTTCAATAGCACATTTTTCGCTTGTTTTGTCTCTACTTCGGGGACATCCTTGCGTGCATCATTTTCGATTTGGTTTGATTTGGTGTTTTTAAGTCCACTTTATGCACAGTAAGGCTAATCGGGACTGGACCTACAGTTTAAAGTGGGATCCGAACCACTATGTGCCTCCACCGGGTATCGAACCCGGGACCCCTTGATTACAAGGCATCGACGCTACCACTGCGCCATCGGGGAGGCCCCTGAGTGCATCATTTTCATCTCGTGTATCATTGACATATGCATTATAATTATCTTTCATTTTCACTATTCATTTCTATAACTCATATTATACTCTTCGTCTTATACACAAGATTCTCATTGTAAATGCATAATTCCATTACTCCGCTTCACAATTTCATTTTCATAGGAATACGTAGCATATTCATTTACATTAATTGTCTTCTCGCCCTCCTTTCGTTAACCTAGATCATGTCCAGCCTACTTCTCTCAAAACGTTGTTCCACCTTTGGAATTACACATCCAGTTTTTTGGTAAGGTTCAGTCGTCATTAAAACGTATTCCTTGGAGATTCATATTCCCATCAACAGTTCCTATGATATTACGTTCCCTTTTCTACGGCGATGACTAATCTTATGCTCATCATTGTCTGATGTCTGAAGTGAGCTGATGAGTCTCTTATCTGAATAATCTTTTGGCTGCTATTTAACTTCTAAATATATAGTTTCTTCTTTAAACGAAATCTGTTTTATCTACAGGGGAAGTCAAAAGTCCAAGGACTTCCTTTTAATTCGTAAACGACTTGACGGAGGGCGATGAAATTTCGGATATGAGGAATTGGGTTGGGGGCTAGTGTCTATCATGGCGGCAATCTTGAAAGCCGCTATCTTGGAATTACATCCAGATTTTCAAATGGGAAGGGGACTTGTAGCATATCATTTTACATGTGCGTTTTCTTATAAATAAGAATATGCAGTTATTTTTTTCCTAACTTTATTTAGTGAGGATATTTTCACAGTTGAAGTTCCCATTTGGCATAATGTAATGGGTTGATATTTATTTGTTCTAGGTGATCGAACATGGCTCTAACCCTCCAAAAACGGATCGAAATTATTGTTATAAATGAGGGGCGCAGTGTCAGGGTCATTGCAGAAGATTCAAATTCCCGGCATCCAGCGAGAGACGACATCTCATATAACACAGTGTTGCGTGTAATGCAGAAGTTTAAGCAGACGGGATCCATGTGCGACAGAGAACGTAGTGGACGACCGAGAACAGCTACCGACGAAGAAACAGCAACGGCAATCGTGGCATCCTTGGTCGAGAGCCCGAAACGCAGTACCCGGCGTTTGGCTTCAGTGTCAGGAGTCAGTCACAGATCCATACTCCGTATGTTGCATACTAACAAGTGGGATGCCTACAAAATTCAGATGCAGCAGTTCTTAACTGAGGATGACCCAGACAGGCGGTTACAGTTTGCAGACTAGTTTTGGCTCGTTGCAACGAGGATCCGCAGTTCCAGAAAAGTGTTCTGTTTAGCGATGAGGCCATATTCTTCTTGAACGGTGAGGTAAATAAGCAGAATCATCGTTATTGTTTAGATACCTACCCATAGTGAACAGATCCTCGTAAGGAAGTCGGTGCGCAAAGATAATGGTGTGGTGTGGGATATGGGACACCCGAATTGTGTTACCTGTCTTCATCCATGGCAACCTGAATAAGGAGAGGTATCTGAATATTCTCCACGAAGATGTGTTCCCTTCACTGATGATCCCAGACGGTGAATTACCAGCCGATTTCCAACAGAACGGCGCGCCTCCGTACTACGCGTTATGTGTCAGGCAGTGGCTGGATGTACAGCTTCAGGGTCACTGGACTGGTAGAAGAACGCCCACTGAGTGGCTACCCCGTTCTCCGGACCTTACGCCTCTTGACTTTTACCTTTGGCGTCATCTTAGAGCCATAGTTTATCAAGAGAAAATCGCTGATCTCCGACATCTCCAGCACCGGATTAAACACGCATGTGACTCTGTCGACCCTGCAGTGTTATTGCGTGTCCAAGGGGACTGGCTGAAACGTCTTACGTTGTGTATAGCACAGAACGGGCAACGCATAGAGCACATCTAGTAGGATGTCAAATGCGAACTTTAACTGTGAAAATATCCTCACCAAATATAGTTAGGGAAAAATAACTGCATATTCTTATTTCCGAGAAAACGCACATGTAAAATGATATGCTAAATGACCCTTTCCCATTTGAATATTTGGATGTAATTCCAAGATGGCGAATTTCAAGTTGGCCGCCATGATAGACACTCGCCCCACCTGCTGTGCTCCCACCCCAGTTACCCATATCAGAAATTTTATCGCCCTCCGTCAAGTCGATTTCGAATTAAAAGGGTGTCCTGGGACTTTTGACTCACCCTGTATATTAGATTCTTTGATTAACTATAATTTCTTCTATTTACATAGAGAATACTTCTATTTATAGTTTGACGATATTACTACATTTTCATCTGTTTGCCATTCTATCTTGTGAGTTTCGGTGATCTTCTTCCTGCAATCTTTCCGAAAACCTTCCCTCAGCGTTAAAGTTGCAATAAGTCAAATAAGTCACTGGAAAGACATGTGTGGTTGCATCTTGATACGCCTAGTTTATTTTGGCCATATGTTATATTTTATATGTTTTCTGTTAATTTCACAGAAATCTGTTTGATTTATTTGTTAGTTTCAATATTGTTTTCCGTGTTGATTTAAATTTGTAATTTTTGCTGGATATTTGTTACACGCAATATCGGAAGCGGAAGTCATTTCCGGTTTATAAACCCTAGTAGAACTGTCCAATCTTTTATTGATTCGGTAGCCAGGACAGTGCGTAAAAAGACGAAAAGTAAGTTGAGTTGCGTGATATCATGTTAAATTTGTGAAAAAACACTGTTATATAGGAAAATCAGCAGCTTAATTGAAATGTGAATGTATTTGTGAGTATAGCTGTTATATTTTGAAGTGATTGTTTAAAGGTAAAATGTGTCATCAAATGTGTAAAATCGCAAGAAGCTATTTCTTTTTCAAATCGTTACATCCTGACAATGCTCATTGTAGCATAACATTAAGGAGAGTCTCATAACTCCGCCGCACAAGGAGATTGGGTAGCTACCGTGACGTAGTGATCCAGTGGGGAACACCAAAAAGGAACGTCACAATTTATAAATAAATAATAAGCCGTCGTTCGACAGCCCTGGAAGGGCCTTGGCCTATTTCCCGACTGCCAGTCTCCCTCCCGCACTCCTACCTAGAGGTGTGGAGATCTTTAACCAGTATTGGGGTGATGTGAGGTCAGCACGTCGAACCCACAACCGTTATAGGGGATATCCGTAAAGAATAATTATATTCATGTGGTAAGGAGTCGTTGTCATTTAACAAACTTTATTGATTCATTCAGGTTGTAAAAAGACCTGCACGAGAAAAACAGAACACATTAAAAAGTCAGAACAAACAAACTAAAAACCTCCTTACAGACGGTGAAAGAGTCCAGCTCTTCGTAAAAAACTAAAAACATTTGATAAAATGCTGCTGTCATCACCCAACAGGGATGACAAACAGCCGGAAAGGTTAAAAGTCTGCCGGAGGTAAGCAAGATCGACACATTCAACGACAATGTGTCTAATGGTTAAAATAACATTACAAACACGACATAACGGAGGGTCCAGACCTTGTAGCAAGTGACTATGCGTAAGACGGCTGTGTCCTAGACGCATGCGGGTTAGAATGACTTCTTTTCGCCGAGAGGGACGGGACGAGGAACACCAAGCACCTGTGGTGGGCTTAATAGCGTGAAGCTTGTTCCCCGTTTCCGTATCCCACTCGGCGTGCCAAGTGTCAAGAAGGCAACAACGGAACATATTCTGCAGGTCGCTAGCTGGCAAAAGGTGGACGAGAACATTGCCATCTGCATCAGCAGACTTGGCGACAGCGTCAGCTGCTTCGTTCTCCTGAATGCTAGGGTCCCAACAGATGTGTACATCCGCACTGGCTGATAAGGACACAAGCCGTCTAAATATGCGTTGCGCTACAGGATGCCGGGAATACGGCGAATCCAGAGACTGCAACACGCTGGTCAATCACTGCACACAAGGACTTTCTTCAGACCATTTACGTCTGCAAAGTCCAGTGCCTTTAGAATTGCGTACAACTCTGCCGTATAGATGGAACACGCAGGATGAAGCGAGTAACTCGAACTTTGAGAGTCTAGGACGAAGGCGCAACCAACTGATTCCACTGCCTTGGACCCATCCGTGTAAAACACATTAAAATTGGGGTGCTTCGCACGAAGTTCTAAAAACCGTTGCTGGTATACAACCATTGGTGTTTCTGCTTTTGGAAGAGCAGTCAGAGAAAAATCGACAGAAGGTGCAGGAAACTCCCACGTAGGGAGAGGCGGAATGAGTGGAGAGACGCCAGGAAGATCACTGTCAACACCAAAGGCTGACAGTATCTCGTCCGCACGAACACCAAATGGTCTAGCGACACTAGGGTGGAGCCGATACCTTTCCAGCCTATCCTCGTCTGAGATGGTGTGAAATGAAGGATGTGAAGGCATCGAGCGAAGATGGAGGAAGTAGTTCACTACCAGCCGCTGTCTTCGCAGAGAAAGCGACGGCTCAGATGCCTCTACATGCAAACTGGTGACTGGACTGGTCCGAAAGGCACCAGAGCAAACACGTATACCAGCATGGTGGACGGTGTCTAGGATGCGAAGTCCAGATGGGCGGGCAGAAGAATACACAACACATCCATAATCAAGCTTCGACCTGATGAGTGCACGGTACAGGTGAAGCAGTACCGTCCTGTTAGCACCCCAGGAAGTATGAGATAAAACACGTAGAAGGTTGAGAACTCGAAGACAAGAGAACTTTAACTGGCGAAGGTGAGGCAGCCATGTTAATTTCTTATCGAAAATGAGGCCCAGGAAGCGGACCTCATTCACGAAGCACAGGGGAGATTTCCCCATGTACAGGTCAGGATCTAAATGACATGTACGTTGACGACAAAAGTGAACACACACGTATTTCTCGGATGAGAAGGTGAAACCTGTTTGGGAGGACCACTCAACCAAACGATTTATCGTCAGTGGAGTTGACGAGAATCTGACGCGAGATTCCGTGAGCGACAAAAGATCGTGAGGTCGTCTACATACAGAAGACCATGTACAGGGGCAACAATGCTTGCCATAACACTGTTCACTGCTATGGCAAACAGAGTCACACTTAATACGCTGCCCTGCGGGACACCGTTCTCTTGTTCGTGAAGATCCGAGAAGGAGTTCCCAACACGTACGCGGAAAAAACGATCTGATAGTTTTGAATGAAGTACGCCATATGGCCACGGACGCCCCAAGAATGGAGCTGCTTTATGATGCCAAAGCGCCACGTTGTGTCATATGCTTTTTGGAGGTCAAAGAAAACTGCAACTAAATGTTCCTTGTTGAGGAATGCATCCTGAATATGTGTTTCCAGCTGAACCAGATGGTCCAGTGTGGAACGGTTGGAGCGAAAACCACATTGAAAATTACTTATTAATGAGTTTTCCTCCAAAAACCAGGTGAGACGCTTGTTGATCATGCGTTCCATCAACTTGCACACACAGCTAGTTAAGGCAATAGGCTTATAACTCGAGGCTGCGGTGCGTTGTTTACCTTGTTTCAGGATGGGAACAATAATAGCTTCTTTCCAGGAAGTGGGGAAAGAGTCCTCCAACCAAAGCCTGTTGAATTCCGTCAAAAGGAAATTTCTTGCTCCAATGGGCAGATGACGAAGCATCTCATAGTGGATCATGTCCACTCGATGAGCTGTATTCTTAGAATTTAGAAGCTCCTGATCGAACTCCCGTTCAGTGAATGGAGAGTTGTATGGCTCGGTGTTATGACTTCGAAAAACTAGAGGGCGTCGTTCCTGACGGTGCTTCTCACGGCGGAAAGGTGGCTCATAATTTTCAGAGCTAGACGCATCAGAAAACTGCGTGGCCAAGATATCAGCTATGTCTCCGGAATCTGTGTACAACGTCCCATCGTGCTCTAGAGCACTCAGAGGAGTAGATGCACCCTCCTGGATGCGACGTTCTTTGGTCCAAACGGCTTTCGACGAAGCCTGCTTCGTCAGAGAAGACACGTATTGGACCTAGCACGCCTTCGTACTGGCTCGAATGAGCCGACGGGCACGGGCACGTTTAATGCGGAACTGCTCAAGGTTTGCGGCAGTGCGGTTCTTATTGAATCGATCTAGGGCATGATTGCGGTCCTTGATGGCTGCACCGATCTCCGCAGTCCACCAGGGGACTGGGCGTCGCCTCGCAGGTCCAATGGGATGTGGAATGGAGGTGCGTGCAGCATCATGCACTCGTGACACAAATATATCTAAGGCGTAGATGGCTGGCAAAGTCGACGCTAGATCGACTTCAAGGTCCACTGCACGCTCGAAAGCAACCCAGTCGGCCCGACTGAGATGCCAGTGAGGGTGTTGTTCACGTGATTGCTGAAGATGTTCGATAGTTAGAAGGAGTGGGAAGTGATCACTCCCACAGAGATCAGGGTGAAGGCTCCAAGATGTGGTAGGAGCAAGGCTGGGACTGCAGAAGGACAAGTCCAACGCAGAGTATGTGCCTGAGGAAGGACTGAAATATGTAGGAGTCCCATCATTTAGCAACGTTAAAACTGATGCCTCACGGAATTGATCTACAATTTGACCCCGGGGCTCTGTACGAACGGAGCCCCTTAAACGATGGTACGAATTAAAATCGCCCAAAAGAACTACAGGAGACGGAAATTGTTCGAATATACAAAGGAGGTCCTCAAGAGAGAATCGCTCCTCCCTTGTGATGTAGATACAGCACACAGATATTGGCTGTGGTAGATGGACCCGCTGGGTGACAGCTTGGAGGGGGGTGGTGAGAAAGATTGGTGTTGAGTGTATGGTAACTCGAACACAGATTGCAACACCAGCGTGTGCACGACGACCCTCAGGAAGCTTGTCGGTGCGGTAAAGCGTGTATCCGTTTAGAATCACTGATTCATTTGGACGAAAATGTGTCTCTTGGAGACATATGATGGCAGGGTCAAATTCAGATATTAGAATTTGCAGTTCCTCGAGATGTGTACGGAAACCGTTAAGGTTCCATTGGAGACAATAAGCCATAGCTGGAGGTATGGTTGTTACCTTTTAAGGCGTACTTTATTTCTAGGCCCTGTCACCTTGATAAATTCTTCATCCGCGGCTTCGTCCTGTATCATGTCCTCGGGTAAGGACACAGAGGGCGAAGGGGATGAAGAAGGGGGAGTGGGGGCGGGTGCTTTGAGCGCCCGCCGGGCAGCCTTCAGCTGCGCCTTAAGTTTCAGGGTGGTGGCTGCCACCCTGACTGGAGAGCTAGTAGACTTCAGAAAATATTCCCTTGTATGCACCTGCTTGAACTTCCTCTCTGTGGAGCGAGGAGTGGTTGCTGGTTTCCTCGAAGCAGGGCGGGCTACTACGGGAATCGTTGGTGTTTGAGTTGACACGTCGCTGGTTTGTACACCCACACTGCGGCGGGTAAGAGCAGCTGCAGCAACTGTAGCGAATGGCACAGGTAAAGTGGTGCGTGTACTTTCCCGGAGACGTTGTTTTGCTTCGCCAGCAGAGATTTTCTCTGTGACGACCAACTCTCTGATTTTCTTCTCTTGTTGGAAAGAGGGGCAGTCACGATGCCAGACTGGGTGCTCGCCTTGGCAATTAATGCATTTGGGACCAGAAGAACAAGGTTCGGTCCCATGATCAGGCAGACTACACTTACCACAAAGGGCGGTAGTGGCCTTGCAGGAAGGCTGAGTGTGCCCAAAGTGCTGGCATTTGAAACATCGCATCGGGTTAGGGATGTATGGTCGGACTTTTAGTCTCAAATATCCAGCCCGTACAATATCTGGGAGAGTGGTCGTTTGGAACGTTAATATAATAGAAGCAGTTGGCACAAGTTCTCCGGATTTTCGCGTCTTGATTCGCTGCACTGCGGTGACATGTTGGTCTGAGAGTGCTTCAAGGATCTCTTCCTCCTCAGCATTTAACAGATCCCAGTGGCGAATCACACCTTTACTACTGTTAAGTTGACGATGGGGTTCAACATTAACAGTGAAATGGCCCAAAGATCGTAACTTTAAAAGGTTGTTGGTCTGGCGATCTGTGCTGGTCTGGATAAGTAGACTCCCGTTTCTCAGCTTCTTTATTTCTGGAACATCGGAACCAGCGGCGTAGTCTAGCTGTTTCTTGATAAGGAATGGTGACAAGTCCTTCAATGTAGCAACTCCGTGTTTCTTTGTTGTTGCAGAAACATCGTTACTATCGGTCTTCTCAACAATACTGATAACAAGGTAACGTGGCACGTTACTTGTCTTTTCCACAAATTGGAGCGGGCTCGAAGGCCGAGCTCGTTTTGGGGGTTTCCCCCGTTTGAGATGTTTTTTGTACCCATATACAAAATGTGTTTATTGTGGAGGGTCCATAAATTGTCGCCTCGACATGCCCTCTATGCCGAGGAAGGCCTACCTCCAAAAATGGAGGCTACTCGAGGACCAAACCGAAATCCCTGAGGCCACGTTCGCGACTGCACCTACCCCTGCAGCCAACACTGTCCCATCGGCACGTGCAACTCACACCTTGGGATAGGGTTTTTTTATCGAGGTTGTCTCCTCTAGCAGGACCCTTAGTTATAGGGAGGTGAAAGATATGGAGATGAATGACGTGATGGAATGGTGAAAACGTGAGATATGGATGTAAGAAATGAGTGAAATGATGAGATGAAAATGACCTCCCCACCTTACTTAAAAGGGAAGTCAAAGATATGGAGATGAATGACGTGATGGAATGGTGAAAAACGTGAGATATGGATATGAAGAATGGGTGAAATGATGAGATGAAATTGGCCTCCCTACTAAGCCCCTCGCCCCGTCAAGGCAGTCCTACATGGAGGGGGTGTTAATATTTTCATTAACATAATTGTACAACTAATGTTTTCTATTGTGTTCAGAATATTGCTACATGAAAACAATACATTATCAGTAGTGGAAAATTTCTTATCTATATAGCTGAAAATGCAGTGGAAAAATCACATAAAACAACAAAACATATGTATGGTAAATCATGTGGAATTTTCAACTTAGGAATACTTTCACTAAACAAAAAAAATTAATATAGTGAACACTTTTCTAAGTGTGTAGATTCATTGGGGTAATGCACTTTTAGAAATTTGAAAAACATTCTGTTTTGGACATAAATTGACATATTGTTTTTCTTATATTCACACGAAAACAGCAAAAAATTATTATAAACAAGGACGTGACCCTTAATGCTCGAAAAACAAAAAAACAACAAAAAACAAGCAAACACTGTTGAAAAAAGATAGCTCTTTTCTGCAATTGCATTACACAGACATAATAATAACCATGGAGATTCCATGCTGAAAAAGAAATCAACTGTACATGATCATGTATTCAAACTACTAGCTGCTTTAAGGTTGAATTATTTCTTAATAATGAGATGTAGTAACTTATTCATTAAGATATAAGTAGTGTAATTGGGCCGGTTCTAAGTCACACTTTGTAGGTATGCATTTGTAGCCTCTGTTTTTTACCAATCGAATATCAGTTTTGGACATATTTTGACAATTTTTTGTCGATGTTTTTGCGTTTAGCGATGTTTTAGTAAAATTTCCCTTTTTTCCCACTCACACTTGGTAGGTATGCATTTGTAGCCTCTTTTTTTATCAATTGAATATCAGTTTACCGGAACGTTGAAACGTTTATACAGAAAGGTTGAAACGTATTGTCACGAATAGTCGAACGTGTTGTGAATGGCAAATAAAAATAAAAAATCTCAAATTCAAAATCGGTTAAACAAGACAGAACAAGATAAAAGTGGAATCTTCGGGCTCGCGTTTTTTTTTTAACCGACCTACTCCTAGAAGTGCTATATAAAATTTTCAAGAATTGTATTGGACGAAGATGATGATATCCATTTGAGTGATCGATATTGCTGAAATTTATCCGGTGTTCTCTACATGATCATGAAAAAAAAACTATATTTATAAAATTACAGGGAGAAAAAGTGATAATCTAGAAGTCGCGAATGTAATAACAGGAGAGATGGAAGCGATTCTGGACGAAAAACGACAAGGAGAAGAAGAAACGTAAGGAGACTAATCGACGCGAGCAAGACAAAAGATGATCTGATGTAATGATACTACAGCATTTTAAGTGCCATGCATTTCTTCTTCGTTCGTAAATGAAATCAACAAGTTATTCAAATTACGGAACTTGTCATTTGACCTCCCTAGCGAAGCATGTTCTAAAAAATAAAATATCATCGGAAGTTTTCATTTCGCAAGCCACGATGAACTTAGGAGGCACAGGCTTGTATGCATTCCGTCTTTCGTTCGGAGGGACAACGT
This sequence comes from Lepisma saccharinum, assembly GCF_977018435.1. Taxonomy (NCBI): domain Eukaryota; kingdom Metazoa; phylum Arthropoda; class Insecta; order Zygentoma; family Lepismatidae; genus Lepisma; species Lepisma saccharinum. Next base: position 129,354 of record NW_028143008.1, on the reverse strand, counting down.
AACCAACCATTCAATGATGGGGGCCTCCCCATGGCGCAGTGGTAGCGTTGTCGCCTTGTAATCAAAGGGTCCCAGGTTTGATACCTGGTGGAGGCACATCGTGGTTCGGATCCCACTTTAAACTGTAGGTCCAGTCTCGATTAGCCATACTGTGCATAAAGTGGACTTAAAACACCAACTCATCAACAACAGCAACATTCAATGATGATAATGTTTATGAATTTGTTCAGATTGAGAAAGTAAAAATTATCATGGAAGAGCCACCTTCTTTTGAATATCCCCTTTCCTCTGTTCATATTTTCCGTCCTTGATTTCTATTATGTTTCCCGCTCGTCAGAGTCAAGCGTGGTTTTTTTTGTTTTGTTTTTATCACAGCTCTTCGTTTTCATTTTTTCTTTCAACGTACAAATTCATGTTATCATGTCATGGAAATTCTTCTCCTTTTTTTGCATTGCATAATTGAAGATTTGAAATAACACAGGATGAAAAAAATGCTATTGGCAAACTTACGAAGAGAATGAATTTGTAAGAATTCCCTTGTCAATATGAATACTTTATTACTAACTTTGTTTTTGTTTAATACGTGAAAACATATTACATTGAATATTAACTAATTAATTAATTCTCTACCCTTCTTGTACCCGAAAGTTCGATTTGTCCTTATCCTGAGCAAGATCTATATATATATTTTTAATTTTTTAGTTCCTTAGATATGAAACGAGGAGACAAAAGTTTTATGAAGAGAAAAGTAACATGAATTAAGCCTTCTTTTCATTTCCTCTTTAATATCATTTTCATTTGTTAGTATTACTCCTAAGTATTTGGATTTTGGAAAAACTGGTTCAAACAAGTTGTTATCACTTGGTTTCGGCCTGTAAGCACATATCTTTTAGATTTCTCATTGCTAACTTCTAAAACCTATATCTTTAGCTGCTTTGAAAAAATATTTTAGCATTATTCTTAATTGTATTTACATCATTCCCCAGTAAGTCTACATCATCTGCATATGCTAACAGTACTTCGTTAGTTTCTTTTACCTTCCTAAAAGCATATTCTAAGGCAAAAAAATTAAAAAGAGCATCTTCTTTTTTTTTTAATCCATCATGAATTGTACATTTTTTTGTCAGACATATTAACGAGTTTCTTCTCGACTAATTTATCTCTTTGGCATCTTTAACTTCAATCAAGTTAGGTTCTGCTGTGCGTACTTAATTTATTTTCTGATTTATCTCCTACATGAACATTTAAAACGTCATTAAAGTAGTTCTTCCATCTATTTAAAATAGTCAGCCATTTTTTTTTCATCAAGTTTACTTTAGGTTGCCACCCCTTTCTCAATTCATTTGCACCTCTGATACTCTTTATTTCAATTTCGTTAATTTTACTTTTCAAGTAATCTTCTAAACATGGTGTTCCTTAACCACCTAAGTCTATTTCTATTAGGTTATGCGAACCATGGCTTACTTTTTCTTGATTTATACTTTATTTAACTGCTGATTCTATTACACCCTTATAGTTAATACAACGAAGGGCATTAGATATGAGTCATCACAATGTTACGTAATAACTTGTTGCAAAAACGTTGTGCAATAGTATACCCTTATAAGTAATACAATTAAGAGGTGCTTAATATGAGCCATCACAATATTACGTAATAACTTGTGTTGTAGGCTCCACGTCATCGCCATGTTACGCTCGCCATTGTTTTTTTTCCAAGTCCATTAATTGTTAGGTTAAGTTGTGTCACGTAAGATTGTGAGCCTCATTTATTAATTGCTAGGTTAAGTTGTGTCACGTAAGATCGTGTGCCTCGCCATAGTAAATCGAAGGGCTCATACTTTTCTGTTTAGAAACGCTCCAATTACCCTTCTACTCTAAAGCACGTAGAGGCTCTCGTGTAGTTTAGCACGTAATAAAAGAAAATGCAAAATACCCCGACAACGTTTCAGCTACTAGGACCTCATTACCATGAGCCTAATCCTAGTAAGCCACATACACACGTGTTCTTCGTATCGCAAGTAAGTCAGGTGACATCATGAGAGAATCACATTTCCCCCAGTGAGCCCACCACAACAAACGTCGCACATGCTAGAAGAAACAGGATCAGGATATTTTATGCTAAATTTACGGCTGCCTGTATGCAGTTATAGGCAAATCATTAAAAGAGCGCTCTAATATACAATGATTTCTCCTACAATGTACCCTAACATACAATTTAACATAACAAGTAAAATTTCGATTCGTCTATATATACCCAACAAAACTCAGAAACTGTCATACGCGAGAGCTTATATTTTGCAACAACTATAATTACCCAACACTAGCAACAAGAACAAAAAAAATATATCAATTACTTGTATACTATTAATTAGTAACTTTAGATAATATTAATTATTAGTTTTCAGTTGTAATTAATTTTAAAAAACAATTATATTGTTAGGTGATGATAACCAAGTGCAAAAAGCATTGCATTTTTTTTTACACACAAACAAAGCACCACTTAGTTCACAAAACCTCTAACAGATGGCAGATAGTTACATGGTTCTAGTTAGGATGATGATTTTTGGGTTGTTGGATTGGGGTTGAAGAAGACTATTTGTTGTAGTGACCACAGTATTGTTTTTTTTTTGTGTGAGTTTTCTGTTCTCTTACGACAATTAATATAGGTTGTCATAGAACCCTCCAATTCATGACTTAGGAAAAATCTGTTTGGTAATTCATCATGTACACCTATATGTGAGAAAAATTATGAATAGAACCTATGATCGGAAATCCAAAATGGCGACCGGAAGTGGGGTTATCTTGGAAACGGTAAGACTTAGGAAAAATCTGTTTGCGGATTCATCACGTACGCCTATATGTAAGTAAAATATGAATAGAACCTATGTTCGGAAATCCAAAATGGCGACCGGAAGTGGGGTTATCTTGGAAACGGTAAGACTTAGGAAAAATCTGTTTGGTGATTCATCATGTACACCTATATGTGAGAAAAAGTATGAATAGAAGCTATGATCGGAAATCCAAAATGGCGACCGGAAGTGGGGTTATCTTGGAAACGGTAAGACTTAGGAAAAATCTGTTTGCGGATTCATCACGTACACCTATATGTGAGAAAAATTATGAATAGAACCTATGCTCGGAAATCCAAAATGGCGACAGGAAGTGGGGTTATCTTGGAAACGGTAAGACTTAGGAAAAATCTGTTTGCGGATTCATCACGTACGCCTATATGTAAGTAAAATATGAATAGAACCTATGCTCGGAAATCCAAAATGGCGACCGGAAGTGGGGTTATCTTGGAAACGGTAAGACTTAGGAGAAATCTGTTTGCGGATTCATCACATGCACCTATACGTGAGAAAAAGTATGAATAGAACCTATGCTCGGAAATCCAAAATACCGACCGAAAACAGAGTTATCTTATCGCTTTCGCGTTTGCCTTTACGATATTTTCCGTTAAGGTTGCAAGAAACGCATTATTTTCTGGCGTAGAACTGTCTTTTTACCCCTATCAACAATCGAACCAACATCAAGATCGTTTGCGAGTTCAACAGTCCATTGCCCGAGGATACCGTGTGCAGCGTCATCCTGGTCGCCGAGAAGTCCTTCGCGTACGACGTGAAGAACGAGAGGGTGACGGAGCAGTTTTTAAAAAAAAATCGTAAAAAAAATTGCCACATACTAAAAAAAAATCAACACATTTTTTTAGGTTATAGAAAATATAATGTAAGTTAGTTCGATGCGCAAATAAAAAAATGATAGGTCACTGAAGATCGTAAGAAAAAAAAATCGTAAGATAGGTTAAGTTATATCACGTAAGATCGTGATCGAGTAAGGTGTTGGCAACACTGCGAGTAAGATAGGTTAAGTTATATCACGTAAGATCGTGATCGATTAAGGTGTTGGCAACACTGCGAGAAAATGAGGCTTATGCCTTACAAGAGAAAACCATTAAGTCGAGCCTCACCGAGCCTCACTCCGAGCCTCATTTTCGGACGCAGAACTGTCCATTTGGGTCTACTCTAAAGTAGGTCAAAGCATGTAAAGGGTCTCGTGTAGTTTAGCACGTAAAAAAAAGGATAGGTTAAGTTATATCACGTAAGATCGTGATATACCTACCAAGTATGAGTGGGGAAAAAAAGGGAAATTTTACTAAAACATCGCTAAACGCTAAAACATCGACAAAAAATTGTCAAAATATATCAAAAACTGATATTCAATTGATAAAAAAAAGAGGCTACAAATGCATACCTACCAAGTGTGAGTGGGAAAAAAGGGAAATTTTACTAAAACATCGCTAAACGCAAAAACATCTACAAAAAATTGTCAAAATATGTCCAAAACTGATATTCGATTGGTAAAAAACAGAGGCTACAAATGCATACCTACAAAGTGTGACTTAGAACCGGCCCAATTACACTACTGATATATCTGACTTCATTTATTAGAAAAACCATAGATATTCAGTTCATCTGCTGTTTTTTCAATGCATTCAAAATCATTGAAAATTTGGTGTAAATCAAGAATTACGACTATGTGCCTCCACCAAGTCTGGGTAGACGAGGGTTAGCATTAAGAGGCCATAGTGCAGGAGCAAAAGTGGAAATATTAGGGGGGGCAACTACCCATCATACCCCTTCAATCGCCGCCACTGCTGGTAGCGTTGCATCAATGGTAATACAACTAAATGTATTCAAAATCGTAGTCTGCAGACTTCCGGAGACTGCCTCTCTACACAACAAACAAAGACTATCATATTGGTCTTTTGCATAACTGAAATCATTGCTTGCATTACCTTTATCCAGTATGTTACCGTTTTTGTTTCTTGAATAAGAAAGGTGAATGATAATTGTCCTTCTTACAAATGGATGAACATTTAAATCAATATTACAATTTCATACATTACACAAACATAAATCCAGGACCTGATTTGGAGCAGATGGATCATAATATACATTCAGCTGATTTAAATTTACTGGGGCAGCTACTTCTACAATCTTTTCTGCTTTCTTTTTAATACAACCAGTGTAATTAATGTTGCCACTGCTCCAGTCAATACACCTACATTAAATCACCTATTAAAATAACTTTGGTATACTTCATGAATATATATTGGAAGACCCAATAAAGGTATTTACTAAACGTCTCATAGTTAAAATCTGTGGCAGAATAATGAAGACCAAATAAAATTGGGTTGGAATTAAATCTCAAGAAAAACTTTATCCAGATAATATCAAGGTATTGAAAAGGTACTTCATCCAGATAATATCAAGGTAATGAAAAGGTACTTCATCCAGATAATATCAAGGTATTGAAAAGGTACTTCATCCAGATAATATCAAGGTATTGAAAAGGTACTTCATCCAGATAATATCAAGGTATTGAAAAGGTACTTCATCCAGATAATATCAAGGTATTGAAAAGGTACTTCATCCAGATAATATCAAGGTATTGAAAAGGTACTTCATCCAGATAATATCAAGGTAATGAAAAGGTACTTCATCCAGATAATATCAAGGTATTGAAAAGGTACTTCATCCAGATAATATCAAGGTATTGAAAAGTTACCTTTTCAAATTCAAGAGTTGTAAATGAAATTGTATTTTTCTACAAGTAAAACTCAGCCACCACCACATTTTCTATTGGTAAGTCTCTGTCTTTTCTGATCACCGTGTATATGAGAACATGATGAGTGAACTCATAACTTATGTTTGTGCAAATTACTCACTATTACAGAATAATATGTATTCTTAAATGATATTTAAAAATACAAAAAACTTATTGTACTTACGATTAGTGAGTATATATTATTTCCGAACAACGTTTCAGCAAACCACTGTTCCCTTCATCAGGTTCTATTTTGACTATCGGAAACACTCCATAGTCACGTCAAGTAGATTCAAAAGCCAGGAAAAATGATATAGGTTTGACGCTGGTAAACGAGGAATTTAAAAAACTTGCCAAAACCTGTTGTAACTTCCATTTCCACACTGTTGTTTAATATCACAAAAGTTAAAAGAATCAATCTAAAGGACGCATTTCTCCTTAAAAAGTTAAAAAGGCGCACACTATTTCACTTCCGCCGTGGTGACTCCAGAATGGTTCCTCGCCGAATGCCCCGGAGTTTGCACAAAGGGGAATAACATAAAAATGTGATATTTATCAATTTTATCTTCTTAGCCCTTAAACGGAATGTTAGTTGGGAGAGGTTGGATGTTTGCTTGGACAGTGGGGATAGCTGGAGGTTGCTTCTAATGGTACAAATGGAGCGATGCTGTAAAGTTTTTCTGTTGTGAATGCTTCCCTGAAGACACAGTGAAATTTTCGTCACCTTGTAATCAAATGGCACCAGGTTCGATTCACGGCGGAGGCACATAGTGGTTCGAATCCAATCTCGATTAGCTTATGTATAATTAGCCAAAAGTGGCAAAAAGCGACTCTACATAAGAGAATTAGTAAATAAACCATTCATCCTCATTGTCAGGATTAGTGAAAGTTACAGAAAAGGGACATAAAAGTAGAAAAAAATATATGTGAATTTGGAATAACAAAAGAAAATTGTAATTTCTGCAGGAAAGTTAATAACTCGTACGTACTTTTTACAATATCATAAAATATATTGAGGAAACTGAGCTGTAAACCTGAGCGTTCTAAACATATTGTAATTTTAAAATTTGTGAACAAATATGATGAAAATAATTGTAATTCCAGAAAGTATATGTCTATTGTTCTTGTAACAACAATAATTTCTTGCTGGTGAGATCCTATAAACTGACAATGATTAATGCTGTTAACGTTCTGAGCCATTGATTGCTTGCACTATTGCTTTGTCACTGTAGTGGAAAATGGATCACTCACTTATACACGGCAAGTAATTAATGACATTATCCTGTCTCTTACACCATAGATATCCACAGGATTTGTTCCGGGAGTGGCACAAATGAGACATTTTTACCAGAGGCATGTTTCTTCCCCACAATAGCGATGTAGCTCAAAAAACTTAGATGTTAGCTGGAATATATTAATATATGACAGTTATCTGGATATTAGTATTATTCAGATACTACTGGAATAAATTACGTGAATATCTATAATCAAGATACTTATAATCAGTGGCGTCGCGTGCGGTTCACATACGGGTGTTGACAATAATTTTTTTATACTGAATGGAGATTTACTCCTCCCTTGTAACTTCATCTTCAATTGAAAAATTAAGAATAACAGTTCAACTTATTTTCAACTATTTCCCACAAAAATCACGCTCTATTTGAAGTAATACACTTTTTTTATTCAATTAACACCCTTTTAATTACGCAATTTACAATTAGTAATGGTTAGTGCAAACTAATTAGTATAACATGCAATCTCAGGTATGTACAATGCAAGACTACCATACTTCGCAATCTACTTTCTATTACACCGACCATATGTTAACCAACCACATTCATTCAGCATTGAAAGCACGTGCATCGTTAGCGGGACAGAGGGGAGGACGCGTCCAGTCCAGAAAAAAAATATTTTGTATGTAAGATATTTGGGAATTATACAGAATGACCTCGCCCCGCCCACAATAACTAGGTTGGGATGCTTATGATCAATGTGACATTCCATATGTTCCTTCTTCCTTCGTGTTTTGTATTTTCCCTCCTAGCATCATTTTGCATTGGTTCAGAGAGATTGATTTTTGACCATTTAATGCAAGGGTTCTCAAATTTCTTTGCTTCACGGTGCCCTTAGTGTTTCAAGATTTTTCCGCGGCGCCCAGAATGTAGCCCTCTCTAACACTTGCATCAGTCAGTTACTTGTAAGATTGCATGCCTTAAGTTAAAAATTAAACACGTATTTCAAATTCAGAAACATTTCATATGTAAAAATGTACTAAATAAGCACATATTTGAAACATCCATAGCATTGACTAACAATTCAGTGAAAATATTGGAACATTTTGCAGCGCCCCTGCGCCCCTCAGGATGCCGCGGCACACTCTTATTATTAACATATTTACCCGTCGTTGCCTTCTAATCGAGGGGTCCTCGGTTCGATACCCGCGGAGGAACTTAGTTATTCGAATCCCACTTAAAACTGTAGGTCCAGTCCTGATTAGTCTTACTGTGCATAAATTGGACTTAAAACACCAAAAAAATCAATCAAACATATTTACCATCCTTGATCTTATGAATGCACGAAACTAATCGTTCCAGAGGCAGTCTTTTTGTATAGCTATGTGCAAATGGTAACAAACGCCCAGAATGTGTCCTTTGCCCATCCATGCTTCGAGTAAATTGTTCAATTACAAGAACTGTCCGATGAAAAAGTAATAACAATTCTCTTTTAGATATATTAAAATATTTTTTAAATGTATCTATTACAAACAAGACTACTTACTGATTTGTCCGAATAAGTGGCTAAAGAACACACTCTAAATATGCACTTTCAATTATACATTTGCACATGAACTCCCTCCTGAAGGATAACCGGCCGAAGCCTATAATTGAGCTCTAGATATTACACAGAAAAAAATAAAATTCTCACTGTGGGTCGAGTAATTGAACGCCACACACCGACGCACAATGCACTTAATAATGATATCAAGAGAAACTAAATTCTACATTATGCTGGCACTTACCTTTATAGAGGATACAGTTCCTTTAGTAATTTCTGTTGCAACCACTGTGGTGAATTTTACTTGTAAAGGAAGTCCATCCGTCTTTCTTTTCTTCTGGAGAACTTCTCAATTACTTGGTGGTTAAAGTCTTTAATGCCCCTCACCAGCCTTTTCTCGATGGATAACATAGCTAAAGCCGACAGCCTATCCTGAGACATGGTGTTTCGTAGAAACGTTTTAACCCGTTTCAAAGTTGAGAAGCATCTCTCTGCCTCTGCAGTTGTCATCGGAGTCACTACGACTATTCTCAGAAGCTTCACAACTTCAGGAAACGATTCTTTCAATCCATTTTTTATGAATAGATGAAGAAGAGGTACTGCGCCTTGAGCACATCTGAATTCTTCCCTAGTGTACAGAACAGACAACTCGGTTGATAAACGTTTCTCTTCAAGTGTTGGGTACGTTCCATGAGTACCAAAATAGATACTCACTTGCTTTGCCAATTTTGCCACGAGTATCAAAGGTGATACTCACACATTCATGTTTATTTTCCACTGACAATCATTTCTGATACTCAGTTTTCGGTGTTTATTCACGTTAAACAGTTCTACAAATTTCAAGCTTTTAGACGATTGTTGTAGCGTTGCAGTATTACAATTCTACACTAAGATATATATAAATTTATATTACATTACTTTCTCATTAGTTTAACATTAAGGAGCAGAATTTTCAGCACAAATTAGACTTCTAACATTGCTCTCAGAAGCGTAATGGCTTGGCACCACTGTTGTGTTCTCTTTACTGTGGAAAGCACAGATTGACTTCGTTGGTAGTTTCTTGGGGGTTCCTTTCTCTGTATGATTATTGTAAATGAAGTGCTGAAAAATGGAAGACAAAGAAGCAGAAATACTTAGGCAAATGTTAGATGAAGAAAGTGACATTGAAGGATTTTCCAGTGACACACAAAGTGACGACGTAATAGAGTGTGGTGATGATTCCGATTTGGACCCAACATATGTAGCTATAAGTGGAAGCGAAGACAGTAGTGATAATAGCGCCAATAGTCCTTGCACTACAGGAGCAGTGTTGCAACCTCCAGTAAACATTTATAACTCTGATACTGAATCAGATGATAATGGTAACCCTAGTCACGGCGATATTTTGACTTGGCATCCAGTAGACCAGGTTAGTGCTGCACGGTTTCTTTACAATCCCAACAATGAATCTGTTGGGGTTAATCCAGATCTCTTTGAAATTCTCATTGACGGAACTCCAGCAGATTTCTATGGTGTATTTTTGGACAATGATCTGATTGATTTGCTAGTTGTTGAAACTAACAAATATGCAAGGCAAAAAATTTCAAGTTCTAACAATTTGCCAAGACATTCTCGCTTGACTAAATGGATCGACACAGATCGAGAAGAAATGAGAAACTTTTTAGGTTTAGTTATGTGGATGGGACTTGTGCAGATGCCTAGTATCGCTTCATATTGGAAAAAGTCATTTCTGTTTGATAACAATGTACCAAAAATAATGTCAAGAAATAGATTTGAAGCTTTGTTACAAATGTTTCATTGTGCAGATAATGCAACAGCACAGCCTGGGAACAGATTGCACAAAATTGAAGGGCTCATACAAACACTGGTACAAAAGTTTACTCAATGTGTTATACCTGAAGAATTTATGTGCATTGATGAGTCTATTGTGCCTTTCTTAGGTCGTATTGTGTTCCGCCAGTATATAAAAAACAAGAGGCACAGGTATGGTATCAAAATTTTCAAATTATGTTGTGCAGATGCTTATACTATTGCATACAAAATTTATGCGGGAAAAGAAGCCAAACCTGGAATGGCTGTATCATGTAAAGTTGTACTTGAGCTAGCCGAACCATATCTACATTTAGGTAGAACTCTGTATGCAGACAATTGGTACACTTCAATTGCACTGGCACATGAACTTTTACAAAAAAATACTCATTTGGTGGGAACTATGCGTTCCAATCGAAAGTTTGTGCCAAGAGCAGTGACAACTAAAAAATTACAAAAAGGTGAGGTTATTGCTCTGAGAAGTTCAACGAAGGTAACTGTTCTCAAATGGAAAGACATAAGAGACATCCTGATGATTACTACAAAGCACGGGGATGAAGTACACGAAGTGCAGCAAAGAAGAGGACCAGTTTTGAAGCCAGCTGCTGTAGCTGATTACAATAAAGGCAAAGCTTTGATTGACCTGGCCGATGAAATGAATTCATATTCAAGTGCATTACGAAGAAGCCTTAAATGGTATAGAAAAGTAGCATTTGATATAATAATAATGGGAACAAGTGTAACCAACTCACTTTCTTTGTTCAAGAAGGTGACTGGAAGGAAGATGGAAATAACTTTCTTCAAACAATGTATTGTGATGGAACTTATCAAGAAACACACAATTGTACCTTCTCCATCCCAGATGCAACAGAAGCAGCACAATCTTATTTCCTTAGCACCAAAACGCAGTAAATGCAATAATTGCTACAAGAAGTTGGTTGCTGCTTCTGGAAGGAAAGAAGCTCAGAAAAAGTGCAAGCAAGTGAACAAAAAATGTAACATTTGCAACATTTTTCTTTGTGCAGAGTGCTTCTTTGAGTTACATAAAGTGAAACAAAAGTAATATTTTTATGCTAACTGAAGACAACATTTTTTTTGGTTTACATAACAATTATCTGTTGAGAATTCTTTGTAATTTCAACCAGCATTTGGAACTGAGTATCATTATAATTATATAAGCAAAAACAAATCTAATTTTTGTTACAGATTCTTGAAAAAAGTGATTGTTTATTTGTGAAATCGCATTTTTTATGTAAAAATCATTCTCCTGAAATATCTAAATTGTACTAAATGTGTAAACAGTTTTCATCATACCCAATTTTTGTGAGTATCAATTTTGATACTTATGGCAATACAGTAAAAATTTTATCTCGGTTGCCACGAATATCAAAATTGATACTCGCCAATTATTATGTAATTATAATTAGTAATAAAGTTACATTATAAGTTATTTGTTTGTAAGATTATTTTCAACAAAATAGTAGTCCAGTTTAGAGAGTTCTGAAACCGAAAATGAGGCTCGGTGAGGCTCGCAGTGTTGCCAACTCCTCACTCGAAAAAAATCACCAAGGTTTTTCTTGGTCTAATTTAACCTAAAGCAAGGGGCTGGCAACCTTGCTTGAGGCTCTTGTAAGGCATAAACCCTATTTCTCGCAGTGTTGCCAACTCCTCACTCGAAAAAAAAATCACCAAGGGATTTTTTTGGTCTAACCTAGCCTAAAGCAAGGAGCTGGCAATCTTGCTTGAGGCTCGCCTTAATGGTTTGCTCTTGTAAGGCACAAGTCCTATTTTCTGGCAGTGTTGCCAACATTTTACTCGAAAAAATCACCAAGGTTTTTTTTTTGGTCTAACCTAGCCTAAAGCAAGAAGCTGGCAACCTTGCTTGAGACTTGCGTTACAGTGCATAAAGCATGGAGCTGGCAACCTTGCTTGAGGCTTGCCTTACAGTGCATAAAGCAAGGTTGCCAACCTACTGGTACTTTTGCCATAGCCTTTTACAAAAAAAAGAGAGGGGAGAGAGAGAGGAGAGAGAGAGAGGAGAGAGAGAGAGAGGAGAGAGAGAGGGAAGAGTTAAACAACCGACAGCTGCCAACACCCACCCTAACCTAACCTAACCTAACCTAACCTAACCTAACCTAACCTAACCTAACCTAGCCTAACCTAACCTAACCTAACCTAACCTAACCTAACCTAACCTAACCTAACCAGGTCTAACCTAGCCTAAAGCAAGGAGCTGGCAAGTTTACTTAAGACTTGCCTTACAGTGCATAAAGCAAGGTTGCCAACCTACTGGTATTTTTGCCATAGCCTTTTACAAAAAAGAGAGAGAAGAGAGAGAGGGAAGAGTTAAACAACCGACAGCCCACCTACAGCTTTTTTGGTCTAACCTAGCCTAAAGCAAGGAGCTGGCAAGTTTACTTAAGGCTTGCCTTACAGTGCATAAAGCAATTTTTACCAACCTACATATACTAAACAAAGAGAGCCGGCACTGCCGTAAAAGAGAGAGATGGATGGATGGGAACACTACACGGGTTCAACGTCATCAAATAAAAATCGCCTTAATGGTTTTTTCTTGTAAGGCATGATCTCTATTTTCTCGCAGTGCTGCCAACTCCTACCTACACTTTTTTTTTAGTTGGCAAGGGCTAGAGAGAGAGAAAAACTTATAGCTGGGAACAGTAATGAGCGAATGTGCCATATCGTAATTTTCCAACTCCCGGGGGCCAATGTTTGTATATCGTGACCTTTGTAAACCTCTCTCTCTCGGGGGAACGATGTGCCACACACACACACACACGCGCGCGCGCGCGCGCGCGTATTGTGACGCAAGCAAACAAACAAAATAATAATAATTGTTGTTTTTTAGGACAAGGGGGGAGATTTTTCGATAACTCTCTCACTGTTTCCAACGTAATTAGGTTTTTTGATAGACGACAACGACGGAGTTATCAATGAGTAAACATCTGTAAACTCGGTGAACAAGTCAACTTTTTTTTCAGTACGTCAATATTTTTTTTCTTATTTCTTAGTGAATGGGTTATGGATGACTTGCAACGACGAAGGTCTTCTAGCAACACGTACTTAGCTTATGCCTCTTCCACCGAATATTCAACACGAGAGGGCTGTGTTAAATATACAGAACAGCGATAACAAGTGTTTTTTTTTTGTGTATATTGGCTACACTGCATCCTGTTTATTGCAAAAATAATCCACAGTAAATTGGATATTACAAACAATACGAGTCCGAGTTTTGAAAGTGTAATGTCTGGCATCGAATACCCGGTGACTATTTCTGATACATCAAAATTCGAAACACGAGCACGAGATGCAGAAGGAAAACGCTTAATCATCAACGTGTATTCCTATACGTTGGATAAACATGTCGTGCATCCCCGTCAGGATAAGCGATGTCGACGATGATGATGCTCGTGTGATTAATCTTCTTCTAATTTCAAACGACAGTGTTCACTATTACTGTCTCAGGAATGTTATGCTTTTTTTTTCTCTATAAAAAAGAGAGATTTGTGTTGATTGTTTGGTTAAAAAGAATTTCCTAATTATTTGTTTTTTTTTGTCACAAGAATTGTTTGAATTTCAAACATTCCTAAGTGTTTGCTTAAAGATTGATGCATTAACCTGTTAAGAATGTCACATTAATAATACCGGCTCGGAAATGTCATGTCCTCTTCCTCTATAGAAGGTCATATAAATGTGCTAATTGGCCGGTTAGGGGGGGATTTTTTGATTAGTAAATTGAGGTTATAAATACGTACGTATAAAGGTTTTGCTAATATGGAATGCTAAAGCTTAGTACTTGGCTCTCTCAGAGATTCGAATTCTATTAGGTTAAACAGCATAGAAATTTCACAGCAAGAATTCTCATATTTACTGACGATATTCTTAACAACCTGTGTTTTGATTCCACTACAAAAACTGTATACAAAATATGCAGTCCCTAAAATAAAATGGATGAGGCTTATGAACCTCGACCTATACAGTTGTACAATCTGGCAATGAATAGATGTTGTTTTTTTTATTAAGCATAGCAGAGTGTTTTCGCTTATTTTAATATCAGGCAACAATGTTAGAAAGTAGCCCCAAGAATAAAATTTAAAATCACTAATGTGATATGAACTTTTTTACTTGTGTGTATTTGAATATGAAAGTGAGGTACTTTGAATAATTGAGGGGGACAATCACAAGAAAGCTTGCAATGGTATTGGGGGGTGTCACGAGTTCAAATTTTAGACGATTTCTGTTAATCTGCTAAGGCGATATCAGTACAATAAAATTTGTAAAAAAGGAGAGGCTAATGGCAACGATGAGGATGAATAATAATAATTATGATGAAATTGATGTGTGGCACTTAGAAAACAAAAACTTCAAAGTGTATTGCACCAACAGCTACAATTGTCCCCCACCCTCCAAAATACAAGGCAGTTAACAGAGGTGTGTATATTTGTTGGTTTACGAGTCTGAGGGCTTAAGTTAGTATATTCACTATAGCTATACATATTAAAAAAAATGAAATGACCTGAGCAATAAAATATAACAATACCGATTCTAACTTTTTTGTCGGATGACGTAGTGGTAACGTTTGTTGCAATCACACCTCTGATGGTGTATAAAACTTAAATGTTTTGCATAACATAAAATATTGTTAATGGGAATGTGTTGTTTCTAATGTTAAATATAGAAAGCAGATAACAAGAAAAAAAAGAAATAATGTTGCAGGTAGATACGGAGCCTCAGCCCAAACACATATATGATCAGACAGGATGTCAACGATGCATTCATAACTAACATGTGATTATTCAAAAATTGAAATAGTACAGTAAAAAACAACTAACTAACTAACTCTCTATGTTTTTTTTTTAAACCGGCACGAATGAGAAAGGAATAAAGGAGATTTTTACAGAAATCTTGTTGGGAAACCTGATGGTAAAGGACCAAAACGAACATGGAGATGAATCTAAAAGAAATCTGTAAAGATTGGAATAGAATATATATAAAGTTTGCTCAGGATAAGTACAAATTGAACTGTAACTACGAATTTTCAGAATCAAGAATGCTAGAGAATTAATTAATTAATTAATATTTAATATAATGAAGGTAGTAATATAGTATTCTTATTGAGAAGAGAATTTCTAAAAAACTTATTTTTCCTCGTACGTTTACTAATAGCAGTTACATTTGACATGTTTGACTAATCGCGAATCAACGTACGGAAGCTGTTGGAAGCAGTTTGAAGACTGAAATGGCTATGGAAGGACACTTATTATAATGTTAATATCTTAGTATAATGTTTTGAGAATTGCTTCTCGATAATGTTTGGTATATAATTTAATCTGTTGTTAGATAAAATACATAATTATCAGAATTTAAGGATGGAAAATATGAAGAGCGAATGAATAATACGTTTGACTAATCGTGAAGATAAGTATCACAGTATGTTTTATCGTTTCTTATATAAACGTTGAAACGTTTAAGAACGTTTAAGAACGTTTACCGAAACGTTTCAACAATTGTTCTGGTAAACGTTTCAACGTTCCGGTAAACATGTTTATCGTCAGCGAAGGTCTACCCTGTTAGGAAGTGATCGAGATTCCGGAAGTGATGGTAGTCAATGGAAGAGAGGTCGGGAGAATATGCTGGATGAGGAAGGGTTTTATATTGCAACTCATGGAGAGCCTGCACCGTCCTTTGTGCGACATGTGGGCGAGCATTGTCGTGCAACACGAGGACACCATGTCTGTGGACCATTGCTGGATGCTTGCGGAGAAGTTTGTGGTGCATTTCATGGAGTTCAGCACTGTAACAATTTGCATTGATGGTTTCACCTCGCCTGAGAAAGACATGATGGATCACACCCACCATAGACCACCATACCAGCAACAACACCTTCCGTGGGTGGTGAGGTGGTTTCGGAAACCGCCCTGGATATTGATCACGATCCAACCATTGTCCTGATCGTTTACGATTGTCATAGCAGATGCGGGAAACCATCCCAGTTATTCCTTACACTCAGAGAGAACTGCACACCTCCAGGCGCCGAGTCTTGTTGACCGGTCTCAAATCATGTGGTACCCATGAGTCCAACTTTTTCACTTTACTGATCGCACGGAGACATACCACGACAGTGGTATGGTGTATGCCTAACTCGTCTGCAATGGCACGAACACTTTTCCGAGAGTTCACTTCCACGGCCTTCCTGAGGAGCTCATCCGAACATGATGTTGGTCGATGACCACTGGGTTCATTTTGCAATGCTGTGTCACCGGAACGAAATTTGACAAACCAGCGGCGAATGGTCCGATCATTTACCATGCCTGGCCCAAATGCACTGTTAGTGTTTTTGCCGGCTTGCTGACCAGAATGTCCCAGTTTGAATTCGTAAAGACAAATCGCTTGCAATTGTGTTTTATCCATGGTGCACTTTCAGACGACCCTGTTCAGCAACACACTGCCTCCTGACTGTCTGGGTGCTCCAGCCTGTTTGCTGGACGTATACAGAGTTTATGACGTTAGACACGTGACCTCAGTCAATCCCTGTGTTGTGTTGTTGAGGTGAGTTTCCCAGCAGACGTCAAAGCGGACATTTCATTCGCACCAACCCAATAGATCGTATTAACAAATATACTTCAAAGTTATGTAATAAGATTTTGGTTTAGTATTTAATCACAGCAGCAAAACAAACTCTCCATTCGCCTCACAACAGAAGTTAAGTGCATTTTGCATACATGAAGAAGCAGAAATTTACGCCCCGAGGTGTACTGTTGGAAGACTATACAATAAGACACGGCACCCCATTCTTTACAATAATAAGTAAGCAGTGGAGTAAAAAATCCTCTGTTTTATTTTGATGTGAAGAAAAGTTTTAGTCCATGCATTGATCTGATCCCCCTTGTCCAAAATAATAATAATAATAATAAGCTCCGGTCTCATCTGGAGATTGCAACACTGATATGTCCGTCTATTCAGAAAAAAAACAAAAGTTTTAACATCCATGGACAATGCCGTACAGCAGCTGTTGCGTCCCCCATATGTAAAGTTTTTTTTTTCCTCGTTAGCTGAACGCGAAGATGAGGATTGGAAGATGCTCGAGACTCCCCGTTCATTCGGGTATAACATCTTTCCTTTCTAACACTCTATTTTTTTTTCTGTAAGAGGGGGCATTTCTTTAGATACCAGGAGCACCTGTCTGATGTGACCGCTCTCTGTTTCCAACTTCGCCACTGGACCGTTAACAAAAGCCAATTTCTACGCAATTCATAACCTTTGGTTGATATGTAAATATATTCAGCAATACTGAAAACTCACAGACGTGATGATGATTCAAGCAGATCACGATACAGCCGTATGCATGTAAAACTATTTTCGTCACACACAGGCAAAGAGGTAAAAAGTAACATTTCTCTCCTTCCCTCGCTTTTAGCCATCTTCAAATAAAGTAGCGTCCAGTATCCTTCTAGATAGGACTAGCGAAAGTATTGAAATCGAAGTGTGAATTATTTTGTTATGATCTCCCTCTCTTCTTCGCATGCATGTTTCATATCACGCTCGCTGACATTGAAATAAGCAAAAACAATTGCAAGACAGCACAGGTTATAACCCATCGTAACTAGGTCTGTTTTTTTTAAAAAAATTAATAATCGTCAGTCCATATGACAATGCTTTTGTGACGTGCACGGCCCTTTTTTGGTTGCTGTCCGTGATGAAATTTTTTATCATTGATAGGCCGGGGGACTGAGCTTCTAACTTTCCACATTTACAAACAATATCGTTTACAATAATACCTTCGCTAGAAAGCACAGTACAATAAATATCCTTTTTTTATATATAAATATTTTAAGTTATGCAATAACTTTGGACAGCAGCTAATTATCATGGCGTTATATTCGCGTCCATGTCTGAAACTAGTCTTTATACACACAGCCAACTCACTCATGCAATATAATATCTGATGTAATATAATACAAACAGCTGTGGAAGGTTGTCGACAATTATTATTTAAGACTTGCCTTACAGTGCATAAAGCAAGGTTGCCAACCTATTGGTACTTTTACCATGGCCTTTTACAAAAAAGAGAGGGAAGAGTTAAACAACCGACAGCCTACCTACAGCTTTTTTTTTGTTGGTCTAACCTAGCCTAAAGCAAGAAGCTGGCAACTTTGATTGAGGCTTACCTTACAGTGCATAAAGCAATTTTTGCCAACCTACACATACTAAACAAGGAGAGCCGGCACTGCCGTAAAAAAGAGAGATGGGTGGATGGATGGCAACACAGTATGTGTGTGCGTGTGTGTGTATAATATGTAGCATTATTAACTAGAGAGTGTTGGCAAACCACCTGCAACTAAAAAAATAGAGATGCCAACGTTGCTGTAAGATGAAGAGAGAGAGAGACCTACGGCTGGCAACAATGGTGAGCGAATGCACCTTATCGTAATTTTCCAAGTCTCCGGGGGGACCAAATGTTTATATATCGTGATTTTTGTAAACCTCTCTCGGGGGAACGATGTGCCACACGCGCGCGCGTGTTTTGCCAACTTGGAGAGTTGTAATATGTGGTGTGGTGTATGACCACGTGGTGAGTGGTTAACTAATCAAATAAACGTTTAAAGCAGCAGACAGGCATTTGTTGAATCTTCTGAACTTGAACACTGCTATTTGTCTACTTGGTTGAACGTTATTTCCTTTCACCAGCCTGACACCGGGATACACCTGCACTCCATCTAGTGTCAAAGAAGTGCAGCGTACTAGACGAGGATATTAAATTGCTCTGTTGTAAATGAGATGCATGATGTTTTTTCGTAAGTTGTTAATATGAATTGATGTTACTGTGAAGAAACTGAAGGCAGAATAAGGCCAACGCTATCTGGACTCGCTTAGTTAATTCAAGATAGTCGCGACAAATGTAAACGGGCTGTGCAGGACTTGGACATTTTTTTCGATTGATGAAAATTTGGTTCTATGATGATGACCTATACTAAATTTTTTGGTATGGGAGGACAGGGGATACCGAGACTCGACCAACACACTAAACCACATACCTCTCTACGGCTACATGTTCGGAAGTTACGAGTGATTAAAAATTTTGGGAGGGTGTGTGCAAACATCCCTTGCCCTTGAACTCAGGACCATCAAACTTTGGCATACATACGCTACATCCCCAAAATCGACAAAAAGTGGTGTTTGGGGAGATTTTTCGATTTATTTTCGCGCAATATCTCACCGTTTTCGAGTTATTTGCAATTTTTTAATGCTGGAATTGGAAAATTTTCGACAGAAGGGGGGGGGGTTCAACCATGATAACCTATGTTTATTTTGTTAGGAGCCAATGCTAACGCATGTCTCTACGATGATCCTATCGAAAAAAAATTGACAATTGGCCTACCCTTGACCTCCAAATTTTGTACACGTACTCTACATCACCAAAATCGACAAGGGGGTCGACCCTATCTTCTGCACAACTCTGATGTGTATGTTCTGTTTCGCGAAGAGTCGACAACCTTCCACAGCTGTTTGTATTATATTACATCAGATATTATATTGCATGAGTGAGTTGGCTGTGTGTATAAAGACTAGTTTCAGACATGGACGCGAATATAACGCCATGATAATTAGCTGCTGTCCAAAGTTATTGCATAACTTAAAATATTTATATATAAAAAAAGGATATTTATTGTACTGTGCTTTCTAGCGAAGGTATTATTGTAAACGATATTGTTTGTAAATGTGGAAAGTTAGAAGCTCAGTCCCCCGGCCTATCAATGATAAAAAATTTCATCACGGACAGCAACCAAAAAAGGGCCGTGCACGTCACAAAAGCATTGTCATATGGACTGACGATTATTATTTTTTTAAAAAAAAACAAACCTAGCTACGATGGGTTATAACCTGTGCTGTCTTGCAATTGTTTTTGCTTATTTCAATGTCAGCGAGCGTGATATGAAACATGCATGCGAAGAAGAGAGGGAGATCATAACAAAATAATTCACACTTCGATTTCAATACTTTCGCTAGTCCTATCTAGAAGGATACTGGACGCTACTTTATTTGAAGATGGCTAGAAGCGAGGGAAGGAGAGAAATGTTACTTTTTACCTCTTTGCCTGTGTGTGACGAAAATAGTTTTACATGCATACGGCTGTATCGTGATCTGCTTGAATCATCATCACGTCTGTGAGTTTTCAGTATTGCTGAATATATTTACATATCAACCAACGGTTATGAATTGCGTAGAAATTGTCTTTTGTTAACGGTCCAGTGGCGAAGTTGGAAACAGAGAGCGGTCACATCAGACAGGTGCTCCTGGTATCTAAAGAAATGCCCCCTCTTACAGAAAAAAAAATAGAGTGTTAGAAAGGAAAGATGTTATACCCGAATGAACGGGGAGTCTCGAGCATCTTCCAATCCTCATCTTCGCGTTCAGCTAACGAGGAAAAAAAAACTTTACATATGGGGGACGCAACAGCTGCTGTACGGCATTGTCCATGGATGTTAAAACTTTTGTTTTTTTTCTGAATAGACGGACATATCAGTGTTGCAATCTCCAGATGAGACCGGAGCTTATTATTATTATTATTATTTTGGACAAGGGGGATCAGATCAATGCATGGACTAAAACTTTTCTTCACATCAAAATAAAACAGAGGATTTTTTACTCCACTGCTTACTTATTATTGTAAAGAATGGGGTGCCGTGTCTTATTGTATAGTCTTCCAACAGTACACCTCGGGGCGTAAATTTCTGCTTCTTCATGTATGCAAAATGCACTTAACTTCTGTTGTGAGGCGAATGGAGAGTTTGTTTTGCTGCTGTGATTAAATACTAAACCAAAATCTTATTACATAACTTTGAAGTATATTTGTTAATACGATCTATTGGGTTGGTGCGAATGAAATGTCCGCTTTGACGTCTGCTGGGAAACTCACCTCAACAACACAACACAGGGATTGACTGAGGTCACGTGTCTAACGTCATAAACTCTGTATACGTCCAGCAAACAGGCTGGAGCACCCAGACAGTCAGGAGGCAGTGTGTTGCTGAACAGGGTCGTCTGAAAGTGCACCATGGATAAAACACAATTGCAAGCGATTTGTCTTTACGAATTCAAACTGGGACATTCTGGTCAGCAAGCCGGCAAAAACACTAACAGTGCATTTGGGCCAGGCATGGTAAATGATCGGACCATTCGCCGCTGGTTTGTCAAATTTCGTTCCGGTGACACAGCATTGCAAAATGAACCCAGTGGTCATCGACCAACATCATGTTCGGATGAGCTCCTCAGGAAGGCCGTGGAAGTGAACTCTCGGAAAAGTGTTCGTGCCATTGCAGACGAGTTAGGCATACACCATACCACTGTCGTGGTATGTCTCCGTGCGATCAGTAAAGTGAAAAAGTTGGACTCATGGGTACCACATGATTTGAGACCGGTCAACAAGACTCGGCGCCTGGAGGTGTGCAGTTCTCTCTGAGTGTAAGGAATAACTGGGATGGTTTCCCGCATCTGCTATGACAATCGTAAACGATCAGGACAATGGTTGGATCGTGATCAATATCCAGGGCGGTTTCCGAAACCACCTCACCACCCACGGAAGGTGTTGTTGCTGGTATGGTGGTCTATGGTGGGTGTGATCCATCATGTCTTTCTCAGGCGAGGTGAAACCATCAATGCAAATTGTTACAGTGCTGAACTCCATGAAATGCACCACAAACTTCTCCGCAAGCATCCAGCAATGGTCCACAGACATGGTGTCCTCGTGTTGCACGACAATGCTCGCCCACATGTCGCACAAAGGACGGTGCAGGCTCTCCATGAGTTGCAATATAAAACCCTTCCTCATCCAGCATATTCTCCCGACCTCTCTTCCATTGACTACCATCACTTCCGGAATCTCGATCACTTCCTAACAGGGTAGACCTTCGCTGACGATAAACATGTTTACCGGAACGTTGAAACGTTTACCAGAACAATTGTTGAAACGTTTCAGTAAACGTTCTTAAACGTTCTTAAACGTTTCAACGTTTATATAAGAAACGATAAAACATACTGTGATACTTATCTTCACGATTAGTCAAACGTATTATTCATTCGCTCTTCATATTTTCCATCCTTAAATTCTGATAATTATGTATTTTATCTAACAACAGATTAAATTATATACCAAACATTATCGAGAAGCAATTCTCAAAACATTATACTAAGATATTAACATTATAATAAGTGTCCTTCCATAGCCATTTCAGTCTTCAAACTGCTTCCAACAGCTTCCGTACGTTGATTCGCGATTAGTCAAACATGTCAAATGTAACTGCTATTAGTAAACGTACGAGGAAAAATAAGTTTTTTAGAAATTCTCTTCTCAATAAGAATACTATATTACTACCTTCATTATATTAAATATTAATTAATTAATTAATTCTCTAGCACTCTTGATTCTGAAAATTCGTAGTTACAGTTCAATTTGTACTTATCCTGAGCAAACTTTATATATATTCTATTCCAATCTTTACAGATTTCTTTTAGATTCATCTCCATGTTCGTTAGTAGTGCAGGTGGACCGGTTCTGCGCCACTAAAGTGAGGCTCGGTGAGGCTCGGAGTGTTGCCAACTTCTTACTCGAAAAAAAGCACCAAGGTTTTTCTTGGTCTAAGATAACCTAAAGCAAGGAGCTGGCAACCTTGCTTGAGGTATTTTCTCGCAGTGTTGCCAACTCCTCACTCGAAAAAATCACCAAGGTTTTTTTTTTGGTCTAACCTAACCTAAAGCAAGGAGCTGGCAACCTTGCTTGAGGCTTGCCTTACAGTGCATAAAACAAGGTTGCCAACCCACTGGTACTTTTGCCATAGTTTTTTACAAGAAAAAAAAAGAGAAAGGGAAGAATTAAACAACCGACAGCTTACCCACAGCCTTTTTTGCTCTAACCTAACCTAAAGCAAGGAGCTGGCAATTTTGCTTGTGCAATCAACCCGGTTGACCGCCCTCAAGTGGAGATTAGTGTTGCCAACTCCTCACTCGAAAAAAAATCACCAAGATTTTTTTGCTCTAACCTAACCTAAAGCAAGGAGCTGGCAATTTTGCTTGTGCAATCAACCCGGTTGACCGCCCTCAAGTGGAGATTAGTGTTGCCAACTCCTCACTCGAAAAAAAAAATCACCAAGATTTTTTTTGCTCTAACCTAACCTAAAGCAAGGAGCTGGCAATTTTGCTTGAGGCTTGCCTTACAGCACATAAAGCAATTTTTGCCAACCTGCACACACTGGGCAAGGAGAGCCGGCACTGCTGTAAAAGAGAGAGAGATGGGTGGATGGCAACGCAGTATGTGTGTGCGTGTGTGTGTATAATATGTAGCATTATTAACTAGAGTGTGTTGGCAATTTACTTACAACTAAAAAAAAATAGAGATGCCAACGTTGGTGTAAGATGAAGAGAGAGAGAGAGAGACCCATGGCTGGCAACAGTAACGAGCAAATGCGCCATATCGTAATTTTCCAACTCCGTATATCGTGACCTTTGTAAACCTCTCTCTCTCGGGGGAACGATGTGCCACACACACACACACACACACACACGCACGCACGCACGCGCGCGCGTATGTATTGTAACACAAACAAACAAACAAAATAATAATAATTGTTGTTTTTAGGAGGCCTGGCCCCTATAACCTCGCCAGGGTGCGTGGTGCCCAACCAAAAATGTAAAAGTTTTCTAATGGCTGCAGTTATAGATTACCGCACCTCTGTAGAGTTTCACGTGTTTTATTTTTTCCCCCAAACTTCCATGAAACCCTACAGAGGACCTCCGTAATGCATGCAACGTGTACTAACGACTCTAGTGTTATTTGATGTTGTGATATTTTTGGATATAGAGTTTTATTGTGAGATATAGATAAAAATAATTATGTTTATTATAATATTTTCTTGATGAAGATGGAGAATATGTGCGTGTTACAAATAAAGTTGCATGCTTTTTTTTCTAGTGTGTGTGTATGTGTTTTTGATGTTTCGACAGCATCTGAAACGATAAAAAAAGAAATTTTATTGTTAATTTTCACGTGTAAAAACAACAACAAATTTTTTTGTGCAAATTTTCTGATTGTCTCGTGCTATAGTGCAAAAAAGATATTGTAACTGATAACTAATGAAATTGACATTTGTAACTGATCTGAACTAGTGAAATTCGTATTGTGCCATTGTAACTGATTGTGCTAGTACAAAAAATTTCTTATTGTGCAAGAAAAGATGTTAAAAATCTTGTTAAAACTGCTCTGTGACCCTCTCGTTCTTCACGTCGTAGGCGAAGGACTTCTCTGCAATCAGGATGACACTGCATAGGGTATCCTCGGGCAAGGCATCGTGGAACTCGCAGACGACCTTGATGTTGGTTCGATCGTTGACCACAACCTTCTTTCTCTTAGATGTGTTGATGACGGTCATGGGTCTCCGTGCTTTGAACTCGCTGGGCGTGTAGTACATGTCCACGCTTCCCTCGGTCACGCGTTTGTCAGCTGAGAACGCTTCGTAAAGTTTGAGGTAATCGTTTTTGGTCACGTCGAGGTTGTAATTCTCGCGCGGGAACACTTCGTTGCGTCCATTCTTCAGATAAACGTTCTTGATCTTGCAGTCGTCGAACTTGCTGGAATCTTTTTCCTGATTCTTGTCCCTCCCGGTCTGAAAGAGCACTACGACGAAATCTGGCATGTCGAACTGTATGTTGTTGAACTGCGTCGTCACGTCGAATTCCATGTGACTTCCCGACGCCATCTTCTGAACGCACTGGTAACCGTGAAAGTGAATCAGCACCTGCGGACTTTTCAAGATCTCCGCTTTGTACTTGAGGGCGTAGTTCGTTTCGTATTCCACCACCGGCATTCTCAATTCCATGCTTCGGATGACGCACTTGGCTGCTTCGGGTAAAGTGTTGGCTATCGGTGAGGTGCCGTCCGGACCCAAAGTAGCGTATCGCATCAGTGCGTCGTTGTCGTTGGCCGCTCTTCGAAACGTAACGCGCAGTCCTCCCTTCCACATGATCTCCTTGTAGTCCGAGAAGAAACCGGGCAGCAGACGCATGGGAAAGAGCACCGTGTGACTTCTCGTCGATATTTTGGTCCCGGCTTCGAATCCCCCGGCCTGGTAGTACGCCGCGTCTGTTTTGGATAATTTCAACGTTCCCACCGCCGTCGACGTGATGCCTGGATAATCTATTCTGTCGATGACGGTGTTGTGTTTCCTCACCTCCACCTGCGAGAACAGGTGAGGCACGAAGTTGTCCACGAGTATCAAGTTTGCTGCTGCAGGAAACGCGTCTCCGCTTTCCTTCTTCACCACGTCGAATTGAAGGTAGAGGTCCGCTCTGTGAGGATGAACGAACCCATCGCCTACGTCCACGTCGTATTCGATCTCCCTGTTCGCCTCGTTCAGATTGGCGAACGTGCGACGGTTGGGAGGGAAAGATTGCAATTCGTAACTTTCGATTTGCTCCATTTTACATGTATGGTTATTTATTATACGTTGATCTCCACGATGGCCGTCGTAGTGGCACCTGCGAAATCCACCACGTCTCCTTTCTCGTTCGTCACCACCAACTCTATGTCGTCTATGCGGTTGCGAAATACTGGAAAATAGATCGGCGAATAGGGCGTGTAGATGAACTCGGAACTTGGTTTGAAAGTGCCTATGATTCCCGTCTGCTTGTGACTTCCTAACAATCCGTCTGAAGATTTCGTGATCATACCTTCGGCCACGTTGCAGTGTACTTTCAGAGTCTCTATGGCCAAGAATTTAGGAATGTTGGTTGCTACGTGCTTGATGCCAGCTTCGAGTTTGGTGTCGTTCTCGAAACCTAAAAGTTCTCCCATGGTGCCCAGGTCCACGGTCTCCGTCGCGGATAGGATTTCCACTCTGTGCGTGACCGAATTTTGAGAAAGGTATGTGCCTTTGGGTAACTGAGCTTGCAAAGTGGAAAGATTGTATTGTCCTGGCGTGACGACGATGTGTTCGCTTCCGACGCTAATTTTGTTGTTGTGCTGCGTAACATTAGGTATGAGGTACATGCTGTAGAATGCACGCAGAGCCACGGATTTAGGATAGACGATGTCGTCGTGCAGCGTGAGTTTCAAGATCGATGATTCGCTCGTGAGATGGAACACGCCCATCCTAGTGATGCTGTTTGAGGTTCCACAATGCTTTCTGGAAATCCTCGATCGTAGGGTTATTTATTTTAGAGAGAAACGCGAGCACGGAGAGGCAGAGATGACCGCAGTTCACGTCTCCGAAATTTTGAATGCGTTCGTCGTTGTAGTATATAGAGGTTTTGTTTGTTTTCAGATAATGAACTAAATTTGTAGGTGGGACACCTCCGAAAGAATCGAAAACGAATGCTTTATCATTGTCGTTTTTGTGGTAACATATCCAATGCGTGCCTGGATTTTCTTGACCGTCCAAGTTGACTACTCCGCATTCTTCTTTTTTAGCGGTTGAAGGTAACGAGTCGGAGATGAAAACTCCTCTGAAGTGTTTGATTTGTAACGGTTCGATCAGCGATTCAATGTCTCGGTTGGTGAGTGCTGCTGTTTCTCTTTTTTAAACTTCTTCATCACGCCCTTCCCCTTTTTCTTCTCCATGGCCAGGTTGTGACGTTTCTGTTCTTCCAACTCGGCCTTGTTCTTCTTCGAGTCGATGACGGTTTTCGCGATGGCGGCGCTTCCGCCGGCCAAACTTCCAACGGCCCCCAATGCTGCCAGGATGGCCGGGATGCTGAATATGAAACCTCCGATCTTTTGCTGTTTCCGCGAACGCTGCAATCTTTTCAATTGAGGTGTGCTGAGCAGCAATTTCATTCCGTGTCCTTTCGACAAGCAAGAACGTTTCTTCTCGCGTTGTTTCTTGGTGAGTAACCCATCGAGGGCACCTAGATTTTTCAGATTGGAGTATGGTATCTGGTACACGACACCCTTGGGCTTCATGTTGATGCTCTATGTGTTATTTTCACGGTATGTTATTTATATATATATTCTGAGATTTTTTCTTGTGTAGTTTTTTACGGTATGTTATTTATATATTTTCAAGGCCTCGCAGTCGTTACACAAATTCTATTACGTGCTTCGTTTTCTTGCCAAGAAGTTCCTTTGTCCCCTTGTACACGATTCGAGTTTTGTTCTCGATTAAAATAGATAGCTTCTCGTCGGATAACATGTTAGCGTATCGATCTGGTAAAAATAGACTGTATTGTGCGTTGAGCAACAGGCGTACCTTGGGACCATACTGGGTAGAAACGATTGAACCGGAAGTTATCGTGTAAGGTTTGTCGACTTCCAATTCCTGAATTTTTACATACTCGACTGACAAATTTAGCATTTGTTTTAATGCTTGGAGATCACTTATTTTTTCAGTCGTCATATCAAAAAAAATTTCAAAGTGTTAGAGAGAAATTTAATTGTTTTTCACGATGTGTGTTATTTATATATACCGAAGATTATTTATTTATATATCAAGTTTTTTTTTTTTTGACACGTATATATATTATTATTTTTTTAACAGAGGAAGAAAGTCCGTGCTTCGGAAAACGCGATGATGTGCGTAATGATATCTTTCGTCTCCTGCATAGACTTGTACCAATCTACTGTGTACCATCTTCTTCCCTGCCTTGCCTCCTCCAGTTCGTCCAACCTTTCGTTCAATTTTTCCCCCGCAGCCGAAAGCAGAATGTTGAGATCACCGCACCTCAGGCCGCTGATCTCCCGAAGATGGTCCTTGAGAACCATTTCACAAGGGATGTGAAATTCCGGCGTTGTTCTTGCTATGATCACAAGTTTATTAACATCTCCGTTAACTACCTTTTTGAATATTTTAGATAGTAGTTCGTGCGGCAAATCAGTTATACGAGACATGTTGTTATTATTATTATTTTTTACGGTATGTTATTTATATACCCCAGCCCAATTTTTGTTTCGTGTTCATGGCGATGGTGGTGCCTAGTGCGGCGACCCGTTCACCCAGCGATGCGTCTCTGCTCACGAACCTTTCGAAAGCTGCGTGCTCTAACTTTCTGTCTGCTTCGTGACGTGCGTCCAGATCCGTCTGCGTGGTGTTGTAGGCGATGTCGTGATCTTAGCATGCCGCGTCCAACGGATTCACACCCTTGTCTCCTCTCTCCAATCTTTTCTCGAGTTTGGTACCCGGTCCGCAGTACTGGTAGCCAGGTAGATGCATCTCGAAAGGTAACTTGTTGATGATGTCGTTCACGAGTCCCTTTCCTTCGGCCACGTTCCAGAATTTCGGAGGCAGCGTGTTGATGATTTTGATCAGGTAACCTATGCCCTTGTCGTCGTTCACGATGAAGTTGGAAAGTTTCGTGCTGATCATGTCCACGATGCCAACCTTCTCGTTGTAGAAATTACGGTTGCCTGCATTCTCTTCGCCGGCTATCACAAACAATCGGTCCACGAGTTTCCTAACGTCGTCCACCCAAACGAATTCTTTGGGTAACGTGTTGTAGCGTTTGACGCCGCTGCCCGTTTTGACCTGGTTCCAAATCGGTTTGATGAGATTCCTGTACTTCTCGCCGCTGCTCGATTTCACCCTATTCTGCGAGGCGTCGTTGTTCTGGTACAAGGCATCCGTCATGATCAGAATTTCCTTGTAACTTTGGTAATCTTCGTCGGTGTAATCTTTCGGCTGCTTTTTGGCGACGAGTTCCCACAGTCCCACCGTACCCGGATACCTGTTCCAACTATCCTTGTCGCCTAAATTGACTTTAATGTCGTTGCCTTCGAAGGTCACCTTCGATTTCCCAATCTTCCACACCACACCACCGCCTTCGCTGGTTTCCATGCTGGGATACAATCCGAACACCTCATCCTTGTCGAATTTCCCCGTGCTCAGGTAGTCTCGTGCCAAAGGCCCCAACTCAATCTTATCCGAAGACGTGCTGCCTATGGCTCGACGTCGTGCCGGTGCATCCTTCAGTTCGAACGGCGTCGAAGGAATGCTCGAAATGGGTGTGGGTACGGCGTAACTTTTAGCTGCGAGCGGTTCATTAATCAAATTTTTATTTTGTTCCGTGACACTTTTAATTTCTTTACCTAGACTGCTGATGGCATCGATCACGGGTTGATCCTGACGTTTCTTCTCTTCGTAGAATCCGCGATTCTCGGATTTCCAACCTTTGAAGCGTTTCGCGAGGTAATCGCGAAGCTTGAGACTTTCGTCTTCGATTTTTCGTTTCGTCATGACGTTATTTATATACGTCGTCTCTCACCACGTTGCAACGTTTAGAAAGTCGTTGATTTTGTTTCTGTATTTTCCGTCGTTGGGTTTCCTCGTCATGTCGATCGTCGCGAATCCGAAATCGTCACCGTTCCAGCAAGTAGAGCAGCAGCGTTCCGAAAATTGATTGTAGTTCATGTCTCCGCCTACGTAGTCATCGTACGCGTGCTTGAGGTTGGTGTGATCTTGACGAAACAAACATATGAAATTAGCGTTGTCGCGTACTAACTGTTTTGGAATTTTGGAAAACGTTTGAGCTAGGTAAAAACAATCCATTCCTTTGTGACGACCTTGCGTGAAAAAGTTGCGAATTTCATTTTGATTTTCCAGGATGGCGTCGTCGAACACAACAACTGAATTTTCACGACAATCGTCGAGTGGTTTTATTTCCGAAGCGAACGTTGCAATGTCCAGACCATCGTACACTTTCATCAGTTGCTGGTATTTGGATTGCCCCAAACTTTTCGAGAACACGTACAGGTGCCTGTTCTTCCAATCTAGCCAATTCGGTGCGAGGAGAAAATTGTCCACGAGCAGTGTCGTTTTCCCACACCCCGAAGGACCTACGATTAGACAGCGGATGCTGTCGGGAAGCAACTCACCGTTCTTTTTTTTTCTCGTTTGACTTTCCGGATCCGGTAGACGCTTCACCACGTTCCACGTACTTACAAGATCACTTCGTTCGCGTCGATCCAACTCTTTTCCGGAAGTCCCAGCCATTTGACAAACAGTTTGTCACCTTTCCTACGCAATACTTTCTCGATGAGGTACGTGTTGGGGTGTTTCGTTTTAGAGAGTTCCTCTTCGTAAAATCTTCCTTTCAAAATTTCGCCGCTACTATCTTTTATTATATACGTGTGTCGGTTTCCGGGTAGAACTCGAACCACCGTAAAGAGTTCCGTGCTCCAATTTTTTGTGAATCCCTTCTCGAAGGTGCGTTTGAATTTGCTGATCCTCACCTGGTCTCCAATTTTGTATTTAGCTTTTTTTGTCGTGGGTGTGTACTTTGGACAGTAAACTGTAGAAATTAAACGCTGCTCGTCGGACTTGGTAACGTCGGCTGGCTTCATGCCTATCGTTCTGTGTACTGTATCATTATAGGTGTCGACGAGTTCCGGCAGGACGTCGACCCATTTGTAATTTCCCCGAAGCGTGAATCGTTTCCACATGTGTGTTTTGAAGGTTCGATTGAATCTTTCCACGATGCTGGCTTTGATGTGACTGAAGCTCGAATAATGTCGAATCTTGTGTTTTTGAATAAAATTTTGGAATACGGCGTTGTAAAATTCTTTACCGTTGTCCGTTTGCAGAAACCGTGGTCGTCTGCCACCGCTTTCGCGAAAAAATAATTTGAATGCTTCCGTGACGCACGTTCCCGTTTTCGCCTTCAAAGGTAGAGCCCATGCGAATTTCGAAAACGTGTCTATGACGGTGAGAAGGTACTTGTTGCCCTTGTTCAATTTATGCACGTTTTTCAAATTGCCGCTACTCATCTCCACGAGGTCACTTTGCCAGAGGTCGTCGATGCCCTTGGTTACCACAGCCAAACGTTCGTAGTTGCGGCGTGCAGGTTTATGCAATTCTTCGACGATGGCTTGCCTAGACATTTTTTTTTAGAGATTACGTTTCAAGAGAAGCACAAGCGTGATGGGGTTCAAAGAGGGTGGCACTTCGCTCGTGTTTTGAATGATCAGCTTATCGCCGGCACTCACGTCGAAAACGGTGAGATCTTCGTCTTCGTGTATTTCATATATGTTGCGCGTTTCGTTCCAACGTGCCAGAGGAATGTTTCCTGCTTTCTGGACACCACGATTCGATATCAAAGTCATGGTAGGAACGCTAGCTTTTCTACCGTGAGACCAGTACGAAAATTCGTTTATCTGAATCGTGCCATCGAGGAGAAACTTGTAGTACGGATGATAAGGATGCAACATGTACAGTTTGTTGCCTTCGACGAACGTGGAGATTCTCTGTTGATTGGGTACGCTGTTGATTTCGATGGCTTGCAGAAAATGCAGTTTAGCGAATTTAGTGTCGACGCCGAGCAGATTACTGTGAACTTGTCCGAGTTTATTTTCGATGGGCAGCAAATGCTCGACTATGGTATCCGTTACGGTAGAAAACGACGGTTTGATTTTCACTTCCACGTTCAACTGCTTGTAGTTTTCGTTGAGTTCTTGCAACTTGGCGCCGAAAGAAGCCAGCGTCGATTCCTGCGTGGATTCCAGCACTCCAACTTGATCTCTGATGTTGACGACGATGTTCTGAAGGTTCTCGACTTGATTCAATTTCGAGCTCTTCTCGGTAAGATCGTTCACGATGCTTCGCATCTCTGTAAACTGCGTGTGAAGGTCGGCGACGCTCTGCGAAGTGGGCAGCGTCGACACCAGCGAACTAATTTCGTCTCGAATCTGTTCCACGTTCGCCGTTTCCGTTTCTAGTCGTTTCAGCATTCGAGATATGTTTATTTTCAAAGCGTGCAATTCTTTGGAGGTGGGGAGATTGGCCACTTTACTCTCGAGATCGCTCAATGAGCTTTTGATGTCGTTCGAATCGGATAGTGCCGTCACCGCCGTTTTCAATTTTTCCAAATCTTCGCTCGAAGGCACGCTCGTCCGTAACGATTCCAAGTCACCCTGTATGTTGTCCAGTACGTGATGAAAATGAGCGAGATTCGTTTCGACGTTTAAATTTTCTAAATATTCGATCTTCTGCTGAACCGTGCTCAACGTGTCTTGAATGCTCGTCAACGCTCTCGCTTCAGCGTGAATATTTTTAATTTCTTCGTTGATCAATTCCAAGGACGCCTGAAGCGTAGCGATGGTGGTTTGAATGTGTTCGAAATCTTGATAGGCCTCCAATTGAATTTTTATGTTCGCGACGCTTTTAGCGATGACCTGCAGTTCGTCCGACGATGGTAGGTTCGTCATTGTATCTTCCAAAGTCTGCAACTTGGATTTAATTTCTTCCAACGTGCTGGTGAATTCTTCTTGTAATTTGGAAACGACGACGTGCAAGCGTTCTGCGTCTATATCGTTCACCACGGTTTGAAGTTCAGAGAAATTATTTTCTATTGCGGAAGTTCGTTCTTCGATTTCGAGTTTCAATTTTTCCAAATCTTCATTTTTCGATTGAAATTGCTGTAATTTGGCCAAATCATTTTGAAGCGAATCCAGGCTCAACTGTATATTTTGAACGTTGTCGTAAGAAGGTACGTCGACATAATTTTTTATCAGCGTTTTCAGTTCGGAATCGATTTTCAGAATGGGGTCGAGACATTGCGTTTGGAGCGTAGCGATTTCCGACTCTAAACTTTTGTTTAAGGTTTCCTGCAAAGCGATCAAATCGGTCCTCAACTTCTTAACTCGAATGTCCAACATGAGAATCTCTTCTGCGTGGTCCACACGCTTGGTGTTGCCGAAAATGTCGTTAGGCATTTTTGGTTAACGGTTATTTATAATAGGATAGACGATTCGTAATTCTACGAAGAGAGGAATAAGTTTGTCGTAATCTCCGAGGAGTTCCATGTAAAGATAATCTCCTGCAGACACATCGTACGTAATGTTAGAAAGCATCTTGTCGTGCTTGATTCGAAAAATGTTCTTGCCGGTAGAAATTTTGATTTCGCCTGCGTTTTCCGGATTCACGGTGATTTGAAGTTTCCCGTCGATCGGAATTTCGTAGAAATGTAAATTTTTATTAAAAACATAAAACATCTTGCCCACATCGTCATTCAGTTTCGTCCAAATGCTGTTGAGGTGAATGATCAACAGACCGTTGAGTTTAGGTAACACGGAAGGTAAGACTTCATGATCTGGTATGGTTTCCATAATAATCTGTTTTTTGAAACCGAACAAATTCATAGGCATGCTGGTTATTTAGGAATACAGTCAAAGTTTTTTATAATAACAATCAAAGTGTTTTTTTTTGTTTATTTTTTGGTTTTGTTTTGTTTTTATGAATCTTCTGTTGAAGATGGACATATGTTGCAGGTTTTGCTTTCTGCTAAGCGATAGTGCCCCCACGGCAATGTGTGAATACCACACTCGAGGACGCACCTCTTGTCGTCGTTGGGATCCAGCGCAATTTTTCTAACTTTGTTTGTGGTCAACACATGGTCGACCCTCTGGATGCGCTGTTCTTCTCTTAGAACCGACGACCTGGTCTTGAGGCAATCAACAAAGTCCTCGAATCCGAGATGCTCCCGAACCACCTGTCTGCCGACACCCTTGGCCTTCTTGGTAACGCTGCCCTCGGCTTTGATGGCATAGGCCTTGGCGCGAAGACCTGCAAACTCGAGAATTACATCACCGTCCTTCTCGTCTTTGAGTTTGCCAGGTACTTTTTTGTTTCGGGGCAGGATGCCGTACTGGTTCGGCTGGGGATAGCCCGAGGTGTCGAAGAGGTTAACCAAAGCTGGTGCCGTGACTATATCCCTGTATGCATCGGCTGAGTGGACGTGGTACACCAAGCTGTCCGTGTCCGTGTAGAGAAGCGAGATGTTGTGGCTATAATGTGGACGTAATATGTCGTAGTACGTCTCGAACATGTGCAGCTTGCTCAGGTCTAATACTGAGGCACCAACATAAATTGGCTTGTCGAGCCTCACCTCACTCTTCCTCATATGCACCAGAGCAAGGTGCTCATTATAAATGGTCCTCGATTTAAATAATGGGTTTGCTACGAGCCTGCGACATTGTGCTTTCCTCGTTACCAATTTTATGTCCATGCGATTCCGTACATTCTCCATAGTTTTGCCAAACACCGCATTATTCATTAACTTGAAGAAATCGCGATCGAAATCAGAAGTGGCGACTGTGCGATGTTCGGTGTTGAGCTCGATGTATGGCTTCAACCATGGAGAATGCTCGAACATCAAAACTCGATGTACTGTGCGGACGGTAACCCCTCGCTTCATCAACCACCGGAGGTTTTGGTAGTGCAGGACATAACGCTCTTTGGACTCGAAATCCATGACGAGCTTCTTCTGGTTGGAATCGGGTGGACACTTGAACTCGGGTGCAGGGGGAAGATCGCAGAACAAATCCTGCAGCTTCTCGGAGAACTCAAGGTCCACCTCGGCGAAGAACCCATGTTCCGAATCGTCGAAAGCTTCGACGTCGAAGTTGGATGGGTCAGCCCACTCGAAGCCTCTAAAGGGGAGTGGCTGCATCATGGAGTGTCCGTAGAGGTTATTGACGTCCGTGTACATGATGTAGCTGGACGGTTGTGAGGGGTCGTAACCGGTGGACATGTGGTAATTGTTGGCGTGCGAGTGTCGCTGCGACACCTGGACCATTCCACCCCGCACAGCACGTTCCACAAACAGCATCATGTTCACGTCCGAAAGAAGCTCCAGCTCGATCTTCGTCACCAGAAACATGGCTGACCATGCCAGTCCGGGGAGACTGTAGAAGTATGCAGGGTCCAGCTTGTAGATGGTCTTCGCAGTCGCACGGAACGTCTGGAACACGTCGGCGAGGAGCATCACATCAAGTCTGAGGTAGGCGTCGTGGTAGTCCCCGAGAGTTCGACAGCCCAGCTCGCGCCACATGGACTGGGCGTGGTGATATTCCTCGTCGGTGATGTTCGAGCCTCGCAGCTTGCTATAGAAGTTTGCTCGAGGAGGTAGCGACGTCTCTGCGAACTTGGAAGGGTCTGTGATGTATTCGTAGGGATAGACACCCTTACGCCTGAAGAGACCTGCGTCCAAGTTCGGAAAGTTTCCGGAGGTAATGAGCATTTGCTCGTCGCTAAGCTTCCCTGCGAGAGCATCGAGGCTGGCCGGGAGGAACCTCAGGGAGTCGAGGAAGCGAAGCTCGACGGTAGAGTGTGTTTCTGAGATTCGCACCCACTTGCTCAAGCTAATGTAACGCTCCTCGTTCTGCGCCAGGACGTTGATTCGCATGTCGTCGTACCCAAGATGCTTGACGAGGTGGTGGAAGTCGTATCCCGAGCCATTATGAAAAAACACAGGGATAAATCGCGGGTCCCGGGCCATGAGGTTACATCCGTTGCACCATGGACCAACATACCTACCGTTAAAATAATCATGGTGTTGGACTTTACGGTTGTTGGCGGTGTACTCCTTGACGCAGACAGGGCAAGCGATGGCCTCGTCGTGTCTACGTTGATCGTCGGGAGACTGTGGGAGCATAAACTTGGGGGCCAACAGTACCTTCCCTATCTCGTTGGCCTCGACAACCATCCTCTCGAGGAAGTGTTTGGCTGCGTCGGGACCACGGTACACGTAGGGCTCGGGGGCGATGTGCTGGTCACGTCGCACCACAACGTATGCGAAGCTGGATGCCTCGTGGAGTTGGTAAGGGGTGGTGGAGGAAACTTCGGGATCTGGATCGCAAGTAGACAGGGGTTTGAGGAAGGCCTCGAAATCCGCGATGATGATAGCGGGATGCTCCACCATGGCACCGTGCATGTGGAAACGCTCCACGGTGCCAGGTTTGGGCAAGACTGCCACACCAGGCTCGTTGTTACTACAGTAGAACTTGTGGCGAGCGAGCTTCTCTGCAGCGATGTTGGGACCTCTGATGCGCTGGTAGTCCTGCTGTTCTCGATTATCAAAAGTTGACAAGCACCTTCGACACACCTCGACGTGGTGACTATCACTGCTCCGCTGGCTCGAAACAAGTCTAGAGAGGGAACGGATGAGGGTGTAGTGGTAATTGGTCTCGTCCTTGATGAGCAGAAGGTGAATTTCCTGCGCACCATCGTCCTCTACGTCGCTCACCCGGATGGGGTACACCGCATTTTCGTCAGTGAGACCGTAAACGTTGATAGCCAACCGCGCACGAACCTCAAACTTTCGAATGTCCGAAAGCGCCACCGGGTAGTTGATCCCAGCCATCGCAACTTCCAGCTCTGCCTCGTAGGGTCGGTAGTGGTTAACTCGGTGTGGATGGTTTTTCCTGTCGACAGGGTGCAACGCTGCAAGCACCGACCATACGAAGCACTTGTTATCTTTATTTTGGATGTTCAGGACGGCCTTCTTTGCCACAATGGTAGGTGGTAAGCGGACGTAGGTGGAGGTGGAGAGAGGCACGAACTTACAAAGTTTGACGCACAGTTCGTGAGGCTCGCCACACAGCGAACCCCCCGAGCCTTTAGCTTGATGTTATTCTTGTTTGGTCACCAGCTCATCGGCAAACTGGTTGTAGATGACCTCGAGGTTGTCGACATCCGCCAGATGCAGCGTCTTCGCCTTGGTGTTGTGGCAGAAGCTGTAAATTTCTTCAGACGGCTTCTTGTACTGGCAACGTAGCGATGCGTAGAATTTGGTGGAGTACGTAGCCAGTGCATCGCCGAGGATGGAAATAATTTCGGCTTGCACGTTCTCCAAAAAGCTACGCACGTCGCATGAGCCCTCCGAAGTGAGGACAAAGTCCTCTAACAACCGCTCGAAAGCAGTCTGGTTCGCTTTCGCCACAGGCTTGACGCGTTTCGTGGGTGGTGCATTGATGGAGGCTGCTTCTGCCTTCCTCTTGGTGGAGGTCGAAGGCTGGGCCCCAGATGTATTTGAACATAGTTCAGTGGCAGCCAAATGCTTGCCTGGCACGCAGGTGCGACAATGTCTTGCAAAATTTTTGCTTGATTTGGTTTCCTTGCATACAGGACAACTTTTCATGGAGCGCATTTTTTTGGGGGGTATGTTTATTTATATGTGATCTGTTGGTGGTAGAGTGTTTACAAAATAAACCCTGTAAAAAAATTTAAAAAAATATATAAGAAAAATATGATTGTAGATAGAAAAAAGCACAATAAATATTGTATGCATGTGTAATTCTATTTAGTTTATTTTTTGCTAGACACGAATCTTAGTAGGGGCAAATAGAGAGTACTGAATCTTCTTTTGGGGCTCGGTGGGGCAGAGCACAGTTTGGTTGCACATATTCACTTTCCTGGCACACAAGTACGACAGTGTCTTTGAAAATGTAGTAGTGCAGGTGTCCGGGTACTGAATTTTCATTTGGGGCTCGTGGGGCTCGATCGCCTTAATGGATTTCTCTCGTAAGGCGCAGTGTTGCCAACTCCTTACCCGAAAAAATCACCAAGGTTGTGGCGCTCGTCGTAGCCTTTTATGGTGTACATTTTGAGGGCAGAGTTGGCAACACTGTGGGGGCACTGTAGTTTTTTATGAGGGGGGGTTTATTGCCCTCTGTTTACATCTGACAACACTACCGTAGATTGACAGTGTTGTTAACCTACTGGGTTTTTTCACTGTAAATTTTCATCAAAGGACCTGAGGGGCCTATGTATTTTTTTATGTCTGGCAATACTGTTGGGGGGCCTAGTGTTGGCGACACTGTGGGTTTTTACTGTAGCTTTTTATGAGGGGGGGTCTATTGCCCTCTGTTTACATCTGGCAACACTACCACTATTCATACTTTTTCTTACATATAGGTGTACGTGATGAATCACCAAACAGATTTTTCCTAAGTCATGAATTGGAGGGTTCTATGACAACCTATATTAATTCTCGTAAGAGAACAGAAAACACACACACACAAAAAAAAACAATACTGTGGTCACTACAACAAATAGTCTTCTTCAACCCCAATCCAACAACCCAAAAATCATCCTAACTAGAACCATGTAACTATCTGCCATCTGTTAGAGGTTTTGTGAACTATGTGGTGTTTTGTTTGTGTGTAAAAAAAAATGCAATGCTTTTTGCACTTGGTTATCATCACCTAACATGTTATTAATTGTTTTTTAAAATTAATTACAACTGAAAACTAATAATTAATATTATCTAAAGTTACTAATTAATATTATACAAATAATTGATATATTTTTTTTTGTTCTTGTTGCTAGTGTTGGGTAATTACAGTTGTTGCAAAATATTAGCTCTCGCGTATGGCAGTTTCTGAGTTTTGTTGGGTATATATAGACGAATCGAAATTTTACTTGTTATGTTAAATTGTATGTTAGGGTACATGGTAGGAGAAATCATTGTATATTAGAGCGCTCTTTTAATGATTTGCCTATAACTGCATACAGGCAGCCGTAAATTTAGCATAAAATATCCTGATCCTGTTTCTTCTAGCATGTGCGACGTTTGTTGTGGTGGGCTTCTTGGGGGAAATGTGATTCTCCCATGATGTCATCTGACTTACTAGTATATGCGATACGAAGAACAGGTGTGTATGTGGCTTACTAGGATTAGGCTCATGGTAATGAGGTCCTAGTAGCTGAAACGTTGTCGGGGTATTTTGCAAAAATTTTCCTTAAACAGTTAACAAATATAATATATATTTTTTTTAAATTCAGACATTAGATGGATTTTACAAATATATTTTTAAAAAAATAGGTTAGTTAATTGTGGCTTCTACAGCTCGCCAAGCAGGGTGCTCTTGCATAAGCTCTTATCAGTCTGTAAGTCAGCAACAAGCAACCTGCGCTAGAGGTAGATGCTCTTGACATCATGAAAAATGAAAGCTTTTTCACTGTAAATTTTCATAAAAGGACCTGAGGGGCCTATGTATTTTTTTATGTCTGGCAATACTGTTGGGGGCCTAGTGTTGGCGACACTGTGGGGGCACTGTAGCTTTTTATGAGGGGGGGGGGGGTTATTGCCCCCTTTTTATATTTGGCAATTTTATTGGATGTTCCTTTTTTGAGGCTCGAAATTATTATTTGAGGCTTGAAATCATTATTAGATGCTCGTCGGTGTTGCCAACCCACTCTACAAAAATTCTACTATATAATCTTTCACTGGCTAACCTAACCTAACCTAACCTAACCTAACCTAACCTAACCTAACCTAACCTACTCTAACCTAACCTAACCTAACCTACTCTAACCTAACCTAACCTAACCTACTCTAACCTAACCTACTCTAACCTAACCTAACCTAAACTATTCAAACCTAACCTAACCTAACCTAACCTACTCTAACCTAACCTAACCTAACCTAATCTAACCTAACCTAACCTAACCTACTCTAACCTAACCTAACCTAACCTACTCAAACCTAACCTAACCTAACCTAACCTAACCTAACCTACTCTAACCTAACCTAACCTACTCTAACCTAACCTAACCTAACCTAACCTACTCTAACCTAACCTAACCTAACCCACCCTAACCTAACCTAGCCTAAAGCAAGGAGCTGTCAACCTTGCTTGAGGCTTGCCTTACAGTGCATAAAGCAAGGTTGCTAACCTACTGGTATTTTTGCCATAACTTTTTACAAAAAAAAGAGAGGAGAGAGAGAGATGGAAGAGTTAAACAACCGACAGCCCACCTACAGCTTTTTTTTTGTCTAACCTAACCTAAAGCAAGGTTGCCAACCTACTGGTACTTTTGCCATGGCTTTTTACAAAAAAAAGAGAGAGGAGAGAGAGAGGGAAGAGTTAAACAACCGACAGCCTACCTACAGCTTTTTACAAAAAAAAAAGAGAGAGGAGAGAAAGAGAGGGAAGAGTTAAGCGTATTATCTGCTTTCATGTCAGATTTTACCAACCTGTGAGCTGTAGTGTTTAGGTGACAAGCGACCTGCTCAAATATGAGTTGGCAGCACTGACTTATAAACCCATTGGGTTCTCTTGGCATGTTTTTTCATGATGTGTTGCTAGGCTATTGAGCATCTTGGCGTATACAATGTATATATTTTGAGAGGGGGGTTATAGCTTTTTATGCTGTACGAATACTGGAAGCTTGACAGTGACAACCAACAGAGTAGGTAAACCTACATCCAGGAACTGGCAACACTAGTTTCTGACAGTGAATTTGAAATAAAATATTAAACAAAATACATGAGTAAGCACTGTGATTACAAATAGTACCAGTGTTATGCCCCCAACTCCAACTGGACAACTGGGGAAAATAATTGTACAACAATTTGTACCTAATTGTACAATACTTGTACCTAATTGTACAACATATACACAGACATAAAAGAGAGAGCCTTCCCGTAACTTACTTCAATTACAATTTATATGATTTTACAACTGTGAAAAGAAAGCATATGTGT
Source organism: Lepisma saccharinum (assembly GCF_977018435.1). Taxonomy (NCBI): domain Eukaryota; kingdom Metazoa; phylum Arthropoda; class Insecta; order Zygentoma; family Lepismatidae; genus Lepisma; species Lepisma saccharinum. The sequence goes on along the minus strand of NW_028143008.1, from coordinate 88,899 downwards.
TCTGTATGCACACATTTATTCTTATTTTTCGAAGTTGAATGAAAGCACATGTTTTTACGCTCTCGTAATACTAATCTTGCTCCACTGATTTTAAATTACTTCCATCCGCTTTTTTTTCTGTGTTATTTCCGCATGCACGCAACATTTGCTTTCAATAGACAGAAGGAATGTTAGTTATAATTAATCACATATTTACCTCATGTTAATTTTGATTATTTTGATTGTAGAAATGATAAGATTTAATATATAAAATAAAACATATTTAATTAGATTTACAAACTTTTATGCTCTCCTCTCCAATTAGCTAGTTCCTCATTTCCATAGCGAAACAGGAGGAGAGGTTTAGGGGCTCTGACCTCTTCCAAAATATTCATAAAAGTGAGAAAGAAATCTGTTTCTTTCATGAATTATTTCAAAGGGCTTTCTATATCCTCTTGAATAGGTATGTTTAAATAGAAAAACTTCTATTCTAAAGTGCCTACAGAGAAATTGGAGGTATGAACCTCCGATAACTAACTTAATTAACTTCTTATAATTTGCCTAAATGATATTCTACATGTGATCTATTCGCTATCTATCTGAAAAGGTACAATTTCTGGTCCTTACACAAAATCCATTCGTAATAATATGTTTCGTTCATTTTGTTTACCTGGATTTGTTATTTTATTAAATGTTCCATAAATAGTTTTCTGAAAATTAGTTTTACGAGGATTATTAGTTTTCCACCAATGACACCAGAAAACAATTAATTTCTCCTTCCCCTCCTCAACTCTACTAGAATATTCAAAGGTGATACATTTTCATCATTCACAATTCACAGACAATATCCATATTAATTAGGAAGGTATGTTGTATGCTAGGTTAGCTAATTGTGTTTTCTACAGCTTCACTGTATAGAGGGAAGATGGAAAAAGAGAGCTCTACGGAAACTGACGCTCTTAACAATATTGTGTGCCCGTGAAAATTATATATAAATAAGACATAAGCGTATTATCTGCTTTCATGTCAGATTTTGCCAACCTGTAAGCTGTAGTGTTTAGGTGACAAGCGACCTGCTCAAATATGATACTGTTGACAATATTGTACGCCCGTGAAAATTATATATAAATAAGGCATAAGCGTATTATCTGCTTTCATGTCAGATTTTACCAACCTGTGAGCTGTAGTGTTTAGGTGACAAGCGACCTACTCAAATATGATACTGTTGACAATATTGTACGTCCGTGAAAATTACATATAAATAAGACTTAAGCGTATTATCTGCTTTCATGTCAGATTTTGCCAACCTGTGAGCTGTAGTGTTTAGGTGACAAGCGACCTACTCAAATATGATACTGTTGATAATATTGTACGCCCGTGAAAATTATATATAAATAAGACTTAAGCGTATTATCTGCTTTCATGTCAGATTTTGCCAACCTGTGAGCTGTAGTGTTTAGGTGACAAGTGACCTGCTCAAATATGATACTGTTGACAATATTGTTCGTATATTGTATTGTATAGGAGACTAGAAGCATATAATTTGGCGAAAAAAAAAACCCAAGTAAGGTCATAGAGAATAGTTAAAAAAAGTGAACAATTATATTTTGCATTGCACAGCATTGGATATTAAATAACATACCCCCAAAAAATCTCTGCATTATGCGTTCTGTAAAAAATTGCCCCTACGTGCCAAACTGCTGTGTCAAGTAAATATTTTCAAAAAGCACTGTCGTACTTGTGTGCCGGGAAAGTGAATATGTGCGACCAAACTGTGCTCTAAGTGTGGAAAAAATATTTCTATTGCCAACTTCAAGTTGTTTTTTTTTTGACACGTATATATATTATTATTTTTTTAACAGAGGAAGAAAGTCCGTGCTTCGGAAAACGCGATGATGTGCGTAATGATATCTTCCGTCTCCTGCATAGACTTGTACCAATCTACTGTGTACCATCTTCTTCCCTGCCTTGCTTCGTCCAGTTCGTCCAACCTCTCGTTCAATTTTTCCCCTGCAGCCGAAAAGAATGTTGAGATCACCGCACCTCAGGCCGCCGATCTCCCGAAGATGATCCTTGAGAACCATTTCACAAGGGGTGCGAAATTCCGGCGTTGTTCTTGCTATGATTACAAGTTTCCCTACATCCTTACAATCTCCGTTTACTGCGTGTTTAAATATTTTACATAGTAGCTCGGGCGGCAAATCAGTTATACGAGACATGTTGTTATTATTATTATTTTTCTCGTTTATATAAACGTTTATATAAATAAACGTCGTTTCTCACAACGTTGCAACGTTTAGAAAGTCGTTGATTTTGTTTCTATATTTTCCGTCGTTGGGTTTCCTCGTCATGTCGATCGTCGCGAATCCGAAATCGTCACCGTTCCAGCAAGTAGAGCAGCAGCGTTCCGAAAATTGATTGTAGTTCATGTCTCCGCCTACGTGGTCATCGTACGCGTGCTTGAGGTTGGTGTGATCTTGACGAAACAAACATATGAAATTAGCGTGGTCGCGTACTAACTGTTTTTGGAATTTTGGAAAACGTTTGAGCTAGGTAAAAACAATCCATTTTTTTTGTGACGACCTTGCGTGAAAAAGTTGCGAATTTCATTTTGATTTTCCAGGATGGCGTCGTCGAACACAACAACTGAATTTTCACGACAATCGTCGAGTGGTTTTATTTCCGAGGCGAACGTTGCAATGTCCAGACCATCGTACACTTTCATCAGTTGCTGGTATTTGGATTGCTCCAAACTTTTCGAGAACACGTACAGGTGCCTGTACGTACAAGTTACCTTTTGAGATGCATTTACCTGGCTACCAGTACTGCGGACCGGGTACCAAACTCGAGAAAAAATTGGAGAGAGGGGGACAAGGGTGTGAATCCGTTGGACGCCGCATGCAAAAATCACGACATCGCTTACAACACCACGCAGACGGATCTGGATGCACGTCACGAAGCAGACAGAAAGTTAGAGCACGCAGCTTTCGAAAGGTTCGTGAGCAGAGACGCATCGCTGGGTGAACGGGTCGCCGCACTGGGTAGAGTCCAGCGCAGATAATTCTGCCGTGCGATGCGCGAAACAACTAAAGAAGCAGTGTTGCTAATAGAGCAGATAGAAAAATCGCTGCAGTGCGCCGATGCACAGCTGTTACGTACAACAATAAAATTAGAGAATTCAGGTCTATCTAACGTTGAGTTTTAAACGTCATGCATTATACCAGGACTAGGATTAATATGTACTAACAAGTGACTTTGTATGTAGCTACATACATATGGACTAAAAATTCGCAAAATATGAACTAACACATAAGTAAAATTACCAAAAATACTGCAAAGAAGACTTCTTCATACGATTCCTTATTTGAGTGATTTCAAACAAAATAAAAAAAATATATATATTATTTTTCATTGCATTAATGCACTGGTGGCGTTCTAACTTTTCACTTCCAAAACCCGTATACACTGGTATGGAGCTGCAACGGCAGATAATAACATGCCAACGTGTTAAACCGCTACAATTGCACCATAACACTCCTCCTGAAGCAGTATTATTATTTCCTCTCTGAGATCGGCGACAGTCGGTTGCCTTTGTTGTACATTTACAAAGGATGCCGGCTTCCACAACAATAACAAGTACATATACTGCCACTAGACGATAAGCTGCGCGGCTTTTTCTTTTGTTATGAACCAGGGCCGGCGCTAGTCATTTTGCCTCCCTGGGAGGTGGCAGCAGATGCCGCTCTATTTCGACCCCCCGGTCATTACGCAGCAACGGAAAATTGAAAATCAATATATTCCTAACTAAAACATCAAAATATAAAATAAATAATAAGACTTCTTATGCTATTTCAATACTATTCAGCGCAAAATAATATCTCGCTCGATCACAGTTTTCAATAGGCTTATCACCCATCAAAGCATGGCAATTTTAACACAGAAAACAATATGTATCGCATTAAGCAGCAAAAATGACAGCCTCCTCTATGCAATTTCTACAAGAACACGTGCCGGAGCCAGAGTTGAAATGATGTTGGAGCTACATAATTTATTTATTTTGAATAATTCCAAAATTATGAAATATGAACAATTTGTTGCTGCTGTTCGCTGCTCTCTTGCCAAAATGCTTTATTGGGATGCTAACACCATGACTGGCTTCCTCCTTCATGAACTCGTGCACGTTGCTTAGAATTTCCCGAGCTTGGCTATGCAAGGTTTTTGATTTCAACTTCGACAGAACTGGAGGCATTATGGAATTTAACGTTCATTAGCAAACACACACTTTTACATACACACACGCAATACACGCACACAACGTCAAACCGGTCAAATACTTAGTATAAAATAAAAATATGGTGCTTCCAATCCAACAAAACTCACCGCCACTTTACCTGCCTTTTCCCCTTCCATGACAGAAATAGTGCTTCATTATTACAGTTGGCAACACTAGTTACTAGCTAGCCAATGAACATGCACTGCATAAAAGAAGCAAGCACTACGCCGTGCTATATTGCCACATTAGCATCCCTACCGAACGGTGGGAACCGCTAGCTGGAGCGCTATTCAATTGTTTTCAATGATGTTTGCGCGAGTGTGTCCAGGAATGGAATGACAATGTGGCAACAATAGCGAAGATTATCGAGCAGGGTAGAACACATGATGCTAAGAGAGAGGGAGACGAAACGAAAATTCGTTTCTACGCAACGGCAAATTTACGTGTGTGGCACTCTACCACCATCGCCATGAACACGAAACAAAAATTGGGGTGGGGTATATAAATAACATAGAGTGAAAAATAATAATAATAACAACATGTCTCGTATAACTGATTTGCCGCCCGAGCTACTATGTAAAATATTTAAACACGCAGTAAACGGAGATTGTAAGGATGTAGGGAAACTTGTAATCATAGCAAGAACAACGCCGGAATTTCGCACCCCTTGTGAAATGGTTCTCAAGGATCATCTTCGGGAGATCGGCGGCCTGAGGTGCGGTGATCTCAACATTCTTTTCGGCTGCAGGGGAAAAATTGAACGAGAGGTTGGACGAACTGGACGAAGCAAGGCAGGGAAGAAGATGGTACACAGTAGATTGGTACAAGTCTATGCAGGAGACGGAAGATATCATTACGCACATCATCGCGTTTTCCGAAGCACGGACTTTCTTCCTCTGTTAAAAAAATAATAATATATATACGTGTCAAAAAAACAACAACATGAAGTTGGCAATAGAAATATTTTTTCCACACTTAGAGCACAGTTTGGTCGCACATATTCACTTTCCCGGCACACAAGTACGACAGTGCTTTTTGAAAATATTTACTTGACACAGCAGTTTGGCACGTAGGGGCAATTTTTTACAGAACGCATAATGCAGAGATTTTTTGGGGGTATGTTATTTAATATCCAATGCTGTGCAATGCAAAATATAATTGTTCACTTTTTTTAACTATTTTCTATGACCTTACTTGGGTTTTTTTTCGCCAAATTATATGCTTCTAGTCTCCTATACAATACAATATACGAACAATATTGTCAACAGTATCATATTTGAGCAGGTCACTTGTCACCTAAACACTACAGCTCACAGGTTGGCAAAATCTGACATGAAAGCAGATAATACGCTTAAGTCTTATTTATATATAATTTTCACGGGCGTACAATATTATCAACAGTATCATATTTGAGTAGGTCGCTTGTCACCTAAACACTACAGCTCACAGGTTGGCAAAATCTGACATGAAAGCAGATAATACGCTTAAGTCTTATTTATATGTAATTTTCACGGACGTACAATATTGTCAACAGTATCATATTTGAGTAGGTCGCTTGTCACCTAAACACTACAGCTCACAGGTTGGTAAAATCTGACATGAAAGCAGATAATACGCTTATGCCTTATTTATATATAATTTTCACGGGCGTACAATATTGTCAACAGTATCATATTTGAGCAGGTCGCTTGTCACCTAAACACTACAGCTTACAGGTTGGCAAAATCTGACATGAAAGCAGATAATACGCTTATGTCTTATTTATATATAATTTTCACGGGCGCACAATATTGTCAACAGTATCATATTTGAGCAGGTTGCTTGTCACCTAAACACTACAGCTCACAGGTTGGTAAAATCTGACATGAAAGCAGATAATACGCTTAAGTCTTATTTATATGTAATTTTCACGGACGTACAATATTGTTAAGAGCGTCAGTTTCCGTAGAGCTCTCTTTTTCCATCTTCCCTCTATACAGTGAAGCTGTAGAAAACACAATTAGCTAACCTAGCATACAACATACCTTCCTAATTAATATGGATATTGTCTGTGAATTGTGAATGATGAAAATGTATCACCTTTGAATATTCTAGTAGAGTTGAGGAGGGGAAGGAGAAATTAATTGTTTTCTGGTGTCATTGGTGGAAAACTAATAATCCTCGTAAAACTAATTTTCAGAAAACTATTTATGGAACATTTAATAAAATAACAAATCCAGGTAAACAAAATGAACGAAACATATTATTACGAATGGATATTGTGTAAGGACCAGAAATTGTACCTTTTCAGATAGATAGCGAATAGATCACATGTAGAATATCATTTAGGCAAATTATAAGAAATTAATTAAGTCAGTTATCGGAGGTTCATACCTCCAATTTCTCTGTAGGCACTTTAGAATAGAAGTTTTTCTATTTAAACATACCTATTCAAGAGGATATAGAAAGCCCTTTGAAATAATTCATGAAAGAAACAGATTTCTTTCTCACTTTTATGAATATTTTGGAAGAGGTCAGAGCCCCTAAACCTCTCCTCCTGGTTCGCTATGGAAATGAGGAACTAGCTGATTGGAGAGGAGAGCATAAAAGTTTGTAAATCTAATTAAATATGTTTTATTTTATATATTAAATCTTATCATTTCTACAATCAAAATAATCAAAATTAACATGAGGTAAATATGTGATTAATTATAACTAACATTCCTTCTGTCTATTGAAAGCAAATGTTGCGTGCATGCGGAAATAACACAAAAAAAAAAAGCAGATGGAAGTAATTTAAAATCAGTGGAGCAAGATTAGTATTACGAGAGCGTAAAAACATGTGCTTTCATTCAACTTCGAAAAATAAGAATAAATATGTGCATACAGAACACATATGCTTTCTTTTCACAGTTGTAAAATCATATAAATTGTAATTGAAGTAAGTTACGGGAAGGCTCTCTCTTTTATGTCTGTGTATATGTTGTACAATTAGGTACAAGTATTGTACAATTAGGTACAAATTGTTGTACAATTATTTTCCCCAGTTGTCCAGTTGGAGTTGGGGGCATAACACTGGTACTATTTGTAATCACAGTGCTTACTCATGTATTTTGTTTAATATTTTATTTCAAATTCACTGTCAGAAACTAGTGTTGCCAGTTCCTGGATGTAGGTTTACCTACTCTGTTGGTTGTCACTGTCAAGCTTCCAGTATTCGTACAGCATAAAAAGCTATAACCCCCCTCTCAAAATATATACATTGTATACGCCAAGATGCTCAATAGCCTAGCAACACATCATGAAAAAACATGCCAAGAGAACCCAATGGGTTTATAAGTCAGTGCTGCCAACTCATATTTGAGCAGGTCGCTTGTCACCTAAACACTACAGCTCACAGGTTGGTAAAATCTGACATGAAAGCAGATAATACGCTTAACTCTTCCCTCTCTTTCTCTCCTCTCTCTTTTTTTTTTTGTAAAAAGCTGTGGGTAGGCTGTCGGTTGTTTAACTCTTCCCTCTCTCTCTCCTCTCTCTTTTTTTTGTAAAAAGCCATGGCAAAAGTACCAGTAGGTTGGCAACCTTGCTTTAGGTTAGGTTAGACAAAAAAAAAGCTGTAGGTAGGCTGTCGGTTGTTTAACTCTTCCATCTCTCTCTCTCCTCTCTTTTTTTTGTAAAAAGTTATGGCAAAAATACCAGTAGGTTAGCAACCTTGCTTTATGCACTGTAAGGCAAGCCTCAAGCAAGGTTGCCAGCTCCTTGCTTTAGGCTAGGTTAGGTTAGGGTGGGTTAGGTTAGGTTAGGTTAGAGTAGGTTAGGTTAGGTTAGGTTAGGTTAGAGTAGGTTAGGTTAGGTTAGAGTAGGTTAGGTTAGGTTAGGTTAGGTTAGGTTAGGTTTGAGTAGGTTAGGTTAGGTTAGGTTAGAGTAGGTTAGGTTAGGTTAGGTTAGAGTAGGTTAGGTTAGGTTAGGTTAGAGTAGGTTAGGTTAGGTTAGGTTAGGTTTGAGTAGGTTAGGTTAGGTTAGGTTAGGTTAGAGTAGATTAGGTTAGAGTAGGTTAGGTTAGGTTAGGTTAGAGTAGGTTAGGTTAGGTTAGGTTGGAGTAGGTTAGTTTAGGTTAGGTTAGGTTAGGTTAGGTTAGGTTAGGTTAGGTTAGGTTAGGTTAGCCAGTGAAAGATCATATAGTAGAATTTTTGTAGAGTGGGTTGGCAACACCGACGAGCATCAAATAATGATTTCAAGCCTCAAATAATAATTTCGAGCCTCAAAAAAAGGAACATCCAATAAAATTGCCAAATATAAAAAGGGGGCAATAAACCCCCCCCCTCATAAAAAACTACAGTGCCCCCACAGTGTCGCCAACACTAGGCCCCCAACAGTATTGCCAGACATAAAAAAATACATAGGCCCCTCAGGTCCTTTTATGAAAATTTACAGTGAAAAAGCTTTCATTTTTCATGATGTCAAGAGCATCTACCTCTAGCGCAGGTTGCTTGTTGCTGACTTACAGACTGATAAGAGCTTATGCAAGAGCACCCTGCTTGGCGAGCTGTAGAAGCCACAATTACCTAACCTATTTTTTTAAAAATATATTTGTATACCCAACAAAACTCAGAAACTGCCATACGCGAGAGCTAATATTTTGCAACAACTGTAATTACCCAACACTAGCAACAAGAACAAAAAAAAAATATATCAATTATTTGTATAATATTAATTAGTAACTTTAGATAATATTAATTATTAGTTTTCAGTTGTAATTAATTTTAAAAAACAATTAATAACATGTTAGGTGATGATAACCAAGTGCAAAAGCATTGCATTTTTTTTTACACACAAACAAAACACCACATAGTTCACAAAACCTCTAACAGATGGCAGATAGTTACATGGTTCTAGTTAGGATGATTTTTGGGTTGTTGGATTGGGGTTGAAGAAGACTATTTGTTGTAGTGACCACAGTATTGTTTTTTTTTTTGTGTGTGTGTGTTTTCTGTTCTCTTACGAGAATTAATATAGGTTGTCATAGAACCCTCCAATTCATGACTTAGGAAAAATCTGTTTGGTGATTCATCACGTACACCTATATGTGAGAAAAAGTATGAATAGTGGTAGTGTTGCCAGATGTAAACAGAGGGCAATAGACCCCCCCCTCATAAAAAGCTACAGTAAAAACCCACAGTGTCGCCAACACTAGGCCCCCCAACAGTATTGCCAGACATAAAAAAATACATAGGCCCCTCAGGTCCTTTGATGAAAATTTACAGTGAAAAAACCCAGTAGGTTAACAACACTGTCAATCTACGGTAGTGTTGCCAGATGTAAACAGAGGGCAATAAACCCCCCCTCATAAAAAACTACAGTGCCCCCACAGTGTTGCCAACTCTGCCCTCAAAATGTACATCATAAAAGGCTACGACGAGCGCCACAACCTTGGTGATTTTTTCGGGTAAGGAGTTGTCAACACTGCGCCTTACGTGAGAAATCCATTAAGGCGATCGAGCCCCACGAGCCCCAAATGAAAATTCAGTACCCGGACACCTGCACTACTACATTTTCAAAGACACTGTCGTACTTGTGTGCCAGGAAAGTGAATATGTGCAACCAAACTGTGCTCTGCCCCACCGAGCCCCAAAAGAAGATTCAGTACTCTCTATTTGCCCCTACTAATCTTCTTCAGATTTTATTGCCCATTAGTATATTTTTCTACCAATCTAGTAGAGGTATGAAACTATGAAAATGCCTCCTAAAAAACAACAATTATTATTATTTTGTTTGTTTGTTTGTGTTACAATACATACGCGCGCGCGTGCGTGTGTGTGTGTGTGTGTGTGTGGCACATCGTTCCCCCGAGAGAGAGAGGTTTACAAAGGTCACAATATACGGAGTTGGAAAATTACGATATGGCGCATTTGCTCGTTACTGTTGCCAGCCATGGGTCTCTCTCTCTCTCTCTTCATCTTACACCAACGTTGGCATCTCTATTTTTTTTTAGTTGTAAGTAAATTGCCAACACACTCTAGTTAATAATGCTACATATTATACACACACACGCACACACATACTGCGTTGCCATCCACCCATCTCTCTCTCTTTTACAGCAGTGCCGGCTCTCCTTGCCCAGTGTGTGCAGGTTGGCAAAAATTGCTTTATGTGCTGTAAGGCAAGCCTCAAGCAAAATTGCCAGCTCCTTGCTTTAGGTTAGGTTAGAGCAAAAAAAATCTTGGTGATTTTTTTTTTCGAGTGAGGAGTTGGCAACACTAATCTCCACTTGAGGGCGGTCAACCGGGTTGATTGCACAAGCAAAATTGCCAGCTCCTTGCTTTAGGTTAGGTTAGAGCAAAAAAATCTTGGTGATTTTTTTTCGAGTGAGGAGTTGGCAACACTAATCTCCACTTGAGGGCGGTCAACCGGGTTGATTGCACAAGCAAAATTGCCAGCTCCTTGCTTTAGGTTAGGTTAGAGCAAAAAAGGCTGTGGGTAAGCTGTCGGTTGTTTAACTCTTCCCTTTCTCTTTTTTTTTTCTTGTAAAAAACTATGGCAAAAGTACCAGTGGGTTGGCAACCTTGTTTTATGCACTGTAAGGCAAGCCTCAAGCAAGGTTGCCAGCTCCTTGCTTTAGGTTAGGTTAGACCCAAGAAAAAAACCTTGGTGATTTTTTCGAGTGAGGAGTTGGCAACACTGCGAGAAAATACCTCAAGCAAGGTTGCCAGCTCCTTGCTTTAGGTTATCTTAGACCAAGAAAAACTTTGGTGATTTTTTCGAGTATAGAGTTGGCAACACTGCGAGCCTCACCGAGCCTCACTTTAGTGGCGCAGAACCGGTCCACCTGCACTACTTTCGTTTTGGTCCTTTACCATCAGGTTTCCCAACAAGATTCCTGTAAAAATCTCCTTTATTCCTTTCTCATTCGTGCCGGTTTAAAAAAAAACATAGAGAGTTAGTTAGTTAGTTGTTTCCCACTGTACTATTTCAATTTTTGAATAATCACATGTTAGTTATGAATGCATCGTTGACATCCTGTCTGATCATATATGTGTTTGGGCTGAGGCTCCGTATCTACCTGCAACATTATTTCTTTTTTTTCTTGTTATCTGCTTTCTATATTTAACATTAGAAACAACACATTCCCATTAACAATATTTTATGTTATGCAAAACATTTAAGTTTTATACACCATCAGAGGTGTGATTGCAACAAACGTTACCACTACGTCATCCGACAAATAAGTTAGAATCGGTATTGTTATATTTTATTGCTCAGGTCATTTCATTTTTTTTAATATGTATAGCTATAGTGAATATACTAACTTAAGCCCTCAGACTCGTAAACCAACAAATATACACACCTCTGTTAACTGCCTTGTATTTTGGGGGGAGGGGGACAATTGTAGCTGTTGGTGCAATACACTTTGAAGTTTTTGTTTTCTAAGTGCCACACATCAATTTCATCATAATTATCATTATTCATCCTCATCGTTGCCATTAGCCTCTCCTTTTTTACAAATTTTTTTCGTACTGATATCGCCTTAGCAGATTAACAGAAATCGTCTAAAATTTGAACTCGTGACACCTCCCAATACCATTGCAAGCTTACTTGTGATTGTCCTCCTCAATTATTCAAAGTACCTCACTTTCATATTCAAATACACACAATTAAAAAAATTCATATCACATTAGTGATTTTAAATTTTATTCTTGGGGCCACTTTCTAACATTGTTGCCTGATATTAAAATAAGCGAAAACACTCTGCTATGCTTAATAAAAAAACAACATCTATTCATTGCCAGATTGTACAACTGTATAGGTCGAGGTTTATAAGCCTCATCCATTTTATTTTAGGGACTGCATATTTTGTATACAGTTTTTGTAGTGGAATCAAAACACAGGTTGTTAAGAATATCGTCAGTAAATATGAGAATTCTTGCTGTGAAATTTCTATGCTGTTTAACCTAATAGAATTCGAATCTCTGAGAGAGCCAAGTACTAAGCTTTAGCATTCCATATTAGCAAAACCTTTATACGTACGTATTTATAACCTCAATTTACTAATCAAAAAATCCCCCCCTAACCGGCCAATTAGCACATTTATATGACCTTCTATAGAGGAAAAAGACATGACATTTCCGAGCCGGTATTATTAATGTGACATTCTTAACAGGTTAATGCATCAATCTTTAAGCAAACACTTAGGAATGTTTGAAATTCAAACAATTCTTGTAACAAAAAAACAAATAATTAGGAAATTCTTTTTAACCAAACAATCAACACAAATCTCTCTTTTTTATAGAGAAAAGAGGAAGCGCATAACATTCCTAAGACAGTAATAGTGAACACTGTCGTTTGAAATTAGAAGAAGATTAATCACACGAGCATCATCATCGTCGACATCGCTTATCCTGACGGGGATGCACGACATGTTTATCCAACGTATAGGAATACACGTTGATGATTAAGCGTTTTCCTTCTGCATCTTGTGCTCGTGTTTCGAATTTTGATGTATTAGAAATAGTCACTGGGTATTCGATGCCGGACATTACACTTTCAAAACTCGGACTCGTATTGTTTGTAATATCCAACCCACTGTGGATTATTTTTGCAATAAACAGGATGCAGTGCAGCCAATATACACCAAAAAAAAAACATCCGGTTGCGGCGACAATATAAGCAAAAACTAGGTCGTGTCAGTATTGCCAACTCACTAGGCCTCTGAGTTTAGGGCGACCCAAATTGTGCTGCCAGAGCGTGTTGCGAGCGGACCAGGTTCGAGAGCACAAACTCAACTGGCATCTCTCGCATTACTATTTCAGCGAAGCGTTGCAGAACAAGCAATATTTGTGTTTCCCACAGTCGTATCTCGAGTATCATCACAAGCTGGTCGGGGGTTACGTACGCCGTAACCCTCACATAAACGTAGCACTCAAAAACAGAACAGAGAATGAGATTATTTTGACATTGGACTTTACGTCACTCTACCCGAGCATCATGGTCGCAGCCGGCCTCTCCCCTTTCAACGTGAACTTGGGGAGTGGCGCGAATTCCACGCCGCCGGAACAGGCATTCTGCCCGGTACGGAAGTTAATGTTTATCGCAGCATTACAAATCCAGCCGGTTGTACGGAAGCTGATCTTCACGTGTATTTTTCACGAGACACGCTAAACGCCACGTGCATACGCAAGATCATGGCCTTGCGTAAAAATCAAAAAATTTAAAAACAATAAGACTTTACCGCCGGGCAAACTGCTCGAAATAGATGCCAAACAGAACACGGCTAAATTAATAATAAATAGTATGCACGGGTAAATATACAAATTGAAAAACATTCCGGAAGAGATTTGTCCCCCACGTCAATCAATTTTACGTTCGAAGGCCGTACGGGAAAACCTTTACTTTTTTTGGTTGAGCACCACGCACTCCTGGCGGGGTTATGGGGGCCAGGAATCCTAAAAAACAACAATTATTATTATTTTGTTTGTTTGCTTGCGTCACAATACACGCGCACGCGTGTGTGTGTGTATGTGTGTGTGGCACATCGTTCCCCCGAGAGAGAAAGGTTTACAAAGGTCACGATATACAAACATTGGCCCCCGGGAGTTGGAAAATTACGATATGGCGCATTCGCTCATTACTGTTGCCAGCCATAAATCTCTTTCTCTTTTCATCTTACAGCAACGTTGGCATCTCTATTTTTTTAGTTGTAAGTAAATTGCCAACACACTCTAGTTAATAATGCTACATATTATACGCACACACGCACGCACATACTATATTACCATCCACCCATATCTCTCTCTCTCTTTTACGGCAGTACATATTTGTTGCCGGCTCTCTTTGTTTAGTATATGTAGGTTGGCAAAAATTGCTTTATGCACTGTAAGGCAAGCCTTAAGTAAACTTGCCAGCTCCTTGCTTTAGGCTAGGTTAGACCAAGGGGAAAAAAAGCTGTAGGTAGGCTGTCGGTTGTTTAACTCTTCCCTCTCTCTCTTCTCTCTCTTTTTTGTAAAAGGCTATGGCAAAAATACCAGTAGGTTGGCAACCTTGCTTTATGCACTGTAAGGCAAGTCTTAAGTAAACTTGCCAGCTCCTTGCTTTAGGCTAGGTTAGACCTGGTTAGGGTAGGTTGGGTTAGGTTAGGTTAGGTTAGGTTAGGTTAGGCTAGGTTAGGGTGGGTTAGGTTAGGTTAGGTTAGGTTAGGTTAGGTTAGGTTAGGTTAGAGTGGGTGTTGGCAGCTGTCGGTTGTTTAACTCTTCCCTCTCTCTCCTCTCTCTCTCTCTCCTCTCTCTCTCTCCTCTCTCTCTCCTCTCTCTTTTTTTTTGTAAAAGGCTATGGCAAAAGTACCAGTAGGTTGGCAACCTTGCTTTATGCACTGTAAGGCAAGCCTCAAGCAAGGTTGCCAGCTCCTTGCTTTATGCACTGTAACGCAAGTCTCAAGCAAGGTTGCCAGCTTCTTGCTTTAGGCTAGGTTAGACCAAAAAAAAAACCTTGGTGATTTTTTCGAGTAAAATGTTGGCAACACTGCCAGAAAATAGGACTTGTGCCTTACAAAAGCAAACCATTAAGGCGAGCCTCAAGCAAGATTGCCAGCTCCTTGCTTTAGGCTAGGTTAGACCAAAAAAAACCCTTGGTGATTTTTTTTCGAGTGAGGAGTTGGCAACACTGCGAGAAATAGGGCTTATGCCTTACAAGAGCCTCAAGCAAGGTTGCCAGCTCCTTGCTTTAGGTTAAATTAGACCAAGAAAAACCTTGGTGATTTTTTTCGAGTGAGGAGTTGGCAACACTGCGAGCCTCACCGAGCCTCATTTTCGGTTTCAGAACTCTCTAAACTGGACTACTCAAAATAAAACAAAAAAAACATCGTGGCAAGGGTGAGTCAACACCTGATTTCATTGTGGCAGTCAACCTGTTAACTGCAGCATTTAGGAGATCAGCAGGGAATGTTCTCTGGTATGTAGGAAACATTTCCGGATTGAGAAGTTGGACTGCAACAAGGTGATTTTTGAAAGAAAGTATTTCTTCAGTCTGTACAATAATGACATCACATACTTCTTTCGCTGCATTATGTGTGTCAGGCTTCTTTCTCTTAACCAGATGTTCAGAATTTGTAGGCCCGATACTACACTGAATAGAATCAATCTGCTCCCTTACTTTTTGTATTTCCAACTTAAAATTTTTCACCTGATTCTCAACCTGAATTGGATCCGTATTTGTTTTCTGAAGTTGACGGAACAGAATTTCCACATGTGGCATTATGTAATGGAATGCAGTCAGCCAAAACACAAAGATTGGATCGTGCAGTATGCGCAACAAACCATCACACTCCCGAAGTGTAACTCCATCGACAGATGACATGTTACTTATTGTCTCCAAGCAATCGATTAACTCGTTTTTATGTTCGTAAATAACAGAAACGGTTCT
Source organism: Lepisma saccharinum (assembly GCF_977018435.1). Taxonomy (NCBI): domain Eukaryota; kingdom Metazoa; phylum Arthropoda; class Insecta; order Zygentoma; family Lepismatidae; genus Lepisma; species Lepisma saccharinum. The sequence goes on along the minus strand of NW_028143008.1, from coordinate 73,256 downwards.
GCTATTGTATGTCCACCGTGTCGGAACTCCTCTAGGCAGACGCTTCTGTACTTCTGCTTCAAGTACCTTTGTTCTCTTTGCTGACCGAGAAAAAAAAGCAGGGAAAGGAGACAAATTTGCAAAAAACAACTTGGCTTGTGTATCTGTTACAGCACTCTCCATCAGTAAATTTAGTTGGTGAGCATAGCAATGAACAAAGTAAGCTGTTGGATATTGTGCTCTGATCTTGGTTGAACACCATTCCTACGTCCGCTCATGACCGACCCCCCATCGAAACTCGTACCAATCAACTTTTGTGGTGAATTTTCCAGGTGTTTCTTTAGCTCAGATAGGAGTGTAATGGATGTTGCATCATTGCTCTGAGGGTTTAAGAAACCCCAAAATCTTTCAATGGGATTTCCTTCCATTTCATAACGGTAAATTAACACAAGCTGGGTGTGAGTTGTTACATCAGTTGTTTCATCTGCCTGGATTGCTACAAATTCAGAGTCTTTAATTTCTCTGGAAATCTGGTCCCTGCACACTTCTAGCATGCAATCCAACAGCTCATTTTGAATTGTTGCAGATGTTCCTTTGAATGTGGTTGCTGTTTCCAGATGCTCTTGCATTGCACTGTCAAGGCTCTTCACAAAGTCCACTAATCCACGGAACACTCCTGGATTATCCAAAGCTTCTGACTCGTCGTGACCACGCAAAGCGAGTTCGAGAGCACCACAAAATTTTATGCAATCAATCAGGCGAGTAGTGTATATTGATTGTTTCAACGCAATACTTTGTAGGTATGCATTTGTAGCCTCTTTTTTTATCAATTGAATATCAGTTTTTGACATATTTTGACAATTTTTTGTCTGTGTTTTAGCGTTTAGCGATGTTTTAGTAAAATTTCCCTTTTTTCCCTTTTTTCCCACTCATACTTGGTAGGTATATCACGATCTTACGTGATATAACTTAACCTATCTTTTTTTCTTACGATTTTTTAATTTTTTTTACGATCCTAAGTGATATAACTTAACCTATCATTTTTTTTTATTTACGCACCGAACTAACCTACAAGGGACTCTGTTTGTTTTAATATTTTAAAGTTTTTTTCACATATTTTATATAACCTTGTTGATTTTTTTTTTTTAGTATGTGGCAATTTTTTTTAAAACTGCTCCGTCACCCTCTCGTTCTTCACGTCGTGGACGAAGGACTTCTCTGGGACCAGGATGACGCTGCACACGGTGTCCTCGGGCAACGGACTGTTGAACTCGCAGACGATCTTGATGTTGGTTCGATCGTTGACCACCACCTGCTTCCTCTTCGTCGTGTTGATGACGAACATCTGCCTGCGGATTTTGAATTCGCTGGGAGTGTAGTACATGTCCACGTTTCCCTCGGTCACGCGTTTGTAAGCAGAATACGCTTCGTAAAGTTTGAGGTAATCGTCTTTGGCCATGTCCAGGTTGTAATTCTCGCGCGGGAACACTTCGTTCCTCCCGTTCTTGAGATAAACGTTCTTGATCTTGCAGTCGTCGAACTTGCTGGAATCTTTCTCCTGATTGTTATCGCGCCCGGTCTGAAAAAGTACAATGACGAAATCTGGCATGTCGAACTGTATGTTGTTGAACTGAGTCGTGACGTCGAATTCCATGTGACTTCCCGACGCCAACTTCTGCACGCACTGGTAACCGTGAAAGTGAATCGGCACCTGTGGACTTTTCAATATCTCGGCTTTGTACTTGAGGGCGTAGTTCGTTTCGTATTCCACGATCGGCATTCTCAACTCCATGCTCCGGATGACGCATTTCGCCGCTTCGGGTAATGTGTTGGCTATTGGCGTGCCGTCGGCGTTCAAGTTGGTGTATCGCATCAGTGCGTCGTTGTCGTTGGCCGCTCTTCGAAATGTGACTCTCAGTCCTCCCTTCCACATGATCTCCTTGTAGTCCGAGAAGAAACCGGGCAGCAGACGCATGGGAAAGAGCACCGTGTGATTTCACGTCGATATTTTGGTCTCCGCTTCGAACCCCCCCGCTTGATAGTATGCTGCGTCCGTTTTGGATAATTTCAACGTTCCCACTGCCGTCGACGTGTTGCCTGGATAATCGATTCTGTCGATGACGGTGTTGTGTTTCCTCACCTCCACCTGCGAGAACAGGTGAGGCACGAAGTTGTCCACGAGTTTCAAATTGGCATTGGGCGGAAACGCTTCTCCGCCTTCCTTCTTCACCACGTCGAATTGAAGGTAAAGGTCCGCTCTGTGAGGATGAACGAACCCGTCGCCTACGTCGACGTCGTATTCGATCTCCCGATTCGCTTCGTTCAGATTGGCGAACGTGCGACGGTTGGGAGGAAAAGATTGCAACTCGTAACTTTCGATTTGCTCCATGATGTATGGTTATTTATTATACGTTGATCTCCACGATGGCCGTGGTCGTTGCACCTGCGAAATCCACCACCTCTCCTTTCTCGTTCGTCACCACCAACTCTATGTCGTCTATGCGGTTGCGACATACTGGAAAATAGATCGGCGAAGAGGGTGTGTAGATGATCGGTTCCATGAACTCAGAACTTGGTTTGAACGTGGCTATGATTCCCGTCTGCTTGTGACTTCCTAACAATCCGTCCGAGGATTTCGTGATCATGCCTTCCGCCACGTTGCAGTGTACGTTCAGAGTCTCTATGGCCAAGAATTTAGGAATGTTTGTTGCCGTGTGCTTGATGCCAGCTTCGAGTTTTGTGTCGTTCTCGAAACCTAAAAGTTCTCCCATGGTGCCCAGGTCCACCGTCTCCGTCGCGGACACGATTTCTACTCTGTGCGTGACCGAATTTTGAGAAAGGTACATGCCTTTGGGTAACTGAGCTTGCAAAGTAGAAAGATTGTATTGGCCTGGCGTGACGACGATATGTTCGCTTCCGACGCTAATTTTCTTGTTGTGATGCGTGACGTTAGGTATGAGGTACATGCTGTAGAATACACGCAGAGCTACGGATTTAGGATAGACGATGTCGTCGTGCAGCGTGAGTTTCAAGATCGAAGATTCGCTCGTGAGATGGAACACGTCCATTGTCGTGATGCTTTAGATTCCACAATGCTTTCTGGAAATCTTCCACCTGCGGCTTATTTATTTTAGAGAGAAACGCGAGCATGGAGAGACAGAGATGACCGCAGTTCACGTCTCCGAAATTTTGAATGCGTTCGTCGTTGTAGTATATAGAGGTTTTGCTTGTTTTCAGATAATGGACTAAATTTGTAGGTGGAACGCCTCCGAAAGAATCGAAAACGAATGCTTTATCATCATCATTTTTGTGGTAACATATCCAATGCGTGAATGGATTTTCTTGACTGTCCAAGTTGACTACGCCGCATTCTCTTCTTTTAACGGTTGAAGGTAACGAGTCGGACATGAAAACGCCTCTGAAGTGTTTGATTCGTAATGGTTTGATCAGAGATTCAATGTCTCGGTTGGTGAGTGCTGTTTCTTTTTTTTAAACTTTTTCGTTACGCCCTTCCCCCCTTTCTTCTCCATGGCCAGGTTGTGACGTTTCTGTTCTTCCAACTCGGCCTTGTTCTTCTTCGAGACGATGACGGTTTTCGCGATGGCGGCGCTACCCCCAGCCAAACTTCCCACGGCCCCCAATGCTGCCAGGATGGCCGGGATGCTGAATATGAAACCTCCGATCTTTTGCTGCTTCCGCGAACGCTGCAACCGTCTCAATTGAGGTGTGCTGAGAAGTAATTTCATTCCGTGTCCTTTGCTCAAGCAAGAACGTTTCTTCTCGCGTTGTTTCTTGGTGAGTAACCCATCGAGGGCACCCAGCGTTTTTAGATTCGAATATGGTATCTGGTACACGACACCCTTGCGCTTCATGTTGATGCTCTATATGTTATTTTTTCACGGTATGTTATTTATATATATAAATGTTCTGAGATTTTTTTTGTTTCCCTCTCGTGTAACTTTTTTTTTTCAAGGTATGTTATTTATATATATATGTTCCGAGATTTTTTTGTTTCCTTCTCTCGTGTAATTTTTTTTTCAAGGTATGTTATTTATATATATGTATGTTCCGAGATTTTTTTCCCCTCTCTCGTGTATTTTTTTTTTCAAGGTATGTTATTTTATATACTCCGCACAGCCGTTACACAAATTCTATTACGTGCTTCGTTTTCTTACCAAGAAGTTCCTTTGTCCCCTTGTACACGATTCGAGTTTTGTTCTCGATTAAAATAGATAGCTTCTCGTCGGATAACATGTTAGCATATCGATCTGGTAAAAATAGACTGTATTGTCCGTCGAGCAACAGACGCACCTTGGGACCATACTGGGTAGAAGCAATTGAACCGGAAGTTATCGTGTAAGGTTTGACGACTTCCAATTCCTGAATTTTTACATACTCTACTGACAAATTTAGCATTTGTTTTAATGCTTGGAGGTCACTCATTTTTTCAGTCGAGTAGTAGTCAATATGTACCTTTGACAACAATTTTGATTTCTTGACCCCACCACCGCCAAACCCTCAAAAACTCACTTTCTCTCCACGTTCCACGCCTCATTTATTGCGCTGACGATGTTTCACGGCGCAAAAAAAGCCGTGATGAGTGAAAGATGAGCTCTCATCCTCTCATCCTCTCATCCTTGAAGGATGAATGCATCTTATTGTAATTTTCCAAGTCCCGGTCAAATGTTTGTATATCGTGACCTTTGTAAACCTCTCTCTTTCGGGAACGATGTGCCACACACACGCACACACACGCGCGCGTGTGTATCACTTTCTCCCCACGTTCCGCGCCTTATTTATTGCGCTGACGATGTTTCACGGCGCAGAAAAGCAGTGATGAGTGAAAGATGCACTCTCATCTTCTCATCCCCTCATCTTCTCATCCTCTCATCCTCTCATCCTCTCATCTTCTCATTCTCTCATCCTCTCATTCTCTCATCCTCTCATCCTCTCATCCTTTGAAGGATGAATGCACCTTATCGTAATTTTCCAACCCCGGGGGGACCAAAAAATGTTTATATATCGTGACCTTTGTAAACCTCTCTCGGGGAACGATGTGCCACACGCGCGCGCCTGCCTCTTATTATTTCCGTATTGTGACACAAACAAACAAACAAATAATAATTGTTGTTTTTTAGGATTCCTGGCCCCTATAACCTCGCCAGGGTGCGTGGTGCCCAACCAAAAAAAGTAAAAGGTTTTCTAACGGCTGCGGTTCTAGATAACCACAACTCTGTAGAGTTTCACGTGTTTTTTTTTCTCAAACTTCCATGAAACTCTACAGAGGACCTCCGTAATGCATGCAACGTGTGCTAACGACTCTAGTGTTATTTTGATGTTGTAATATTTTTGGATATAGAGTTTTATTGTGAGATATAGATAAAAATAATTATGTTTATTATAATATTTTCTTGATGAAGAAGGAGAATATATGTGTGTGTTACAAATAAGGTTGCATGCTTTTTTTTTCTAGTGTGTGTGTATGTGTTTTTGATGTTTCGACAGCATCTGAAACGATAAAAAAAGAAAGAATTTTATTGTTAATTTTCTTGTGTAAAAACAACAACAAATTTTTTTGTGCAAATTTTCTGATTTGACTCTCGTGCTATAGTGCAAAAAAGATATTGTAACTGATAACTAATGAAATTGATATTTGTAACTGATCTGAACTAGTGAAATTCGTATTGTGCTATTGTAACTGATTGTGCTAGTACAAAAAATTTCTTATTTGTGCAAGAAAAGATGTTAAAAAACTTGTTAAAACTGCTCTGTGACCCTCTCGTTCTTCACGTCGTAGGCGAAGGACTTCTCTGCAATCAGGATGACACTGCATAGGGTATCCTCGGGCAAGGCATCGTGGAACTCGCAGACGACCTTGATGTTGGTTCGATCGTTGACCACCACCTGCTTTCTCTTAGATGTGTTGATGACGGTCATGGGTCTCCGTGCTTTGAATTCGCTGGGCGTGTAGTACATGTCCACGCTTCCCTCGGTCACGCGTTTGTAAGCCGAGAACGCTTCGTAAAGTTTGAGGTAATCGTTTTTTGTCATGTCGAGGTTGTAATTCTCGCGCGGGAACACTTCGTTGCGTCCATTCTTGAGATAAATGTTCTTGATCTTGCAGTCGTCGAACTTGCTGGAATCTTTTTCCTGATTCTTGTCCCTCCCGGTCTGAAAGAGCACTACGACGAAATCTGGCATATCGAACTGTATGTTGTTGAACTGCGTCGTCACGTCGAAATCCATGTGACTTCCCGATGCCACCTTCTGTACGCACTGGTAACCGTGAAAGTGAATCGGCACCTGCGGACTTTTCAAGATCTCCGCTTTGTACTTGAGGGCGTAATTCGTTTCGTATTCCACCACCGGCATTCTCAATTCCATGCTCCGGATGACGCATTTTGCTGCTTCGGGTAAAGTGTTGGCTATCGGCGTGGTGCCGTCCGGACCCAAAGTAGCGTATCGCATCAGTGCGTTGTTGTCGTTGGCCGCTCTTCGAAACGTGATCCTCAGTCCTCCCTTCCACATGATCTCCTTGTAGTCCGAGAAGAAACCAGGCAGCAGACGCATGGGAAAAGCACCGTGTGACTTCTCGTCGATATTTTGGTCCCGGCTTCGAATCCCCCCGCCTGGTAGTTCGCTGCGTCCGTTTTGGATAATTTCAACGTTCCCACTGCCGTCGAAGTGATGCCTGGATAGTCTATTCTGTCGATGACGGTGTTGTGTTTCCTCACCTCCACCTGCGAGAACAGGTGAGGCACGAAGTTGTCCACGAGTATCAAGTTTGCTGCTGCGGGAAACGCGTCTCCGCTTTCCTTCTTCACCACGTCGAATTGAAGGTAGAGGTCCGCTCTGTGAGGATGAATGAACCCGTCGCCTACGTCCACGTCGTATTCGATCTCCCTGTTTGCTTCGTTCAGATTGGCGAACGTGCGACGGTTGGGAGGGAAAGATTGCAATTCGTAACTTTCGATTTGCTCCATTTTACATGTATGGTTATTTATTATATGTTGATCTCTACGATGGCCGTCGTAGTGGCACCTGCGAAATCCACCACGTCTCCTTTCTCGTTCGTCACCACCAACTCTATGTCGTCTATGCGGTTGCGACATACTGGAAAATAGATCGGCGAAGAGGGCGTGTAGATGATCGGTTCCATGAACTCGGAACTTGGTTTGAAAGTGGCTATGATTCCCGTCTGCTTGTGACTTCCTAACAATCCGTCCGAAGATTTCGTGATCATGCCTTCCGCCACGTTGCAGTGTACGTTCAGAGTCTCTATGGCCAAGAATTTAGGAATGTTGGTTGCTACGTGCTTGATGCCAGCTTCGAGTTTTGGGTGGTTGTTCTCGAAACCTAAAAGTTCTCCCATGGTGCCCAGGTCCACGGTCTCCGTCGCGGATAGGATTTCCACTCTGTGCGTGACCGAATTTTGAGAAAGGTACGTGCCTTTGGGTAATTGAGCTTGCAAAGTGGAAAGATTGTATTGTCCTGGCGTGACGACGATGTGTTCGCTTCCGACGCTAATTTTGTTGTTGTGCTGCGTGACGTTAGGTATGAGGTACATGCTGTAGAATGCACGCAGAGCCACGGATTTAGGATAGACGATGTCGTCGTGCAGCGTGAGTTTCAAGATTGAAGATTCGCTCGTGAGATGGAACACGCCCATCCTAGTGATGCTGTTTGAGGTTCCACAATGCTTTCTGGAAATCCTTGATCGTAGGGTTATTTATTTTAGAGAGAAACGCGAGCACGGAGAGGCAGAGATGGCCGCAGTTCACGTCTCCGAAATTTTGAATGCGTTCGTCGTTGTATTATATAGAGGTTTTGTTCGTTTTCAGGTAATGAATTAAATTTGTAGGTGGAACACCTCCGAAAGAATCGAAAACGAATGCTTTATCATTGTCGTTTTTGTGGTAACATATCCAATGCGTGCCTGGATTTTCTTGACCGTCCAAGTTGACTACTCCGCATTCTCATCTTTTAACGCTTGAAGGTAACGAGTCGGACATGAAAACTCCTCTGAAGTGTTTGATTTGTAACGGTTCGATCAGAGATTCAATGCCTCGGTTGGTGAGTGCTGTTGTTTCTTTTTTTTAAACTTCTTCATCACGCCCTTCCCCCCTTTCTTCTCCATGGCCAGGTTGTGACGTTTCTGTTCTTCCAATTCCGCCTTGTTCTTTTTTCGAGTCGATGACGGTTTTCGCGATGGCGGCACTTCCGCCAGCCAAACTTCCAACGGCCCCCAATGCTGCTAGGATGGCCGGGATGCTGAATGAAACCTCCGATCTTTTGCTGTTTCCGCGAACGCTGCAAGCGTCTCAATTGAGGTGTGCTGAGAAGTAATTTCATTCCGTGTCCTTTGCTCAAGCAAGAACGTTTCTTCTCGCGTTGTTTCTTGGTGAGTAACCCATCGAGGGCACCTAGATTTTTAAGATTGGAGTATGGTATCTGGTACACGACACCCTTGGGCTTCATGTTGATGCTCTATGTGTTATTTTCACGGTATGTTATTTATATATATATTCTGAGATTTTTTCTTGTGTAGTTTTTTTTTACGGTATGTTATTTATATATAAATGTTCTGAGATTTTTTCAAGGCCTCGCAGTCGTTACACAAATTCTATTACGTGCTTCGTTTTCTTGCCAAGAAGTTCCTTTGTCCCCTTGTACACGATTCGAGTTTTGTTCTCGATTAAAATAGATAGCTTCTCGTCGGATAACATGTTAGCGTATCGATCTGGTAAAAATAGACTGTATTGTGCGTTGAGCAACAGGCGTACATTGGGACCATACTGGGTAGAAACGATTGAACCGGAAGTTATCGTGTAAGGTTTGTCGACTTCCAATTCCCGAATTTTTACATACTCGACTGACAAATTTAGCATTTGTTTTAATGCTTGGAGATCACTCATTTTTTCAGTCGTCATATCAAAAAAAAAATTCAGAGTGTTAGAGAGAAATTTAATTGTTTTTTCACGATGTGTGTTATTTATATATACCGAAGATTATTTTTTTTCACGATGTGTGTTATTTATATATCAAGTTTTTTTTTTTTGACACGTATATATATTATTATTTTTTTAACAGAGGAAGAAAGTCCGTGCTTCGGAAAACGCGATGATGTGCGTAATGATATCTTCCGTCTCCTGCTTAGACTTGCGCCAATCTACTGTGTACCGTCTTCTTCCCTGCCTTGCCTCGTGCAATTCATCTAACCTATCGTTTAATTTTTCCCCTGCAGCCAAAAGCAGAATTTTGAGATCACCGCACCTCAGGCCGCTGATCTCCCGAAGATGGTCCTTGAGAACTATTTCGCATCCCATGTGAAATGCCGGCGTCGTTTTAGCTATGATCACAAGTTTATTAACATCTCCGTTAACTACCTTTTTGAATATTTTAGATAGTAGTTCGTGCGGCAAATCAGTTATGCAAGCCATGTTGTTTTTTTTACTGTATGTAATTTTTATACCCCACCCCAATTTTTGTTTTGTGTTCATGGCGATGGTGGTACCCAGTGCGGTGACCCGTTCACCCAGCGATGCGTCTCTTTGCTCACGAACCTTTCGAAAGCTGCGTGCTCTAACTTTCTGTCTGCTTCGTGACGTGCATCCAGATCCGTCTGCGTGGTGTTGTAAGCGATGTCGTGATCTTTGCATGCGGCGTCCAACGGATTCACACCCTTGTCTCCTCTCTCCAATCTTTTCTCGAGTTTGGTACCCGGTCCGCAGTACTGGTAGCCAGGTAAATGCATCTCGAAAGGTAACTTGTTGATGATGTCGTTCACGAGTCCTTTTCCTTCGGCCACGTTCCAGAATTTCGGAGGCAGCGTGTTGATGATTTTGATCAGGTAACCTATGCCCTTGTCGTCGTTCACGATGAAGTTGGAAAGTTTCGTGCTGATCATGTCCACGATGCCAACCTTCTCGTTGTAGAAATTACGGTTGCCTGCATTCTCTTCGCCGGCTATCACCAACAATCGGTCCACGAGCTTCCTCACGTCGTCCACCCAAACGAATTCTTTGGGTAACGTGTTGTAGCGTTTGACGCCGCTGCCTGTTTTGACCTGGTTCCAAATCGGTTTGATGAGATTCCTGTACTTCTCGCCGCTGCTCGATTTCACCCTATTCTGCGAGGCATCGTTGTTCTGGTACAAGGCATCCGTCATGATCAAAATTTCCTTGTAACTCTGGTAATCTTCGTCGGTGTAATCTTTCGGCTGCTTTTTGGCAACGAGTTCCCACAGTCCCACCGTACCCGGATACCTGGTCCAACTATCCTTCTCGCCTAAATTAACTTTAATGTCGTTGCCTTCGAAGGTCACCTTCGATTTCCCAATCTTCCACACCACACCACCGCTTTCGTTGGTTTCCATGCTAGGATACAAACCGAACACTTCATCCTTGTCGAATTTCCCCGTACTCAGGTAGTCTCGTGCCAAAGGTCGCAACTCGATCTTATCCGAAGAAGACGTGCTACCAATGGCTCGACGTCGTGCCGGTGCATCCTTCAGTTCGAACGGTGTCGAAGGAATGCTCGAAATGGGCGTGGGTACAGCGTAACTTTTAGCTGCGAGCGGTACGAGTTCGTTGATCAAATTTTTATTTTGTTCCGTGACACTTTTAATTTCTTTACCTAGACCGCTGATGGCATCGATCACAGGTTGATCCTGACGTTTATTCTCTTCGTAGAATCCGCGATTCTCAGATTTCCAACCTTTGAAGCGTTTCGCGAGGTAATCGCGGAGCTTGAGATTTTCCTCTTCGATTTTTCGTTTCGTCATGACGTTTATTTATATACGTCGTTTTTCACAACGTTGCAACGTTTAGAAAGTCGTTGATTTTGTTTCTGTATTTTCCGTCGTTGGGTTTCCTCGTCATGTCGATCGTCGCGAATCCGAAATCGTCACCGTTCCAGCAAGTAGAGCAGCAGCGTTCCGAAAATTGATTGTAGTTCATGTCTCCGCCTACGTAGTCATCGTACGCGTGCTTGAGGTTGGTGTGATCTTGACGAAATAAACATATGAAATTAGCGTTGTCGCGTACTAACTGTTTTGGAATTTTGGAAAACGTTTGAGCTAGGTAGAAACAATCCATTCCTTTGTGACGACCTTGCGTGAAAAAGTTGCGAATTTCATTTTGATTTTCCAGGATGGCGTCGTCGAACACGACGACTGAATTTTCACGACAATCGTCGAGTGGTTTTATTTCCGAAGCGAACGTTGCAATGTCCAGACCATCGTACACTTTCATCAGTTGCTGGTATTTGGATTGCTCCAAACTTTTCGAGAACACGTACAGGTGCCTGTTCTTCCAATCTAACCAATTCGGTGCGAGGAGAAAATTGTCCACGAGCAGTGTCGTTTTCCCACACCCCGAAGGACCTACGATCAGACAGCGGATGCTGTCGGGAAGCAACTCGCCGTTCTTTTTTTTTTCTCGTTTGACTTTCCGGATCCGGTAGACGCTTCACCACGTTCCACGTACTCACAAGATCACTTCGTTCGCGTCGATCCAACTCTTTTCCGGAAGTCCCAGCCATTTGACAAACAGTTTGTCACCTTTCCTACGCAATACTTTCTCGATGAGGTACGTGTCGGGGTGTTTCGTTTTAGAGAGTTCCTCTTCGTAAAATCTTCCTTTCAAAATCTCGCCGCTACTATCTTTTATTATATACGTGTGTCGGTTTCCGGGTAAAACTCGAACCACCGTAAAAAGTTCCGTACTCCAATTTTTTGTGAATCCCTTCTCGAAGGTGCGTTTGAATTTGCTGATCCTCACCTGGTCTCCAATTTTGTATTTAGATTTTTTTGTCGTGGGTGTGTACTTTGGACAGTAAACTGTAGAAATTAAACGCTGCTCGTCGGACTTGGTAACGTCGGCTGGCTTCATGCCTATCGTTCTGTGTACCGTATCATTATAGGTGTCGACGAGTTCCGGCAGGATGTCGACCCATTTGTAATTTCCCCGAAGCGTGAATCGTTTCCACATGTGAGTTTTCAAGGTTCGATTGAATCTTTCCACGATGCTGGCTTTGATGTGACTGAAGGTCGAATAATGTTGAATGTCATGTTTTTGAATAAACTTTTGGAATACAGCGTTGTAAAATTCCTTCCCCTTGTCTGTTTGCAGAAACCGTGGTCGTCTGCCACCGCTTTCGCGAAAAATTGTCTTGAATGCTTCCGTGACGCATGTTCCCGTTTTCGCCTTCAAAGGTAGAGCCCATGCGAATTTCGAAAATGTGTCTATGACGGTGAGGAGGTACTTGTTGCACTTGTTCAATTTATGTACGTTTTTCAAATTGCCGCTACTCATCTCCACGAGGTCACTTTGCCAGAGGTCGTCGATGCCCTTGGTTACCACAGCCAAACGTTCGTAGTTGCGGCGTGCAGGTTTATGCAATTCTTCGACGATGGCTTGCCTAGACATTTTTTTAGAGATTACGTTTCAAGAGAAGCACAAGCGTGATGGGATTCAAAGAGGGTGGTACCTCGCTCGTGTTTTGAATGATCAGCTTATCGCCGGCACTCACGTCGAAAACGGTAAGATCTTCGTCTTCGTGTATTTCATATATGTTGCGCGTTTCGTTCCAACGTGCCAGAGGAGTGTTTCCTGCTTTCTGGACACCACGATTCGATATCAAAGTCATGGTAGGAACGCTAGCTTTTCTACCGTGAGACCAGTACGAAAATTCGTTTATCTGAATCGTGCCATCGAGGAGAAACTTGTAGTACGGATAATAAGGATGTAACATGTACAGTTTGTTACCTTCAACGAACGTGGAGATTCTCTGTTGATTGGGTACGCTGTTGATTTCGATGGCTTGCAGAGAATGCAGTTTAGCGAATTTAGTGTCGACGCCGAGCAGATTACTGTGAACGTGTCCGAGTTTATTTTCGAAGGGCAGCAAATGCTCGACTATGGTATCCGTTACGGCAGACAACGACGGTTTGATTTTCACTTCCACGTTCAACTGCTTGTAGTTTTCGTTGAGTTCTTGTAACTTGGCACCGAAAGAAGCCAACGTCGATTCCCGCGTGGATTCCAGCACTCCGACTTGATCTCTGATGTTGACGACGATGTTCTGAAGGTTCTCGACTTGATTCAATTTCGAGCTCTTCTCAGTAAGATCGTTCACGATGCTTCGCATCTCTGTAAACTGCGTGTGAAGGTCGGCGACGCTCTGCGAAGTGGGCAGCGTCGACACCAGCAAACTAATTTCGTCTCGAATCTGTTCCACGTTCGCCGTTTCCGTTTCTAGTCGTTTCAGCATTCGAGATATGTTTCTTTTCAAAGCGTGCAATTCTTTGGAGGTGGGGAGATTGGCCACCCTACTCTCGAGATCGCTCAATGAACTTTTGATGTCGCTCGAATCGGATAGTGCCGTCACCGCCGTTTTCAATTTTTCCAAATCTTCGCTCGAAGGCACGCTCGTCCGTAACGATTCCAAGTCACCCTGTATGTTGTCCAGTACGTGATGAAAATGAGCAAGATTGGATTCGACGTTTAAATTTTCTAAATATTCGATTTTATGCTGAACCGTGCTCAACGTGTCTTGTATGCTCGTCAGCGCGCTCGCTTCAGCGTGAATATTTTTAATTTCTTCGTTGATTAACTCCAGTGACGCCTGAAGCGTAGCGATGGTGGTTTGAATGTGTTCGAAATCTTGATACGCCTCCAATTGAATTTTTATGTTGGCGACGCCTTTACCGATGACCTGCAGTTCGTCCGACGATGGTAGGTTCGTCATGGTATCTTCCAAAGTCTGTAACTTGGATTTGATTTCTTCCAACGTGCCGGTGAATTCTTCTTGTAATTTGGAAACGACGACATGCAAGCGTTCTGCGTCTATATCGTTCACGACGGTTTGAAGTTCAGAGAAATTATTTTCTATTGCGGAAGTTCGTTCTTCGATTTCGAGTTTCAATTTTTCCAAATCTTCATTTTTCGATTGAAATTGCTGTAATTTGGCCAAATCATTTTGAAGCGAATCCACGCTCAACTGTATATTTTGAACGTTGTCGTAAGAAGGTACGTCGACATAATTTTTTATCAGCGTCTTCAGTTCGGAATCGATTTTCAGAATGGGGTCGAGACATTGCGTTTGGAGCGTAGCGATTTCCGACTCTAAACTTTTGTTTAAGGTTTCCTGCAAAGCGATCAAATCGGTCCTCAACTTCTTAACTCGAATGTCCAACATGAGTATCTCTTCTGCGTGGTCTACACGCTTGGTGTTGCCGAAAATGTCGTTAGGCATTTTTGGTTAACGGTTATTTATAATAGGATAGACGATTCGTAATTCTACGAAGAGAGGAATAAGTTTGTCGTAATCTCCGAGGAGTTCTATGTAAAGATAATCTCCTGCAGACACATCGTACGTAATGTTAGAAAGCATCTTCTCGTGCTTGATTCGAAAAATGTTCTTGCCAGTAGAAATTTTGATTTCGCCTACGTTTTCCGGATTCACGGTGATCCGAAGTTTCCCGTCGATCGGAATTTCGTAGAAATGTAAATTGTTATTGAAGACGTAAAACATCTTGCCCACGTCCTCGTCCAATTTCGTCCAAATACTGTTGAGGTGAACGATCAGTAGACCGTTGAGTTTGGATAACATGGAAGGTAAGAGGTTATTGGAATTTGGTGGTGCACTTTCCATGTTGATCTGTTTCCGGAAACCAAAAAGATTCATTGTCCTTGTTAGTTATTTAAATTTTCTATATGCTGTGCCCCTTTGTAGATCGAATAAAAAGAAGAGAAGATTTTATCTACGGCGATGCAATTCAAAAAACTCGAACGTGTAATTATGTCATTAGATCAGGATGAAGAAGAAAAAAATAAGAGTTGAATTTAATGAGGCCTCGTTTAGAGCGAGCTTAACAACATAATAACAACTTCCAACTTTTCATCCCCCGAGGGCTCCTCTTTTCCTCCATATGTTTTTTGAAGAATGCCAAAAGACACAGCGGACTTCATGGCTATGGGGTTACGGTTAACACACGTCACATTTATCGCTTCCATTACAGTGGCCCCACTCTCTCGTGTGGATGTGACAATCGAGAACACGTAACTTATTGTCTCTGGCATCCAATGCGACCTTGGTTACGCGCGTCGTGTACAGTTCGTGTAATTTATTCGCAATGCGATGATCTGTGCTGAGTTGTCTTTTACCTTGAAACAGGCATTCTTTGTAGTCTTTCATGCTAAATTTGCTGGTACTTATTTTTCCTACCCCTTTCGCTTTCTTGATCTCTTTTTCTTCTGCAATCTTGACGCAGTACATTTTGGCACGAAGCCCCGCAAATTCGCTGATGTAATTACCAGCCGTTTCATCTTTGAACTTTCCTATGGTCATTTTATTTTCTGTCGAATGCAAGTGATGGCCTGATGGTAAGTTGCTAAAATCAAAAAGATGCTTCATCGAACTCAGATCATGTTCGAGGCTTGGTGTTTGGATTAGAAAAATGAAGCTATCCGTATCAATGTAACATATTTGGATGTTATCTCCATAAAAAGGTTGAAACTGATCGTAGTACGATTGGTACATGTGCAATTTTGATAGTTCAAGGACGGTGGCACCTATGGCAATCGGCTTGTTGAGCATCACTTGCTTCTTGTTCTTCTCGACGAATACTAGATTCTCGTCGAAAATGGTGAAGTTTTTGAAGTAGGGAGACGCGACAATCTTCTCAAATTTCTTTTCGTCCGTGACCAACGTTGCGTCGATGTAATTACGCACGTTCTCCATCGTCTTGCCGTAGATGGCGTTATTGAACAGTTTGTACAGATCCTTGTCTGCAGGCGATGTCGATTGCGCTCTGCGTCGCGTGTTCTCGGCTATGTACGGTTCGAGCCACCTACTCTGTCGGAACTTCAATCCTCTATGTACTTTCTTCAGCTGCAAGCCGTGACTCACGTAAAATTGGAGGAGTCGGTAGTGCAGAACGTAATTCCGCTTGTTCTCCATGCTTAGTATTAGTTTTGGCTCCGATCCTCCAGGTGGCTTCTCTTTGGTGGGGGCCAGGGCCAATCCGCGATGTTTCTCGTGAAGCGTTTCGGGATAATCGAGATCCACTTCCAAGAAACAGCCCCATTCGTTATCTTCGCTCCAGTTGAGAAAATCCTCGCAGGAGAGTTCCTCTTCGGTCATCCACGCGTAGTCGCTGATGGGAAGACACTGGGACATGGAGTGGCCATACAAGTTGTTGACATCCCAGTAGACGATGTAGGTGTTGGTCTTCGATGCATCGTAACCAGGTGTATGAGGGTTATTTGCCTGGGCATGGCGTCGAGGACATTGGACGATGCCACCGCGTATCGCACTCTCCATGAAGGCATACTGTTCCTTCTCTGCGATGAGTCCCAGTTCCACGTTGGTGTATTTCATCATCGATTCCCAAGTCAATCCCGGCGTCGTGAAGAAATACGCAGGATCCAACTTGTAGATCGAGATGCATCTCTTGCGAAACGATTCGAAAATGTCCATGAGAAGAGTCACGTCCAATTTGAGATAGAGATCGTGATAATCACGAAAAGTTTGGCAATTGAAGGCCGTCCACACACTACGAGCGTGTTCGTAGTCCTCTTCGGAACAGACGTCCTCCGTGAGATGAGAATAAAATGCCTCCCGGGGTGGAAGTTCCGCCTCGTCAAATTTGTCGAAATCGTTGACGTACTCGTAGGGGTAGACGCCCTTGCGACGCAACAGATTCAAATTCTCATCTCTCCCCGAAAAACATTTTTGTTTGGTGGCCACAAGATCTTCGTCGCCAAGTTGAGCTGCAAGAGTAGCGAGGCTGGAGGACAGGAAATTGTAAGAGTCCAGGATTCTAACTTCCACACTTCCTCCTTCTTCGAGAGGGATCCACACTCTCACTGTAATATACTTCTCGCTCGTTCTCGGAATGATGCTGATTCGAGTTGTTATGTTGTAGAGCTCTTTGACGAACAGATCCGTATCGTATTTTTCCGTGTAATGCAGAAACACGGCAACAAAATGCGACTCCTTAATTTTAAGATTGCACGAATTACAGATGGTTCTCAGGAATAATCCATTCTGGTGGTCATGGTGTACGACCTTGTGATTTTCGGGGGTGAAAATCTGGTTACACTCCGCGCATCTTGTCGCCGTGTCATGTCTTCGCTGTTGTTCCGTCGTGAGAGCAGGTGGAGAAACGTAAGAGCCTTTCAGGCTGGGTGCAAGTTCTCTCGCGCATTCCGCTATCTTCTTAACAAAATGTTTTGCCGCATCGGGTCCGCAATACAAGATGACATCATTTAATTTTTCTCCGTAGATGGAGAAACTGCAAGGCTCGTGGTGAAAAATTTGGATTGTGCTTGAGGTAGAGGGATCAGGGTTGCAAGAGGTCATGGGAACTTGGAAGCTTTCAAAATCGGCATAAAAAACGACGGGATGGTGGAGAAGAGCCTGGTGTTTCTGAAATTTCATCTTGGTTCCGGGTTCCGGCATGACATCTTCGGGTTCTGCATTCACGGAACCAAAACACTTGTGCTGTTCTCTCATCTTCTTTCCCACGCGAAAAGTTCTCAAGCATCGATCGCAAATTTCGATCTTATCGTGATGCTTGCTGATCTGTCTTCCTACTAATCGTGAGAAATTCCGTATCAAACTGTAATGGCCATCTACAAGCAAGAGTCGAATTACATTATTCTGGCTTCTCGCAGGTCTTAACACACGAATGTTGTCGCAATCGTCAACCCCAAACACAAAAATATCGATATCTTCTTTTTTTTCCTCTCTATAGTTTTTTAAAAATTGATCGATCTCATTCACGGGCACAGGATAGGAAATTCCTCGCATGACATTCTTGTATTTCCCCTCGTATCGTCTGTAATTGGACAGGCGTTGGGGGTTAACATTATTAGCTGGGTGTAATGCGGCGATGACAGACCATAGGAAACTCTTCTCATCATTACTTTGTATGTTTAACACTGCATTTTGCTTTTTTTTTGCTTGTTTTTTTGAGCGCTACGTAAGGGTTTAAAATTGCACACTCGAAGCTGTAACGTGTGGCTGCGACCGCAAAGGGTCCATCCACTTCCTCTACCTTCAAACTCTTCTTGTTTTTGTGTCAGGTGCTCAAATAGCCGTGTCACTATCTCGTCCAGATCCTTGTGATTGCCCTCATGCAAGTCTTCGCACCCTACGTAAAAGCTGAAAGTGCTTGTCTTGGATGAGACAACTTTCTCATACATGAGGGTCAAGACGAGATGAATTTTAATTGAAACATTGACGAGGCAATCACGTAATTGATCAACTACCAGAGATTTCACATTGTCGAGGAAGGTGCTCGAGTCACATTTTTCGTCACCTCCGGATTTATACGTCATGATGCGTGCACTTTTATTCAAAGCACCGCCTTCATGCGCATCAATGCGAGATTTCTTTGCCGGGGGGGCGACATCATGTTCAGGTAGACGACATTTTTTCAAATGCCTGGCAATATTGGGTTTAGAAATTAATTTTCCACAGTTACGACATGCCACTTTCCCCCAAAAACCGGAGGGACCTGGTTGCGGTTCCATTTTTTTCTCTGTTATTTATATATACAGAGAAATTTTTTGGGGGGTTGTGGTGGTGGTGGTGGTGGTAGGGGAAAGCGCACTGAAACAGAAAGAAAAAAAATAGATCAAAAAAGCTGAAAAGTGCTAGATATTTTTTCCTTACACAAAAATGCATATATATATATTAGACGCGAACAGTGTGTGCACTGTTGTAGGAGGTGTGTGTCAATTTTTATGACGCCTCTCAATATGTGCGTGTGTGTGTGTGTCAGACGCAAAACAAAAGAAATATATATCGTGAAAACAAAATAAAACACACTTGAAAAAAACTTACCTTTCAAGAGAGATAGAGAGACTTCAAAAAACTTGTAGCTCACTAAAACTTCCACGATGATATATGTATACTGTCAGACAAACAATTAAGAATACTGAACTGCCACAATTGACGTTCACCTTTCAAGAAAGATAGAGAGACTTCAAAATAAAACTTGTAGCTCACAAAAACTTCCACGATGATATATATGTATACTATCAGACAAACAATTAAGAATACTGAACTGCCACGATTGAGGTTCACTATGATAATGATGTACAAAAAGAGAAACTGGTGTGTTATATAGGAACGGGGAGTTTGTTGCCGTTTGTGGTTGCCGAGGGTGGAGTCGTCCACTGCGGAAGCGGATGGTAATAAACATCGTTGACAGTTCCACCTTATGTGTGTTTGTCATGGTATTTAATCATTTTTCCTCAACCAGATTCACTTCGGGCGGAAGCAGATGCGAGATGATTAGGTTCGGGGAGTTTGTTGCCATTTGTGGTTGCCGAGGGTGGAGTCGTCCACTGCGGAAGCGGATGGTAATAAACATCGTTGACAGTTCCACCTTATGCGTGTTTGTCATGGTATTTAATCATTTTTCCTCAACCAGATTCACTTCGGGCGGAAGCAGATGCGAGATGATTAGGTTCGGGGAGTTTGTTGCCGTTTGTGGTTGCCGAGGGTGGAGTCGTCCACTGCGGAAGCGGATGGTAATAAACACCGTTGAGGTTTCGTATAGGATTATCAATTTATGCTTCATGGAATAATCTACGTAAGATTCGAGCATTGAGAACAAACAACGTTGATTGAATTTTTGGCAGCATTTGCAATACAAATCCAAACTCGTGACGATTTTCACCGCCACGCACCCTGGCGAGGTTATAGGGGCCAGGAATCCTAAAAAACAATAATTATTATTTGTTTGTTTGTTTGTGTCACAATACGGAAATAATAAGAGGCAGGCGCGCGCGTGTGGCACATCGTTCCCCGAGAGAGGTTTACAAAGGTCACGATATATAAACATTTTTTGGTCCCCCCGGGGTTGGAAAATTACGATAAGGTGCATTCATCCTTCAAAGGATGAGAGGATGAGAGGATGAGAGGATGAGAGAATGAGAGGATGAGAGAATGAGAAGATGAGAGGATGAGAGGATGAGAGGATGAGAAGATGAGGGGATGAGAAGATGAGAGTGCATCTTTCACTCATCACTGCTTTTCTGCGCCGTGAAACATCGTCAGCGCAATAAATAAGGCGCGGAACGTGGGGAGAAAGTGATACACACGCGCGCGTGTGTGTGCGTGTGTGTGGCACATCGTTCCCGAAAGAGAGAGGTTTACAAAGGTCACGATATACAAACATTTGACCGGGACTTGGAAAATTACAATAAGATGCATTCATCCTTCAAGGATGAGAGGATGAGAGGATGAGAGGATGAGAGCTCATCTTTCACTCATCACGGCTTTTTTTGCGCCGTGAAACATCGTCAGCGCAATAAATGAGGCGTGGAACGTGGAGAGAAAGTGAGTTTTTGAGGGTTTGGCGGTCGTGGGGTCAAGAAATCAAAATTGTTGTCAAAGGTACATATTGACTACTACTCAGTCGTCATATCGAAGAGAAATTCAGAGTGTTAGAGAATTTAAATTTTTTCACAATGTGTTATTTATATATACCGAAGATTTTTTTTTTGATCTCGTAGATTTTTTTTCACGATGTGTGTTATTTAAATATCAAGGTTTTTTTTTTTACTTGTACATTTTTTTTGGCACGTACATTTTTTTGTCTTGTACATTTTTTTACACGTATATTTTTTCTCATATTTTTTTTGACGTACATTTTTTTTGGACACGTACATTTTTTTCGTTGCACATTTTTTTTGACAACTTTTTTTCTGTCATATTTTTTTTGAGACGTACAATTTTTTTTGACACATATATTTTTTTACACCTACATTTTTTTTCACATTTTTTTTTGACAGGTACATTTTTTTTAACACGTACTTTTTTTTCTTGCACATTTTTTGACAACTTTTTTTTACGACAATTTTTTTTTTGACGATAAAAAATTTTTACGATAAGGCAACTTTTTTTTCTGACGGTGATAATTTTTCCACGTCAACTTTTTTTGACGAGACAATTTTTTTTGACGATAAAAAATTTTTACGATAAGGCAACTTTTTTTTCTGACGGTGATAATTTTTCCACGTCAACTTTTTTTGGAGACAAATTTTTTTTGGCGAAAAAAAATTTTTACGATAAGGCAACTTTTTTCTGACGATGATAATTTTTCCACGTCAACTTTTTTTTGACGAGACAATTTTTTTTTTGACGATAAAAAATTTTTACGATAAGGCAACTTTTTTTTCTGACGGTGATAATTTTTCCACGTCAACTTTTTTTGGCGTGACAAATTTTTTTTTGACGATAAAAAATTTTTACGATAAGGCAACTTTTTTTTCTGACGATGTCCACGTCAACTTTTTTTTTGACGAGACAAATTTTTTTTGACAATGAAAAAATTTTCCATTGCAATTTTTTTTGACATGTACATTTTTTTTGACGTATATTTTTTCTCATATTTTTTGACACGTACATTTTTTTTACATGTATATTTTTTTTCACGATTTGTATCGAAGATTTTTTTGTGTGTGTGCGTTAGAGGAAGAAAGTCCGTGCTTCGGAAAACGCGATGATGTGCGTGATGATTTCTTCGGTCTCCTGTTTAGACTTGCGCCAATCATCCGTGTATCGTCTTCTTCCCTGCCTCGCCTCGTGAAGTTCATCCAACCTATCGTTTAATTTTTTCCCTGCAGCCGAAAGAAGAGTGTCGAGATCACCGCACCTCATGCCACTGATCTCCCGAAGACGGTCCTTGACAGCCATTTCACAAGGGATGCGAAAATACGGCGTTGATCTCGCTACGATTAAAAGTTTATTAACATCTCCGTTTACTACCTGTTTGAAAATTTTACATAGCAGTTCGTGCGGCAAATCGGTTATACGAGACATGTTGTTTTTTTTTCTGTATGTTATTTATTTATACACCCCACCCAAATTTTTGTTTCGTGTTCATGGCGATGGTGGTGCCCAGTGCTGCAACTCTTTCACCCAGCGAAGCGTCTCTGCTGACGAACCTTTCGAAAGCTGCATGCTCCAATTTCTTGTCTGCTTCGTGACGTGCGTCCAGATCGGTGCGAGTGTTGTTGTAGGCCATGTCGTGATCTTTGCATGCGGCGTCCAACGGATTCACACCCTTGTCTCCTCTCTCCAATCTTTTCTCGAGTTTGGTACCCGGTCCACAGTACTGGTAGCCAGGTAAATGCATCTCGAAAGGTAACTTGTTGATGATGTCGTTCACGAGTCCCTTTCCTTCGGCCACGTTCCAGAATCTCGGAGGCAGCGTGTTGATGATTTTGATCAGGTAACCTATGCCCTTGTCGTCGTTCACGATGAAGTTGGAAAGTTTCGTGCTGATCATGTCCACGATGCCAACCTTCTCGTTGTAGAAATTACGATTGCCTGCATTCTCTTCACCGGCTATCACCAACAATCGGTCCACGAGCTTCCTCACGTCGTCCACCCAAACGAATTCTTTGGGTAACGTGTTGTAGCGTTTGACGCCGCTTCCACTCTTCACCTCGTTCCAAATAGGTTTGATGAGATTCCTGTACTTCTCACCGCTACTCGATTTCACCCTATTCTGCGAGGCGTCGTTGTTCTGGTACATGGCATCCGTTTTGATCAAAATTTCCTTGTAACTCTGGTAATCTTCGTCGGTGTAATCTTTCGGCTGCTTTTTGGCAACGAGTTCCGACAGTCCCACCGTACCCGGATACCTGGTCCAACTGTTCTTATCGCCTAAATTAACTTTAATGTCGTTGCCTTCGAAGGTGACTTTCGATTTCCCAATCTTCCACACGACACCCTCGTTGGTTTCCATGCTCGGATACAATCCGAACACTTTATCTTTGTCGAACTTCCCCGTGCTCAGGTAGTCTCGTGCCAAAGGTCCCAACTCGATTTTATCCGAAGACGAAGAGGTACTGCTTATGGCTTGACGTCGTGGTACGTCCTTCAGTTCGAACGGCGTCGAAGGAATGCTCGAAATGGGCGTGGGTACAGTGTAACTTTTAGCTGCAAGTGGTACGAGTTCGTTGATCAAATTTTTATTTTGTTCCGTGACACCTTTAATTTCTTTACCTAGATCGCTGATGGCATCGATCACAGGTTGATCTTGACGTTTCTTCTCTTCGTAGAATCCGTGATTCTCGGATTTGCAACCTTTGAAGCGTTTCGCGAGGTAATCGCGAAGCTTAAGATTTTCGTCTTCGATTTTTCGTTTCGTCATAACGTTATTTATACACGTCGATTCTCACAACGTTGCAACGTTTAGAAAGTCGTTGATTTTGTTTCTGTATTTTCCGTCGTTGGGTTTCCTCGTCATGTCGATCGTCGCGAATCCGAAATCGTCACTGTTCCAACAGTGGGAGCAGCGTTCCGAAAATTGATTGTAGTTCATGTCTCCGCCTACGTAGTCATCGTACGCGTGCTTGAGGTTGGTGTGATCTTGACGAAACAAACATATGAAATTAGCGTTGTCGCGTACTAACTGTTTTGGAATTTTGGAAAACGTTTGAGCTAGGTAAAAGCAATCCATTCCTTTGTGACGACCTTGCGTGAAAAAGTTGCGAATTTCATTTTGATTTTCCAGGATGACGTCGTCGAACACAACGACTGAATTTTCACGACAATCGTCGAGTGGTTTTATTTCCGAAGCGAACGTTGCAATGTCCAGACCATCGTACAGTTTCATCAGTTGCTGGTATTTGGATTGCTCCAAAATTTTCGAGAACACGTACAGGTGCCTGTTCTTCCAATCTAACCAATTAGGTGCGAGGAGAAAATTGTCCACGAGCAATGTCGTTTTTTCACACCCCGAAGGACCTACGATTAGACAGCGGATGCTGTCGGGAAGCAACTCGCCGTTCTTTTTTCTCGTTTGACTTTCCGGATCCGGTAGACGCTTCACCACGTTCCACGTACTCACAAGATCACCTCGTTCGCGTCGATCCAACTCTTTTCCGGAAGTCCCAGCCATTTGGCAAACAGTTTGTCACCTTTCCTACGCAATACTTTCTCGATGATGTACGTGTTTCGTTTTAGAGAGATCCTCTTCGCAAAATCTTCCTTTCAAAATCTCGCCGCTACTATCTTTTATTATATACGTGTGTCGGTTTCCGGGTAAAACTCGAACCACCGTAAAAAGTTCCGTGCTCCAATTTTTTGTGAATCCCTTCTCGAAGGTGCGTTTGAATTTGCTGATCCTCACCTGGTCTCCAATTTTGAATTTTGATTTCTTGGTAGTCGTGGGAGTGTACTTTGGACAGTAAACTGTAGAAATTAAACGCTGCTCGTCAGATTTCGTAACGTCGGCTGGCTTCATGCCTATCGTTCTGTGTACCGTATCATTATAGGTGTCGACGAGTTCCGGCAGGATGTCGACCCATTTGTAATTTCCCCGAAGCGTGAATCGTTTCCACATGTGTGTTTTCAAGGTTCGATTAAATCTTTCCACGATGCTGACTTTGATGTGACTGAACGTCGAATAATGTCGAATGTCATGTTTTTGAATAAACTTTTGGAATAGGTTGTTGTAAAATTCTTTACCGTTATCTGTTTGGAAAAACCGTGGTCGTCTGTCGCTTTCGCGAAAAATTAATTTGAATGCTTCCGTGACGCATGTTCCCGTTTTGGCTTTCAAAGGTACTGCCCATGCGAATTTCGAAAACGTGTCTATGACGGTGAGGAGGTACTTGTTGCCCTTGTTCAATTTATGTACATTTTTCAAATTGCCGCTGCTCATCTCCACGAGGTCACTTTGCCAGAGGTCATCGATGCCCTTGGTTACCACAGCTAAACGTTCGTAGTTGCGGCGTGCAGGTTTATGCAATTCTTGGACAATGGCTTGCCTAGACATTTTTTTTTTAGAGATTACGTTTGAAGAGAAGCACCAGCGTGATGGGATTCAAAGAGGGTGGCACCTCGCTCGTGTTTTGAATGATCAGCTTATCGCCGGCACTCACGTCGAAAACGGTAAGATCTTCGTCTTCGTGTATTTCATATATGTTGCGCGTTTCGTTCCAACGTGCCAGAGGAATGTTTCCTGCTTTCTGGACACCACGATTCGATATTAAGGTCATGGTGGGAACGCTAGCTTTTCTGCCGTGAGACCAGTACGAAAATTCGTTTACCTGAATCGTGCCATCGAGGAGAAACTTGTAGTACGGATGATAAGGATGTAATATGAACAGTTTGTTACCTTCGACGAACGTGGAGATTCTCTGTTGATTGGGTACGCTGTTGATTTCGATGGCTTGCAGAGAATGTAGTTTAGCGAATTTAGTATCGACGCTAACGAGGTTGCTGTGAAGCTGTCCCAGTGTATTTTGTACCGGCAACAAATGCTCGACTATGGTATCCGTTACGGCAGAAAACGACGGTTTGATTTTCACTTCCACGTTCAACTGCTTGTAGTTTTCGTTGAGTTCTTGCAACTTGGCACCGAAAGAGGCCAGCGTCGATTCCTGCGTGGATTCCAGCACTCCAACTTGATCTCTGATGTTGACGACAATGTTCTGAAGGTTCTCGACTTGATTCAATTTCGAACTTTTCTCGGTAAGATCGTTCACGATGCTTCGCATCTCTGTAAACTGCGTGTGAAGGTCGGCGACGCTCTGCGAAGTGGGCAGCGTCGACACCAGCGAAGCAAGTTCGTCTCGAATCTGTTCCACGTTCGCCGTTTCCGTTTCCAGTCGTTTCAGCATTCGAGATATGTTCCTTTTCAAAGCGTGTAATTCTTTGGAGGTGGGGAGATTGGCCACCCTACTCTCGAGATCGCTCAACGAACTTTTGATGTCGCTCGAATCGGATAGTGCAGCCACCGCCGTTTTCAATTTTTCCAAATCTTCGCTCGAAGGCACGCTCGTCCGTAACGATTCCAAGTCACCCTGTATGTTGTCCAGTACGTGATGAAAATGAGCAAGGTTCGTTTCGACGTTCAAATTTTCTAAATATTCGATCTTCTGCTGAACAGTGCTCAACGTGTCCTGAATGCTCGTCAACGCGCTTGCTTCAGCGTGAATATTTTTAATTTCTTCGTTGATCAACTCCAGAGACGCCTGAAGCGTAGCGATGGTGGTTTCAATGTGTTCGAAATCTTGATAAGCCTCCAATTGAATTTTTATGTTCGCGACGCTTTTACCGATGACCTGCAGTTCGTCTGACGATGGTAGGTTCGTCATGGTATCTTCCAAAGTCTGTAACTTGGATTTAATTTATTGCAACGTGCCGGTGAATTCCTCTTGTAATTTGGAAACGACGACGTGCAAGCGTTCTACGTCGATATCGTTCACGACGGTTTGAAGTTCAGAGAAATTCTTTTCGATTGCGGAAGTTCGTTCTTCGATTTCGAGTTTCAATTTTTCCAAATCTTCATTTTTCGATTGAAATTGCTGTAATTTGGCCAAATCATTTTGAAGCGAATCCACGCTCAACTGTATATTTTGAACGTTGTCGTAAGAAGGTACGTCAACATAATTTTTTATGAGCGTTTTCAGTTCGGAATCGATTTTCAGAATGGGGTCGAGACATTGCGTTTGGAGCGTAGCGATCTCGGACTCTAAACTTTTGTTTAAGGTCTCCTGCAAAGCGATCAAATCGCTCCTCAACTTTTTAATTCGGACATCCAACATGAGAATCTCTTCTGCGTGGTCTACACGCTTCGTGTTGCCGAAAATGTCGTTAGGCATTTTTGGTTAACGGTTATTTATAATAGGATAGACGATTCGTAATTCTACGAAGAGAGGAACGAGTTTGTCGTAATCTCCGAGGAGTTCCACGTACAGGTAATCTCCTGCAGAAACATCGTACGTAATGTTAGAAAGCATCTTGTCGTGCTTGATTCGAAAAATGTTCTTGCCGGTAGATATTTTGATTTCGCCTACGATTTCCGGATTCACGGTGATTTGAAGTTTCCCACCGATCGGAATTTCGTAAAAATGTAAATTGTTGTTGAAGACATAAAATGTCTTGCCCACGTCCTCGTCCAATTTCGTCCAAAAGCTGTTGAGGTGAATGATCAACAGACCGTTGAGTTTAGTTAACACGGAAGGTAGAAATTCATGATATGTCGTCGTGCGGTGTACAGTCTCCATTGTTTGCTTTCGGAAACCAAAGAGATTCATTGTCCTTGCTATTTATTTCTTGTGTATGTGAGACAGTTAAAGTTTTTTTTTTTATTTTAGTTATAGTTATTTAAGTTGTTTTTTTCATTTGCATTGCGTGCAATTTTTACTGATTTCTAAACGATAGTGCCCCCAAGGCAACGTGTGGATTCCACAAGACAGAATACATCTTTTATCGTCATGTGGATCTAATGCTACTTTTCTAACTTTGTTTGTGGTAAGCACGTGGTCTACGCTTTGTATCCTTGTCTCCAAACGTAGAATCCTCGACTGTGAATAGAGGCAATTGATGTAATCCTCGAACACAAGCTTGTTTTTCACGGTATTTTTACCAACACCTTTGGCTTTTTTGGTGATGCTGGTTTCTGTTTTCACCACATACATTTTGGAACGTAAAGCGGCGAACTCCAGAATGATTTCTCCGTTGCATTCATCCTTCATTTTACCAAGCACTTTTTTATTGCGAGAAGGGAGATCAAATCTGTTTGGTTGAGGGAAGGAAGATGTGTCGAAATGATCAATCATTTTCGGTTGTTTCAAATTGTTGTAGAGGTCAGATGTCTGTACGGAATAAATAAAACTGTCCGTGTCCGTGTACAAAAGTGTTATATTTTCATTATAGAAGGGTTTCATGACATTATAATGAAATTCAAACATATGCAGTTTAGATAAATCCAAAACCGTCGCCCCCCGTAGATTGGTTTGTTGAACTTGATTATTTTTTTATCCATCACAAACAGGGCCAGGTTTTCATCATATATATTTCGTGATTTGAATGTCGGCGATGCTATCAATTTTCTACATTTATTTGAATCGGGAACTAATCTCACGTCCACGTGCTTCCTGACATTCTCCATTGTTTTTCCGTAAACAGCATTATTCATGAGTTTAAAAAATCTTTATCTAAATCTGACGTGGCGCGTGTTCTATGATACGTATTTTTTTCAATGTAAGGTTTTAACCACTCGGAATGTTTGAATTTCATTATTCTTCTCACATTTACTACTTGAACTCCCTTCTCAATTAAGAATTGAAGATTTTTGTAATGGAGAACGTATCTCTCTTTCCTATCCAATGTTAACAGAAGCTTACGTTGATTTGAATCAGGCGAACATTTTAGTTCGGGTGCAGGAGGTAGATCTTTGAAGTAATCGTGTAGATGGTCGGGGAATTCGAGGTCCACCTCTATAAACAAGCCAAATTCACAGTCGTTGAAATTATTAATGTTAATGGAAGTGGTATCCACCCATTCGAACCCGCCGTAAGGAAGTTTTTGTATCATAGCATGTCCGTATAAATTATTTGCATCCACATAAAATATGTATTTCGATTGTTCGTTAGGATCGTATTCTTCTGTCATGTGAACGTTATTTGCTTTTGCATGTCTCTGTACGCATTGCACCATTCCACCTCGTATCCCCCTCTCGATAAAATATAACATGTCCACGTCCGGTATCAATTCGAGTTTTATTTTTGTCTGTGATAACATGGCAGACCACGCTAAGCCCGAGAGACCGTAAAAATATGCAGGATCTAATTTGTAAATATTCGCCGACGTTTTCCTGAATGCTTGAAAAACATCCGCGAGTATCGTCACGTCCAGTTTTAAGTAGGCATCGTGATAATCGCCGAGTGTCCTACATCCTAATTCGTCCCACATCCGTTGCGCGTGTTCGTATTCATCGTCCGTGATTCCTTTCTCTCTGAATCGACTGTAAAATTCTTTTTGAGGTGGAAGAGTGTCGTCGTTAAATTTAGAATTATAACTAACATATTCGTAAGGATAAATACCTTTAAGTCTAACGAGTTCTATGTCTACGGTGGGAAAATTAGCTCTCGTTATTCTAAATTGTTCAGCCGAAAGTTTGCTTGCAAGAGCGTCCAAGCTCGCAGATAAAAATCTGTAAGAATCTAAAAATCTCATCTCCACACTTTCGTTAGTTCCCGGAATCAATACTCGCTTGCTGACACTGATGTACCTTTCTTCATTCTCTGCTAGAATATTTACTTTTTGTCTATCATATCCAAGATTCCGAATTAAGAGATGGAAGTCGTAACCGCTGCCATTATGAAGGTATATGGGGACAAAGGTAGGTTTTTGGATCTTTAGATTACACGTGTTACAGATTCCATCGATGTAGTTTCCGGTGAAGTGATTATGATGAAATACTTTCCGGTTCTCGTCGGTGAAACGTTGATCGCACCACGGACACGTTTCAATGTTATTGTGAGCTTGAAGTTCATCGCTGGATAATGGAAGCATTGGTTTCGATTCGCGTAAGAGGCTGCCAATAGTCTCAACCTCTTCAACCATCTTTTCAAAAAAATGTTTGATTACGTCTGGTCCTCGGTAAACATACGGTTCATCTATCCTATCCTGTCGCACGACAACGTATCCGAAACTCGAGGCTTCGTGCAACTGATACGGTGTTGTGGAAGAAAGTTCGGGATCTGGTTCGCAGTACGACAACGGTTTGAGAAAAGACTCAAAATCAGCAATGATGATTGCGGGATGTTCGAACAATGCCTTATGCATTCTAAATTCTTCGACCTCTTTTGATTTCGGCATCAACATGCGAGTCGGTCTGTTGTCACCGCAATAAATTTTATGTTCGGCAAGTTTCTCGATAGCAATCTGACGTCCGGTGTAATTTCGATAATCGACTTGTTTTCGATCGTCGAACGTGGTTAGGCATCTCGGGCAAACTTCGATGTTGTTTGCATACTTGGTAGTTTGACTTCTGACCAAGCGTGATAGTGAACGAATAAGACAGTAAAGGTGAACTTCCTCGTTGGAAATAAGAAGAAGATTAATCACACGAGCATCGTCATCGTCGATATCGCTTATCCTGACGGGATGCACGAGATATTTATCTGACGTGAAGGAATATACATTAATAGCGATGCGTTTTCCTGCACGATTTTCAAACTTTGTTATATACGACAATGTCACCGGGTATTCGATGCCAGACATTACACTTTCAAACTCGGACTCGTAATGTTTGTAATTAGAAACCTGTTCTGGATGATTTGACCAATGAACAGGATGCAGTGCAGCCAATATACACCAAAGGAAACACTTTTTATCGCTGTTCTGTATATTTAACACAGCCCTCTTGTGTTGAATGTTCGGTGGAAGAGGAACGTAGCTGGAAGCGCGAAGAGGCGAGAATTGGTTCACGTAAACGGTTAACGTGTGAGGACTTCCACACAGAGACCATCCCGATCCTTTAGCCTCGAAATCGTCATGTTTCTTAACCAGCTCGTTGGAAACTTTATAATAGAAGTTGTCCAAATTTTCGACGTCAGCAAAATAAAGTGTCTGGTTTTTTGTACGATGATAAAAAATACTCGTTGTACCATCAACTTTCTCGTATTCATAAAACAGAACAACGTATACTTTTATAGAGTTGTTTTCAAGTTTATATTTCAAAATATTTAGTACAGATGTTTTCGTTTCGTTCAAGAAACTTAGAATGTCACGGCCTGGTTCTGACTTAATTGAAAAATCCTGGAGTTGGTCGTTGAACGCAGATCTAATTGGTTTGCGTTCATTAGATAATTTAATTTGCTTGGAAGTGGAAGCTTCCGTTTCTGAATTATCGATTTTCCTTTTCAATGTTCCTTGTTCGATCGATGGTTTGCAAATTTTGAGGTGTTTACTTAAATTTGCAATGCTGATCATCTTTCCGCATCGAGCACAAGGCTTAGAAGGTAAGGAACGATTAATTCTCGAACCTGTTTCGCTACATCTTGCCCTGTGTACCGATAAATTGTTCCTTGAGATTAGCTTCCCACAAGTGACACATTCAGTTTTATCATTTTTACGATTGAAACTGGTGGTGGATGCCATTGCTTTTTCGAAAATCACAGAAATCAAAAAGTCTAGTATATAGCGATAAAATTTTCAGGTATGTTATTTATATAGAATTTCTTGGGGTGAATACAAAACTCAAAAAATTCAATCTACTGTGAATAGAATTTTCAGGTATGTTATTTATATAGAATTTCTTGGGGTGAATACAAAACTCAAAAAATTCAATCTACTGTGAATAGAATTTTCAGGTATGTTATTTATATAGAATTTCTTGGGTGCGAATACAAAAATCAAAATTCAACTTAACGTGAATATAATTTCCAGGTACGTTATTTTATATAGAATTTCTCGGGGTGATTACAAAAAATCAAAATTCAACTTAACGTGAATATAATTTCCAGGTATGTTATTTTATATAGAATTTTCTCGGGGGCGAATACAAAACTCAAAATCCGACACAGTTCAGTTTTAACATGTTCATATTTGAAAAAAAAAAATGCAAAATACGCCTTGGAAATTTCAACCAATCCACTTTACTAGATTGGAGAAACCTCTAACTATTGTCATTTCGAACTTTTAATTGCCCCCCTCCCCCTTGTTATTTTTGGATCAATTACCTTAACCAAATTAACAACAGGACTGAGGCGGTTCCTAAATGACAATAGTTAAAGACATATTTTAGCGAATTACGCCGGCATAAGCTAAGTACGTGTTGCTAGAAGGCCTTCGTCGTTGCAAGTCACCTAACCCATTCACTAAGAAATGAGAGAGAAAAATGTTGACGTACTGAAAAAAGTTGACTTGTTCACCGAGTTCAGATGTTTACTCATACATGGCTCTGTCGTTGTCGTCTATCAAAAACCTAAAATCACAAGTGGAAACAGTGAGAGATATCGAAAAATCTCTCCAAACACCACCTCCCCTTGTCGATTTTTTTTTTTTTTGGTGACGTAGAGTACGCGTAGAGAGGTCGGGTTTAGTGTGTCGGTCAAGTCTCGGTGTCCTCTGTCCTCCCATACCAAAATAAACATAGGTTGTCATGGAACCAATTTTTCATCAATCGAAAATTTTCCAAGTCCTGTGTTAAAATATCTTAAATTTGCAAATATCTCGAAAATGGTAAGAGTTATCGAAAAAATATATCGAAAAACACCCCCATACTGCCCCCTGTCGATTTTGGAGGTGTAGAATACGTGTACCAAGTTTTGGTGGTCCTGGGGTCAAGGGGTATGAAGTTAGCCCACCTCCCAAAACTTTGATCACTCGTAACTTTCGAACGAATAGTCGTAGAGAGGTCGGGTTTAGTGCGTTGGTCGAGTCTCGGTGTCCTCTGTCCACCCATACCAAAATGAACATAGGTCGTCATGGAACCAATTTTTTTTTTCAGCAATCGAAAATTTTCTAAGTCCAGCGTTAAAAAAAAATCTTAGGACAAAAAAAAACCTACAAAGACAGAGACATGGACATAGACATTACATATAGACATAGACATTACACATAGACATAGACATTAGACAACTTAACCTAACTTAACCGGGAACACGAGCCCGGTCCAGGGACAGGGGTAGGGACAAGGGGTAGGACTCCCGGGAACACGAGCCCGGGGACAGGGATAGGACCACGGGGACAGGGGTCCAGGGACAAGGGGAAGGAGACTCCCGGGAACACGAGCGCGGGGGACAGGGATAGGACCCCGGGGACAGGAGTCCAGGGACAGGGGGACCCCCGGGGACAGGGGGGTAACTCCTCCGTAGCGATGATCGATATTTAGACAGTGAAACAACAAACCCGTCAAACTCGCTCACTCAGGACTCATGAGTTTCCTTTAATCCCAGCCTGCAGACCAGGAACACGAGCTAAAGTAAGTATTTACACTGAAAAACTACCGACCACAACCGGGTTCGAACCTATAGCACGCGCATGATGTCAAGAACGAATGAACGCCTTAACAAGCACGGCTACGGAGGAGGACCGAGAGAGGTCGTGTATAATTGTTCTTTTATGCATCCACGCAGTGTTGCCACATGCCGAGATTTTTAGCCAAAAAGGAAATTTCGATTAAAAATACCACAATACCGCAACTGCACCACCGCTAATAATGCTGCTTTTACTACCACAACTAATTATTATTCTATTATGTCATTTGCTTAGGTGAAAGGGAAAAGAATGGTCCAAAAAGGGAAATTTTGCCCCTTGGGAAGGCCCTCATAGTGTGGCAACACCGCGTCCACATCGCCGGTGGCGACATCTAGTAGCAAACACTAGAATTATTTCCTCAGGTATCGTCTTCGTGTTCTAGTGTTTGCTACTAGATGTCGCCACCGGCGATGTGGACGCGGTGTTCTACTAGAACTATTTCCTCAGGTATCGTCTTCATGTTCTAGTGTTTGCTACTAGATGTCGCCACCGGCGATGTGAACGCGGTGTTCTACTAGAACTATTTCCTCAGGTATCGTCTTCATGTTCTCTATTTTTCTCGACTGAAATATTAAAACAAACAGAGTCCCTTGTAGGTTAGTTCGGTGCGTAAATAAAAAAAAAATGATAGGTTAAGTTATATCACTTAGGATCGTAAAAAAAATTAAAAAATCGTAAGAAAAAAAGATAGGTTAAGTTATATCACGTAAGATCGTGATATACCTACCAAGTATGAGTGGGAAAAAAGGGAAAATAAGGGAAATTTTACTAAAACATCGCTAAACGCTAAAACACAGAAAAAAAAATTGTCAAAATATGTCAAAAACTGATATTCAATTGATAAAAAAAGAGGCTACAAATGCATACCTACAAAGTATTGCGTTGAAACAATCAATATACACTACTCAGGCGAGAAAGTATGTGTCGATTTTTGTCGACTTTTTCGTTGTGACGGAGAATTCCTAAAGTATAACTTCTGTCAAGTTGTCTCATAATGTTGTCTTTCCCTACCGTCGATAAATTCAGAACGTTGCTTAAATGTTTTTTTGACAATTAATATTTTGTAATGTACTGGCTTAAGTGACTAAGGTCTTTCATCCCTGTTTTTGCCATAAATTGTCGCCTCCAAACAATAAACAAGGAAAACAAAAGAGCGCGTTCATAACGTTGCATCCACATAACCAATTGTACTTCGTGTACCAGTCATTTTTGAATTTTCTTTTAAACACGCGTTTGGGAGTACTTACCTCTTGTACAATGTAGAGGTCCGGCTGGTGAGGGCCCATCCTTTTTACTTCAGTTCGTTTGCTTCGCTCATTCGCGAAAATGGAGTTTCTTTCAAACTCCTAACAGTATTCATAGTGTACAAAACACAACACAACACTACACTACACACACACACACACACACACACGGCACAACACACACACACACACACACACACGCGCACGCACGTCTGAAAGCCAATGCACATAGGTCACCCAACCGCTTGCCAATAGATATCGCGCTCTCCAACAGTCGACACCACTCTAACCGCGTTTTGCCGGTTGCCGCCAAAGAGCATAGGCTTTTTTATTGCCCCGCAAAAGGAAGGGAACTTGACCTTTCCAAAAATAACGTGTCCCTTGGAGGTCTCCCACAGCAACAGTGTTGCCAACAACTGAAACGCAGAAGTTGCTAAATTTCAACATGCGCTAAAAGTTGCTGAATCAAATTTACTGGTGAAAAATGCAAAATATATTTTTAAAAAGTGATGTAAAGAACAACTTACATCAGGTTTATTCCAACCAATAAATTAAATTTCAATGCGTGTGCGTTTATATGTACATTAAAAAAATACTTAATTTCAAATGAGAATTTATGCATATTTCATTTTAACTTTCTAACTTCAAAGAAGAAAATATTATGTGTAGCAAAAATGCATCTCTAGTATTCTGAAAGATATATTTTGTTCTTCACAATAAGCATATTCCAATAACGTAGAGAATAGTAAAAATAATTTACTAACGTCAATTAAATATTTTTACGGTAACAGCTATTTAGGCCTAGGACTCCATAGTATTCTGAGTATAGTTACCAGAAAAATGCGCGTTCAATTGATGTAAATGTAGTCGGCACTTTCCTTTGCAATTTAATTCGGCGAGAGTTCTTTTTTTTGCATTAAAAACGTCGATTACTAAAAAAAAGTTGCACAGTCTGAATGGCCCTTAGCCGCACATGCGCAAATCATATAAACCTTGAAAGATATGTAACTCCTGCAGACTAGTTTCTAAAGAAAAGTCGCTCGTCACTATTCCGTGAACTTTAGCGCCCACTGGAATTTAAAATCCGCCGGGTTTAGCAACTTCTCACTAAAGTTTGCAACTATGTAGTGCAGACCGTCTCGAGTCCCCCTATACATGCCTTGTATATGCTGCACTCTGGTGCCGAATGGAAGAAGTACTGCCGCTTGAATCCGGGCTCCCAGCACCATATGTTCGCAGAGCCCAGTGAACATTTTCACGGTATAGTGGCCAACAGCCCGTTAGCTGCCAGTTCACAACACACAACACAGCAATTGTGTTCATCGCAACCGTGTAACACAGGAGTCAGTGTTACCAACTATCTAAAAAAGTTATCAGACGTGAAAGACGTCATCTCCGAGTAAATTGTGTGTATATATTCGAACATCAAAAAAGTATTTTTTCAATTAAATATATGTGTGTGTGTGTGTGCATTTAATAT
Organism: Lepisma saccharinum; assembly: GCF_977018435.1. NCBI lineage: Eukaryota > Metazoa > Arthropoda > Insecta > Zygentoma > Lepismatidae > Lepisma > Lepisma saccharinum. The sequence continues at coordinate 37,742 of NW_028143008.1, read as the reverse complement.
GTACGTAATTTAAAACATATACACGAGTGTTCACGTGCTCATGCGAACACTATGTAGAAGAGACTTGTCAGCATTTGGAAGGTGCACAACAAAGGTAGCGCCGCAGGTAGGGCGATTCGGATTCATTGTAATTTTTTAATCTCTGGAAAGCGCGAGAGGGAACGTTCTTGAAAAAGAGAAGGAGTCGAACTACTGGCAATATTTACGAATCGTTTTATCTGCGAAACGTTCTAGAATATAATGAGGATATTAATACGCGGCTTCAATTTCCCGGTTGATCTGTACAACAGAATAGGTGGAGACTTCAGAGGTAAGTGTGACAATTCATACAGTCGATTAGTGATCAGTCAGTGTCCATTGGTTCCTTTATAAGATCTAGTGATTCGAAAATGAAATGGACTAAATACCGTAAAGTAACGAAGTCTACCACTAGTTCCAGTTCCGTCCCAAAGCTAAAGACATTGACGACAGCGGAACGTCGAGTAGTGCTACAAGTAGTTCGGGTCGAAAGACGAAGAGATCGAAGGTCTCTCTCTCTAAAGTGAATATTTCGGCAGTATCGGGCTGGGCATTGGAGCGATTTATTAAAAAAGAAATAAGCTGCACAGATCAACTGAAAATCAAAGTTTTGAGTGATGATTTGTTTGTCAGGACCAAATTTTGTGTATGCAGTCCGAGAATTTCATGACATAAAAAATACTTTTGTTTAAGGCTACTGGGTTCGACACACACTCAACAGACAATTTTGGACACTTGCGAGTGCTTAGGCATGAATATGAACAATTTGCTGGGTTTCGGCTTTTATAAGAGCTGCAAACATGGGAGGACAAGACACATTAGTAGTGTTCAGGCTCGAATGAGAGAGAAATATTCGTGAACGGTCTGATTCCAGTTCCCAGCACACAGTTTGAATCTTGTGTTGTCGAGTGGATTGTGCATTCCGTGCATGTGTAACACCTTCGTAAAAACACTTCTGGTACATAGATGTTTTGATGCCTGATGAGAAGAAATGGACAAACATACATACTGAGATGGTTCCGGCACACAATATTAATGCATGGAAACAGAGGAGTTGAGTGGTAGAAAATGTCCCGATTTCACGTTCTGATTAAAATGACAGCCTTAAACAGTGGCGACGATTTAGGAGATAGTTGCTCCCCATTATTTTGCCTCCACACTATCACACTATGGCCTCTTAATGCTTGTCTCCTTGTCCACCCCCGCCCCCCACATTTTGGAACCCAATTGCCACCACTGGCCTTAAACATGCAATTGTGATACCCCTTTAAAAAATGGTGTTCAGCCTCCCCCCCGAAAGGAATTCCTGGATACGTGCCTGCTGCTTCCCGTAAAATATCACTGCACTCTGCACGTTCCTCTTCTGTCTTTTCTTTGGCGCCCTCAATAGCTTCAACACGTTGTTTTATATATATATATATATATATATATATATATATATATATATATATATATATATATATATATATATATATATATATATATATATATATACAGGGTGTTGCAAAATACCTGTTACAACGCTTGGGAGGTGGTTCGACAAGTAAAAACGAGGAAAAAATGTCATGTGAAAAAATTTCGAAATCGGCACCGTTTGCGAGTGACAGGCGTGCGAAAATCGCCTCACACCATGCGTAAAGTACAATAACTCAAGAAGGAAGAAAGATATCAATGTCGGAATAAAAGAATACAAACAAAATCGTGCCTGACGAATACAATGGTGCAGCAATTGAGGCCCAGTGTAAATTGCGCAAGGTGACTCTCAAAGAAAGTGGGGAATCCCGATGGAAAATATAGGAAATTTACTACTATTTTCTACATAATGTTGAGATCGGAATGTAGGCAGTAAAAAATGACGACGTATGTCCACATGTCCCACTACTGCTGGGACACCGTCCCACACTCGGGAAATAGGAAATTCACTCGAAAATGACGCTATGCCGTCAAATTACGCTCAGATTGATTTCAGCTAATTGGTACAGAAAGCTCCACTAGAGGCGCTGTGAGTGTAGGTCACCTGTTACGTATTAGTGTTGGTGGATACTACGTAGAGACTGTAGTCGACCGTTGTTTTTCCTGTCTTGTTCTGCGTCTCGCAGCGTGGAGTTTAGTCTGGCGTGTGTGTATGGTTGAATTGCGCTAAGGAATACTGTACGTAGAGTACGTATTCCCGTGTTCTTTCTCGGTTTCCAACAACTGCGTGGACACCTGTGTGACATTACGTGGGTGCTAATCACGGTAGTTGTGATCCGTCACTCGGAGGGAAAGTGCCCCTGTTTCTGGGCAGTTCTCGAACAAGACAATGGTGGAGTACTCTACCCACGAGCTTGCTGATATGCATCTCGTTTATGGAGAGGCAAACCGAAACAGCCGTGAAGCACGTCGTTTGTATCACGAACGTTTTCCCAATAGGCGATTACCAGCACATGCACTCTTTCAAAGACTTGATGCTCGACTGCGTGAAACTGGATCTCTACTACCCCGTAGGTGGGATTGTGGAAGACCCCGCACTGTGCGCACTGTGCAATTTGAAGAGGACGTGTTGGACGCGATACGAGACCGTCCTGACACCAGCACACGTGTCATTGCTCGTACTCAACAAACCCACCATAGCAATGTGTTCCGCGTTCTTCGAGAGGAGGGATTGCACCCATACAAATTGCATAAGGTGCACCACATACTGCCCACGGACTTTCCCCTACGCATGGATTTCTGCCAATGGTACGTGCAACAAACTCTTTCCATTCCAGAGTTCCCAACAATAGTTTTGTGGACCGATGAGGCAATGTTCACCAGGGACGGCATGTTCAATAGCCACAAGAGCCACGTCTGGGATATGGACAATCCGCATGCAATCATTGTGCGCCATCATCAACATAGGTTCGCAGTGAATGTGTGGTGTGGCGTAGTAGGTGACCACTTGATAGGCCCGTACATTTTGCCATCTACTTTGTGTGGTGGGAATTATCGGGTGTTTCTACATGACGTATTACCTGAACTTTTGGAAAACGTGCCACTGGCAGGTAGACAACGTATCTGGTTTCAACACGACGGCGCCCCCGCACATTTCGACCGGGGAGCCAGAGCCTTACTCAACGATATTTTCGGCGATCGTTGGATTGGCAGGGGTGGACCTTTACCGTGGCCACCTCGTTCCCCCGACCTCACACCACTGGATTTCTTTGTGTGGGGAGAAATGAAAAGGCTCGTGTATGAAACCCCTGTGGAAAGTGCTGAGGATCTCGTTGCTCGTGTTAGTGCCGCTGCTGGGACAATTGGTGACATGCCAGAGGTATTTGCACGTACCAGACAATCAGTGCTTCGCCGATGCCATCTTTGTCTTGAAGTCAATGGCGGACATTTTCAACAACGTCTCTGAGTATACCGGTGTTTGTGTGAGCCCCTATCAGCACCACATAGTGTCCTTTAGTGAAAGGTACGAGTGAAGATGCTGGGTATCGCTGTACTTCATACCGTCGATCTGCATGTGCGGAGGTTGTGCGCTTCTCAGTGGAATCCCTTCCAGATGTGCTGTGCCTGGAAATGTTACATGCCATTGTGTGCGTTTTCTCGCCATTCTCCGTCTTCATTCCTTCGAGGATTACCCACTTTCTTTGGGGAGCTCTCTTGTAGTATATGTACAGCCTAACGACATGTGGCCATTGTTTAACTTTTGTTTTTCGTACTGCAAAGTAGTGTGTCAACATTAAGGGATTGAAAACTTTTTTTTATGATTTTCCAGTATTTTTTTCCATTTGGGATGGTGTCCCAGCAGTAGTGAGACATGCGACAAATTGGTTTCTTTTCTTCGAACCGCAATGTGAACCGTGTACAACAGGAGATTTGCAGTTATTTTCCTATTTCCCGGGTGTGGGACGGTGTCCCAGCAGTAGTGGGACATGTGGACATACGTCGCCATTTTTTACTGGCTACATTCCGATCTCAACATTATGTAGAAGATAGTAGTAAATTTCTTGTATTTTCCATCAGGGGATTCCCCACTTTCTTTGAGAGTCCCCTTGCGCAATTTACACTGGGCCTCAATTGATGCACCTTTGTATTCACCAGGTACGATTTTGTTTGTATTATTTTATTCCGACATTGATATATTTCTTCCTTCTTGAGTTATTGTACTTTACACATGGTGTGAGGCGATTTTCGCACGCCTGTCACTCGAAAACGGTGCCGATTTCGACATTTTTTCACATGACATTTTTTCCTTATTTTTACTTGTAGAATCACCTCCCAAGCGTTGTAACAGGTATTTTGCAACACCCTGTGTATATATATATATATATATATATATATATATATATATATATATATATATGTCACATATTTGTTTTAATTAGTATTCTGCTCATTCCGCCACCTGAACGTAGCAGCTAAGGCTCAAAGGGCAGTGCAGTTACACCGGAAGAAGGCTCTGAAATGGCAGGCTTCAGAAGTTAACTCATCCAAATTAAATGTGCTCTCTCTAAATTTAAATCATAGTTCACAAATAATTTGATTAAAAGTTTTAAAAGTATCTGTTTTATTTAATAGCGTATTAATTGGTGCATTCTTCTCCAGCATAGCCATAGGCAGAGACCACACTACGGGGGGGGGGGCAGGAACGCCCCCCAATTCTCGTTCGACAATTTCTCTCTCTCTCTCTTATCTGCCCCCAGTAAAACGACAAAATAAATAAATGAATGAATGCTCTTTTAGCCAAAATATGCATTTTTGTGTCGTATGTAACGGAATAATACAAATGATTTCCCCGGGAAAATATGATTTACCCCTCCATCTTTACTATTGCGCTGTCACTAGCTACAACATATTTTGATTTCTATTGTTCCCACATATTTATTTTAATTTTAGTATTGTGAATCATATTCCACTGTGTTACCTCACGTAGCCACCCCTCCCCCTCACACACGTACGACTTCAGTTGTAAGTTTTAGACTAAGCTTGTCAAATGTCCACTTATATCTTTGTATTCTAGAGCCATTTAAAAAAATAATTTCGCCCCTTCTTCTGGACTATTTCATAGGGATGTTTTCCCACTGGAAGCCCCTTTGCAGATCGAGATCCGGGGCTATAGCCTTCCCAAGCCACCGTCCCCTCCAAATACTCTCTTGGCCTCATGAAAGAAAAATATATGTATTTCTACGAAATATTAATTTGACTTGGCAGTTTCTCTTTTCGAACAGGAATAAGTTTAAATTTTAATAGCTTATAAATTTACACTAGCAATTTTGAGTAAAGGTTTTGCGTAACCCTAAAAGTACACTTAGAGACTGCAAGGTCAACTCTCGATATTTCAGATATATTAATAATTTTCATCACAACGTCTTGTAATAATTATTTGTTACTTCAATAACCTCCTCGCAAATGTTTCTCGCATATTAAAACATAGATGCCAATTTCTGTTTATTTCCTTGTAATGCTGACCTCCGTGGCGAAGTGGTTAGCACAACGCTTTACGATGCCAAGTGCCCGCAGGTTCGAATCCCCGCCCGGGCATGGGTCTACTTTCCTTTCTTCAATTTCATCATATCATCACGCATCCTCATCTTTGCGATTAGCCATATGTGACAGATAAGCGAAGTAAAATAAACTAAGTCTATTAATCAATTATTTTTTAAAACTCTTTAATTCTTCTTTAGCATGCCACGTTTTTGTTAAAATTATATTACGATTTGTAAAATGACGAAATTCTAAAGGAGAACACGCAACTTTCTTTGTAGCGCATCGGTCAGAAAGTTTCAGGAATATGGATTTTCAAAATACATTTTTTCACATGTACTTTGCCACCTTTTAAAAGTAGCGTGTTTTCAATTATGTTATTAATCATTAAAAGGATGCCTAAATACCATCTTGGAGGATGAAAATTATTATTTTCCCCCTCCTAAAAGTAATGATATACTTTCGCTCTCTGAATCTCCCATATAAATGCTATGGGCAGTCTGCTTCAGCCGAGCTCACTGCTTCTCCGGTGACGTCACTCGTTCGTGCAAGATCGGCAATCTTCGGATGGCTTTACCTAATCTCTATATTCCTTGGTGCTCCGCAGTGATCTGCGCATATCGGGACTTAACTTGTCAGGCTATAACGCTGATTTAACCTGGCTGGTAACCCAAGAACACTGGGGCCCGATTGTATAAAACAGTTGATCTTCGATTAGCCAGTAAAATTGATCTGCAATCACGCTGAACTTCGATTTTGCGTTGTATAAAAGTTAAACTGCGATTAAGACCTCGTGATCTAAGATCATAGTTGATCTTCGAATTTTCTCCGATTAACGCACTTGATCGTAGATTTGCCACGAACGAGCGAATGAAGGTTTCATTGTATGATAAAAGTTTTCAACAATTGTCCATTATCTTTGGGTTTCAAAAGGAAAAATATAATGTCAGGTAGGTGAAGATACTTTTCTCAGCTTGTAAACTATTGTTTTTCCGAATATGTAAATCGATTGCAAGTGAATTACTGCTGAAACAGGATATATGGAATCGTAGCTTTTTTGGTCCTGAAAACGTTGTTGTGTTAGTTTTCAGGTTTTCAGAAATTATTGTACGAAAATGTATCTTGCTTTTACCAGGAGTTAGATCGTAGGTGGTCGGATCCATCATACCCCGGACGGCCTCGAATTTTTTAATAGTTTTTCCTTTCCGAAAATTATTGTTTTTAAGGCTGTTAATGTGCAGCCGTGTAATTACATATTGACAATGCCATAGTGTTTGCACGTAGAAATTGTCATGTTTCAAGCTTTATCACTGATGCATAACTGTAGAATCATAACTAAATAAAGGACTAACCGACTTGACACAATGGTGTATTGAAAATAAGATAATTTTGAATAGCCTAGATCAAAAACTGCGGTACTATTATCGTATGGGGGAAACACCTACGAATCATATATTTCGAACTTCTTTACATTGCTAACGTGTTGCGGAACATTTCTTAAGGCGAAATAATGCATTTCTAACTAAGATAATGTTTATTTTTTCTATTTACGAGTACTTACTGTTACTTGTTGTTTCGAATCTGTAACACATTATGGCCGTGATAGCATACTGGTCAGTGTTGCCACAATCTGTAAGCACAATTTCCCTTTCCAAGGGGTAAAATTTCCCTTTTTCGCCCATTTTTTCCCTTCATCTAAAGAATTATTATTATTATTATTATTATTATTATTAATAATAATAATTAAATATTATCGTTGACCCATGTTCGTATGTATATATAAAATGTTAATCAATTTCACTTTTAAATGCTACGACGCCAGGGGTACCGGGTTCGAATCCCGGCCTGGACATGGCTGTTTGTGAGTGTCCATTCATAAATTTAATCGTATCATCAGTCATTCCCATCTTTGCAATTAGCCAAAAGTGGCAGAAAAGCGAAGTAAAATAAAGCAAATCAATAAACAATAAAATCAATAACTTTTAAATGTTTTTTTTGGAAGATTTAGATTTTATTTCTAAACCAAGCTAATTTTTTTGTTTTGAGATGAAAGCTAAAACTATGTTATAGTTGGCAACTGAAGATTTTCATCAGTAAAAAGCAAAACACACAAACAGAGATTGGATTTAGGGACGCCAATGCCCCTTGTCTTCAACACACCATCAGAAGAGAATTAAAAATATTCTACACAAAATGCTGTTCTAGTAAGGCGCACATATGAAGAGTTTGTATGGAAAATCACATTTTTTCCTCCCCATAAAAATGTTAAGTTCGGCGCATAGATATATGCGTTTTATTAAAAAAGATATATAGTACGTACCTGAGCAAATGTTCTATTTTGGTAAATTTCACATATTAGCAAATTTTTTATTAAAATTTAATCCATTGTTGGTCACTTCTTGCCACTCTGCACGGAATGTTTTAACTTGTTTCCGCGGTATTTTTTCATTTTCCGATAATTCACCAGAAGTTTTCTTCTATATTCTGGAGTTGCAGATAGTTTCCTTTGCTCCCCTTGTTCTCCCGTCGTCCAAGACAGGCACAGCCTTCCACCAAACACTCGCACACGACGAATAACCCATCCAGTGTCTAATGAGGACTGAAGTAAAGATAGGTTTGCGACAAAGATAACATTATGGTTTGCACGCGTAGTGTTTGAGGCAAAATTCAGAGAACCGGGGAAAGCTTAAATAAACAATACCCTCGTACTCCCACTTCCATAAGAGTGAATAGCCAAAGACCTCCGGCCCCTAACGGTAGCCAGATGTGGGTCAACCCAAATTCCACCCTTCCTCTCAGAACAAAGTATACGACAAAATTTTAAAAAAATAAGTTCTCATTTTCAAAACTGGAATCTGTTATAATGTTTAATATAATTAATGTTTAGTCTGTCTTAAAATTTCCCTGAAAATTAGCTATTTTTCATCGAATTTCCCTTTTCCCTTAAAATTAGCTCCAAATTTCCCTTCAAAAAGGGAAATTTCCCTTCATGTGGCAACACTGATACTGGTTTAGGGGGCGTTCTGAGAGTGTTTTGTCGATTTATGCAGTGGTGCAACCTCGTTCACCGGAAAATATCTACTTTCGTGCCCGTATTTGAAATTATGCTAATACGTCGCATTTACGTGTAGAACTTGTAAAAAAAACCTTGCGATTTACCACGTTCATTGTCCATACACAGCAATTCGGAACCATCTTTCTTTCGCAATTCGTTAATGCTCTTCCTTTACGCACAACACTCTTGCAACCTTGAATATTGACGTGGTTAGGTTAGGCCTGTTAGGTTAGGTTCCATTAGCATAAATACAAAGAAAAAACAATATTTTCGCTAAGAGAGGCGTTACCTTTGTATTGCCTAACATGAAAAAGGTGTCTCCTGTGACGTCAGAACACAAAGTTGCTAGAGTGTTGTGCGATAAGTGACACCCATTCGGGTCGGAACCATCTTTCTTTCGAAATTCGTTAATGCTCTTCCTTTACGCACAACTATCTTGCAACCTTGAATATTGACGTCAGACGAGGAATGCCTACGTGGTTAGGTTAGGCCTGTTAGGTTAGGTTCCATTAGCATAAATACAAAGAAAAATTAATATTTTCGCTAAGAGACGCGTTACCTTGTATTGCCTAACATGAAAAAGGTCTCTCCCGTGACGTCAGAACACAATGTTGCTACAGTGTTGTACGATAAGTGACACCCATTCGGGGAAAATGGCTTGTTCCGTGGAGCTTCTTATGGTACGGTTACGTCACGTTAAGAAAACATAGTTTATTTCGTTTTTTTTATCGATTTCCATACTTGACCGCCAATTATTACATGCAGATTCGTGATTAGGAGGTCTCAATTAGTGAGTGGGCGAAATTTCATAGCAATTGGAGAGTGTTCCGGTATTGTAAACGCGTTCCCAAAAAAATTTAAAAAACGTGGTTCTAGTGAAAACACGGCGAGGCTGAAACACTGGCTACGGGGTTGAATCATCTTAACACACAGAACATTGCACTCTCATGCAGAAAGCAAATGGCGGGAGTAAAAACAGCGTGTCGGACAGAGATTTTCGCAGAAAACAACACGCATTCACATTAAAATGGATCAAATCTATATTCGGGAACTTCCACAACGCTAAAGAAAATGATTTCCGTAAGTACTTTCTCCTGTAAATTTGAAGGAATCCGTTTCCCTCATACGATAATGTTACCAAAACTGCCTATATATTATTCCATATATCTAACTGGTACCATATATAAAAATGAAAAATCGTCCTAAACCTATACTAAAAATTAATAATGATATTATAAGTACAACATACAAAATTTTCACTCAAGATTGAGATGTGGAATGTTTTGGGGAAACACACCTGGTGAGAAATAGTTGTTCATTTTACAAAAAAAGAGTCGTTAGAAAAATAATTGGTGCCAATTATCGTGAATCGTGTTTAGAAGCCTAAAGATTTTACCATTACCATGTTTCTATATAATTACCGTATATGAAATATTAATATTTCCGAAGAGAAATATTTTCAACCTTAAACCAAATAGTAGTGTACATTCATATGGAACAAGGAAGAAAGATGACACAGTACATTTAATTTTAATACGAGTGTTTACTTTCATGGATATAAGTTATATATCAATTGTTATCTATATTTTGTATTAATAATGTATAAAATGTAATACATTGTAATGTAACATGACGTTTCGTATACCAATCTTGTAATTAGTGTTACATGTATGGTTCTTACAGGAAATAGATCTAATCTAAATAAAACACACCTATTCTGACAATAAGCTAGCAACTTTGAGATATAACAGCGCCAACCCTTACTTGCCTAACCTACTCACTCAGAAATAAACTTGTGAATAGGTTGGGCAGGTTAGGTTTCGTGCTGTAGGCATATATGTTTAATTTGTTATAGCTGTTGCTAGCTGCTCATCCTATCATGGGTTCTTATGTATGAACCTGTCACTTCGAGTTTTGCCACTACTGTCCTTTCGTGGATTCTTCACCCCCTCTCTAGATAAATAGCCTCTATCTATTAGTTAGCAGAAGGTTCCCTTATTCCTGAAACTGCTGTACCTGATGTCACATGGCATAATGTAAGTTGTATCCATCCATGCTATTGTGACAGGTAACACTTCTCCCATTTAAAAATACATGGGAAATTATAGGCCACAGTTGTTAATATACACCTAAAAAAACTATGGAATATTGTTATGATGGGGATTAGTTGATAGGTGCATCCTTGGAATACAACACCACATGGTGTTTGTCTCTGCTGGACATCCTTGTGTTTTCGCTGACATATGCCACAGTGCCTATTACCTGTTGCCTTATGTAATAATATTCCAATCTTGTGCCTAACATATCAATATTCCAAATTTTTTTCAGGAGTGTATATTAAATTTCATGTTTAATAAGATTTTAATCTTAGAAATGATGAGCACAATAGTAGAATGTATCAGTGCTGGTAAAATTTTAGTATCCGCAAAACGTATTTCTTCAATTTTACAGGAGAATGTACTTATCGAACAGACTTTCCGTACACTTTTGAAAGGTTGTGGAAGTGTTTTTTCCCATCGCTTAATTTATTTCGCCGGTAAATCATGTATTTTTGAAGATTAATGTCTCTCCAATGCACGAAAGCTGTTGCCTCTATGTCCTCCTACAAATATGGCGTGCGTTCGATGATGTAACCCCCGGCCAGTGTTTCCAACCATGCCGTTGTTTTGCAAGAACATGACAATTTTAACTGTTTGCCTAACAGTGCCATGCATGGTTCGTGGGGCTATTTATGAATGGTTCGTGGGGTTTTCGAAAACACGGAAAAAAAATACAAAATCAGTAACACGAAAGTAGATATTTTTTGATTAAGAAGGTTGGAAACACTGCACACCACTGATCAGAGACAATAATTACTCGGTATGTAGAAAATTGATACTATTGTCGTGAAAAAAACTAAAATAAAGGAATTTCAGACGTTTGGCAGATACTAAAATTTTACTAACAAATAATTATTTTGAGAAGGATACCAAACTTTACAGCCTAACCTAACACACATTGCCATATAGCAAATTTATGAAATAACATAATTAAAAATTCCGAATGTTAAATATAAGCTATCATGAACAGCTGTGGGACGGGCACTACAAAAGGAAATATGAGGGAAAATATTTCTATGCATGCTTTTATGGCTACTTTCGGCCTCTCACTTTACACACCATTCTTCAGTATTAATTTGGAAACTTACATAAATCTGGCCTGTGGTGTACAATTACAGTTTTAAGGTATTAACATCATTAACATTATTGGACCTGAAAGATAGCTGACAGGACCACATTTTATAACTGTTACATTCGTTTTAGGTTTGGCTGTTTTGTTTCATATTATGTCTTTTTATTTTTTCAAATGAATATACTGCAGACACTATGATGCAGTGCAGACAGCCTACAAGTTTTAACATGAACATCTGCCACGATTTTATATATCTAGAAATCTTTGCACTTGTGATGTATTTAGGTGAAGGGGAAAATACAATTTAGAGTACTCTAGGAGCAGGAAGTAGAATATCAATATCTATATGTTAACATGGTATTCTGTAATGTTGGCTAAAGGTAGCAAAGAGAGTGATTATTTTTTTATTTTTGCTATTAACAGAATAATCCATTTCATCTCCACTGACGTCAGGGAAAGTGACAAAAATACTGAATATACTGATATATTATCAAAACTGATATTTCTTTTATCAATTTGCGGATGTCGGACTTCACTGATTATTCATCAGATGGGAGTGAAGAATTCCAAAGGGCTCCACGTGTATTCCAGCAGAGGCCAAATCCATTGAGGGAAATGAGTGATGAGCAATTTAGAATGAGATTTCGTCTCAGAAAAGATGTTGTAGAAAATCTGGAGATGACATTAAGAGAATCTCTGCAGCCTACGACTAGAAGAAATATGGCTTTGTCTCCCATGTGTATGGTGTTGCTAACACTGAGATTCTTCGCTACTGGCAGTTTTCAAATTGTGATTAGTGACTTGTTTAAAATAGACAAGGCAACTGCATGCAGGGCAATCCACAAAGTTACAGCAAAGATTGCTGCTTTGCGACAACAATATATTAGGATGCCAAACAACAGAGGTGAAAGAAGATGGGCCATGCGTAAATTTTATGAAATTGCCAATTTTCCATGTGTTTTAGGGGCAATAGATTGCACCCATATTCCAATCAAATCACCTGGAGGAGATAATGCGGAGATTTTCAGAAATCGCCATGGGTGGTTTTCACTGAATGTTCAAGCAATCTGCAATTCGGACCTGAGCTTTTGTATTGTTGTTTCCAGGTGGCCAGGATCATCGCACGACAGCAACGTTTTTCGGAATTCTAGGGTCCATGCACAGTTTGAGGCAGGGGAATTTCCTGAAGGTGTGTTGCTGGGAGATAGTGGATATTTCTGTTGCCACTATCTTCTTACTCCTGTTGTACATGAAACTACACCCGCACACAGAGCCTACAATAAAGCGCACAGGAAAACAAGGTCAGCAATAGAACGTGCCTTTGGAGTTCTTAAGAGGCGGTTTCCTTGCTTAAGTCTGGGACTTAGAGTCAATCTAGACCGAATCCCACCAATAATTGTTGCAACCTTTGTGTTGCACAATATTGCGTTAAATGTTGGAGATGATGTACCTGAAATTGATGATCATCTAATTGCAGAAAGACCTGTGTTTGCAGAGTTGCCAGAGCCAATACGTGAACAGGGAGACAGAAGGGAAAACACTGCTGTAAGAACTGCACTGATAACCAACAAGTTTTCATAAGAATTTTAACTTCAATGTAAGGTTGTTTGATTAGAGTGGATAGTGTCCTTATTTAACCATAGAGCTCCAGTCTTGATTGCTTTCACAATTGGCTCTGTTCATGATTACATTGCATTGTAAATAATACAATGTGTTTGTTTTGGCTCCAGGCCAAGATAGTGCATGAACAATATTTGACACTTCTTATAACACAGATTAGTACTCATCATGCAATATAAATATAATTGTCTACATGCTAAAAATATGTGCATAAATAAGTGAAACGTTACAGGATGAAAATGTCAGCATCTGCGCCATGCCATGCGCTATCTTGGTCCAGAGCCAAAACGAACATACTGTACTAACACCTTCATATAAAAAAAATACAGTTACATATTAAAAGAGAATAGAGGTAAAGCAAATATGTAGATATAAAAATTGGTACACTTCTTTTTAAATCCATAGCATGACTGAGCATATTATCGACTTACAAAATTTAGTTTAACTTGCTCATTCTGCTCTTTTTTTTTTAACCATATAATTTTAGTCTGGACTGAATTGAGTTGGTAAGAAGCATTGGAGTTTTTTCTCTTTTCATGTGATCAAAGTTATGTCCTGAAACTTCATCACTCCCCACTGCCTGTCCTTATCGCATCATTCCTTCCCTTCTAGTTTTCCCCAATATACTCCTTGAAAATTTCATCTCTGTATGTAATTATTGGCACATAGTATGTGTTATATATTACCTTCTTGCATTTCGTAGGAACATCCCTGTTCCATGCTAATCTTTAAATGTTTTGATATAGTCCACCACCCATTTGTCCTCTTCTGTTATGTTAAAATTTTTCACAAAGGAAACAACTTACCTATGCATACTTTTTATAAATAATTTTGAGAAAGTGGATACTATTGAAATTGGTCTGTAATTATGTACATTTTGTTTCTTTCTTTCTTTATTAGAATATCATTCGGCTCTAATAAGTTCTTATTTTTTTTAATTTTAATTGATACAAGTCTTATAAGCATTGTATTTGAATTAGATTTTATGCTTGGAATGACATGAGGGGAGTGATCTTCCTATGCTTTCAGGTATGATAATTGATAGATGCAATATTATTACTGAACAAGTTTGCAATATCTAGGGGATTTTCTTACATGTATTATTCCATCATAGTGATACAAAATATTTTTGTTCCAACTGCCCGAAAGTAAACACCCATTTAACAAGAAGCAACAAACTTTTTTATTTATAATGCAAGAATTATGTTTCCTTTTTGCTAATGATATTTGTTTGTTTATTTTTTGTATTAATTCTCAGATTCTATTCTATTGTGTTGTATTGTCTCCTTAATAATATAATCTTGCTACTAGTGATTTTGTTTCTTGCTGCTGTTTTTTTCCCAATGGAGAAGCCTTTTCAAAGATTTTTTGTTTTTCAAAACAAGTAAAAGGCTAGATTAACTTAATTCAAATTATACAATCTTCACTGCTGAGCAGGTATTTCTAGGAATCAAAATTGTGTTTGTTAAATGCTCTATTGTAGTAGTATGATAATTTCGTATTGCTCTTTTTCCAGGGAAGAGATTAGTTTTCATAATGAGAAGTTGAAATGACTGCAAAACGATAAGAAAAAAAACAGTTTTTGGTATTTGGTATTTACATTTCTATGCTTTTTTATTCAACAATATTTGGTCAAATTACTTACCAGTGCACGTATCTGTTAAGCAGTGTAATGCATTCAGGGTGTTTATCTTTTAAGAAATCTATGCTGGTATCACCTTCGATTACAAATTCTTTTTTTGGTAGTGGGAAATGAGTCACACTTTTTTGCAGGTGATATGTAAATATTTATTATGTTGCTATGTGGTGTGTAATAGATAAGAGTACAAATAATGACTAGTTCCATTATGATAATATGGATCTAAAAACAATGTCAATATTGGGTAACACACCTTGTAAACCTTCAGGCATAAACTTTTTATTTCTTTCTTGTTTTATAGTTTTAGACCTTGTACATAATTATGATTTTTTCTTGTCACATAATAAATTGTTTTGTTTGATAAACTGATTTTAGTGTGTAAAAAGATGTGTTCTTTTCAATGAATGTTAGTGTTTAATATTATCCTTAAATTGATTTCCTTTGTCGCACTAGAAGCAGGTTTGGGACGGATTTTGTAAACTGTCTTATTTGCAGTTTTCATATTTAGTTTACACATTATTTGAAACATTTTGTTTGCAAACAGTAGGACTCCCAGATGTGAAAAATACATCAGATGCTCTTAAGTAAGTAGGCTTGCCAACTTTGAACAATAAAAGTCTGCGAGATTTCTTTGCAGCCTCCAGACCAGGGTGTGAAATCACTGCAGATTGGTTGGGGGTTGGGAGTGGGGAGGAGCACGTGCACGCGCACACACACACACACAATTAAGTGAAGAGCCCGGATGTCATTTTGGTCATTTCTGACTTCATAGAAAAAAAGGTTATTAGAAGCTATACTGTAGATAAACTGTTTTCGTGTTTTGTTTACCAATTTGAAGGCTTTCACTAAGTTGAATGCAAATTATATGATATGCCTTTCACTCGAAAATTGGAAGGATTGCACATTTTACTTTGCAACTCAAAATTACCAAAATGTTTTACACCCGAGCCCGTGAATGATTAAATTATAAAATATATGTTTCACTGACGGTCCATTTCAAATAACATTGCAAATTGAAGATTTTAATGCTATCAATATGAACAATGATTTGCGTAACTAAGGGAAGGTTAAAAATTAAGAACTTACGTTTCCTGCATAAAATTCACATCTAAATGCTACTTATTAGTATATTATATACTTTGCAGTAGTTGACGAAAAGTGATGATAAATGGAGAAGAAATAACAAGTGAGACTAATTTCTGTAATCTTCTCCCCCCCCTCTTCTCTCTCACCGTTTTCTATGTTCCCGGAATTGCTGGGTTCAGTGGCCTTGGAGATGAGACTTTTTGTTGTCCGTTCTTTGGGAATGTTTTCGATATTATTCCAGTAAAGGGGGGTATATTCGACTCCCAAAGTAATTGTTTGTTTGCTTATAAAACAAAAATTCCCCACCAGGAAAAGTTTTGTGGGGGGAAGAGAGAGAGAGGGGCAGCGGGGTAGGGAGCAACCCCCCCCCCAGGATTTTGTAGTTTCAAACCCTTTAGATTGAAACGTTCTGAAACACTAATTTCCTGAATATCAGTTGTTATCAGTTTGTAATCTTCATACTGTGAATACTAAATTGAATCAACTTGATCAAAACTATCTAGCAACCACAATTTGTAAACAAAGTACCATACTTGCCAGTATATAAGATGCAGTTTTTTCCCATAAAAGTAGGTCTGAAAAAACGGGGTGTGTCTTATATGCAGTTTTATATTAATTTCATTTCTGGAAATTTTCTCTTTGTTATATAATTTCTTTATTGCTTCCTTGCGATGTATGACGAACAAGATTAAAATGTATTCTTTCGTAGTTAGATTGGGTAAGTTATTTGCAGTGTTCAAAAGTAGCATGCTACTTGTAGCGGCGCTACGATAGCTAGCTACAAAATTTGTAGCGGAAGCAAAGCTACAAAATTCTTGCAGTTGTAGCAAAATTTCGCTACAGCTACTTTCTTCTCAGAAACCCTAGAACACTTGTTCGAATCACGTTTTCAGGTAAATTTTGAATGAGAAGATTACAAAAAAAAAAAAAAAAAAAAAAAAAGACAATAATGATTACTTTTGCAGGAGGTTCATAAAGACAGTCTTCCACATGGAAATACAGATAATCTATATTATAAATATCTTGATATCACAGATTATAGATATCTGTGTAATTTATTTCATTGGTATCTGAATAATTATAATATACAGATAAATAACTGACATATATGAATATATTCCAGCTAACAGGAAGGTTTTTTTAACGGCATCGCTATTTTGGGGTGAAACATGCCTCCTTTAAGGCACCCGTGAAAAAAAAGCAAAAAAATAAAAAGGCCTCGTTTGCGCCACCTACAGAATAAATCCATGGTGCAAGAGGCCACAAAATGCCATTAATTACTATGTAAAACAAAACTTGCAGTGTAAAAACGAGTGATCCCTTTTCCACTACAAAGACATACCAATAGTGCCAGCCAGCATTTACCATTGTCAGGATATAGAATCACACCAGCAAGAAATAATTATTACAAGAATGGTGGAAACATTCGGGTTTACACATCAGTTTTCTCAATTATCTTTGTTTCACTTTTCTGTTACTTCCACTGATCATGACAATGAGGATGAATGTTTTATTTAGTAATTTTCTCATCTAGAGTCACTTTTGGCTAATTGTGAGAATGAGGAAGAATGATAAGCAGTATAAGGATTGGAGGAGCAGGAAGAAGGATCCCATCCTCCAGGCGTGTTTCCTAGTTTTTATTTTGAGTTTACTTTATAAACAGATAAGCTAAAGTTTTTTCCTCGGAAATGTGTGCAAAAACGGGGTCTTATCAGGACCTACTCAGCTTTGCAATTAGCCAAAAGTAGCAGAAACATTGACCATGACAACATAAACATTGAAAAGCACTTAATTCCACAGTAACACGCAATGAATTGAATCTATGTAATGCAGTCTTGAATGTTTTCATCATCTGCAGCTCTTGTGTACTCATTGGTCCAACAATGTGTTTTAACTTTCTATTTCTCCCTCCTCCCACTTAAACAATGATTCACTTTTCAAGAGCTTTCAAAATAATATTGAGAGGTTTGTTGTTTGTAATATATTTCTCTGCTGAAAATGCATACCAAATTAAAGAAAAAACTAATGCCTGGGAGACAACCCCATCAGGAAGGTTGACAAGCTTGGCTGAAAGGAAATTGTGGAAATAAAAATAATGTTTAAATACATTACACTTTATTTTTTTTTCCAGTTACATGCACACGTGTTACGAATTCCGTAGTATTTCTTGTAATTCCATGTCTTTAATTTGATTTTCTTTTTTCAATATGTCCATTTTTGGCTCGTGTTCAATTCTCATGCACTTCATCTTAAATTCATGTTCTGCATCGAGACATTCCACTCTCCTTTTGTAGAACTCTTCCTTCAGATTTTTTTTGCGGGGTGTGGTGCATGTTGATTGCGATGATCCTTGGCATAGTTGACCAGGCTGAAAGTAGACATTGCAGTATAAATTAGTGCTTTAATGAAAGACACTTACTCAACTTATTCTTTATCATTTGTCATGCAAAAAGAAAAATGAAAGGTTGTGGATAAATTTCCACCCATAAAGAATACAGTGAAAGGAAATAAGCAAATTTAATGCATGACAATGATTAAGATTCACACTTTGTCCATGAATGGTTATTGTTTTATGTTGGATGATTTGGCGATAACTTCTATGTTGCTGGGAGCTAAGTTTACTGGCCATTTGGGTCACCAACTTCCAAACATGAATTGAAGGGATTTTCCAACCTTTGGCATTGAATTTAATAAGAGATTTAGTAGCAACAAATACTGTGAATTTTTAGGGTGTAGCATCGCACTGGCAGATGTTCATGGGATGGATAATATTAAAATGCAAATTGATTTTTTTGCTTTATCTAATATGCAGGTCATATACAGAATAAAAATTTACAAGTTTCTTAGTCCTCACCTATGTATTTCATTTCATGATGGATGTGGCAAACACAGTTTAATTATTAGCTACAAAAAGTCTCATGTTTCCATGTTGAACAATTGCATAGTTTTTTCAGATTAATTTCGAAGACTCACTACCACTCCCCGGGAACAAACAAAGAAGTGAAGTGTTACCATATCCACTCCAGTACCCTTAGTGAATGAAGGCAGAGATCCTTCAAAATTAATTGGGAGAAAAAAACTATCCAATCGTGAAACACAGAAACATGAAACTACACATATCTGTCCACTGATCCTGTGGAACAAAGGATTTTTTTATCTTCTTGTGCATCATCATTAATTGATTGATTGAATTGCTTTATTTAACTTCGCTTCTTGTGCTACTTTTCGCTAATTTACAAAGATGAGGATGGGTGATGATATGATGAAATTGATAAATGGACACTCACAAACATCCATGGCCAGGATTCGAACCCGGGACCCCGGGCGTCGTAGTCATAATTATTCGCTTTGTATGGCTTTTCGAACGCATTATGTTGGAATGAATTTATATTCTGAGATCTCGATAGTTAATGAAATATATGGGAGAAACAGAATGTCAATACAGGATCCACGAGGGAAAAAAATTGTCCTAAAACAGGAGTTCTGGGGAAAAAAAAACTAGAGAATTGGTCACCCTACGTGCAATTCTATTCTGTGACTCTTATTGATTGAACATTACAGAGTTCACCTGGTCAATAGTAGCTTCAATACTTCCTTCACATTGGAAGAAAAAATATACAGTCGTAATCTTACAGCTTTACTTTCAAAGCTTGCTTTATTAGCATTGAATTTAAAATATTAGGGCATATTTGTTTGCACAAGAAAAGGTTAATTCCGACACAAATCAATGAACTGAATACTTCAATAGTTGTTTGTTTTCTTTTGGAGTTTTTGTTTTAAGTCCACTTTATGCCCAAATAGCCTGGAATATTCAAATAAGAAAATAGCAGATTTCCAAACTTATAAATCATTATATAGGGTGAGGCAGTCAAACGGGAAGATTTGAAAAATTCACAAAAAATAGAGAGCAAATAATATTTATTTTATGAACGTGAATGTACTGTACATGGGTTGAAATTACTAGTGTACCTGAAAAAATGTTCATTTTTAGAATATGGTGTCAGTAAGATAGCATCCTTGGTGTTGCCCACATTATCGGAGTAAATCCGCCCATGACATTGCATAGCATCTCCAACGGAATGTTGTGGATCTCTTGCCGAATTCGCTCCTTCAAATCATCCCTGGTTCTTGTGGGGGTTGTCCTTGAATACTTTGGATTCGAGGTAACCCCAAAGGAAAAAGTCAGGAGCTGCCAAGTTGGGTGAACTGAATCTTACTGACACCATATTCAAAAAATGAACATTTTTCAGGTACACTAGTAATTTCAACTCATGTACAGTACATTCAAGTTAAAAAAATAAATAATATTTGCTCTCTATTTTTTGTGAATTTTTTAAATCTTCCCATTTAACTACCTCACCCTGTACATCTTAGCACAGGATAAAGAGTTACATACCTCCACAGTCTCCACATGCTGCTCATCATCTACAATTACTTGCTCCACTACTTCGTATTCCAGCTCTTCTGCATGGGTTTTCTTTTGGGAGTCATTTATCCTTATATCTGAATTTAAGATAAAAAAAATATTATTTGAATAAAAAAGAATTACTAAGATAATTATTAAATAGGCATAATACAACCACAATCAATTTCATTTTGATGAGACTACAAATTTAAAAAAAAAAATCATATTCATGAGCTGTCAACTGAAAGAGAAATAAAAACAGAAGAATAAAGAATATGTGGTAACAGTTTCATAGATCGGAGACACATTAAAATCGGATATTTTGTGTTTCACATGGTCCATACTTACCAATTGTGTATTGTAGAACATTGCGGTGTCATTATGCTTTTTACATGAACAAATGCAATTTTTAACATTCTGAGTGCTTTATTTTATTCCTTTCTACGCTTCCGGAACACACAATATGGTGGGCACATCTTGACTCAGATTGTGAGTATGCAGTGTTTCAACCTTGAGCACCGAAAAATGCCTACTAACATGTTTGTCACCGGTGGAAATTATGCATGGGTAGCTGATGTATAGCCCAGGTAACTGACGGATAGCCCCACAAACCATTATGTATGGTAGCTGACCGATAGCCCCACGAACCATTTCTGATAAGGTTTGGTTACGTTAGGCAAGCATTGTAAAAAAGAAAGGGGGTTGAACAGTGACAGGGGCTTACGTCAGTCATCAAACGTACACACCATCAGGTTGTCGTAGGGCAAGCAAGTGAAAGCAATGGCAATTGTGCGTCGGTGAGATATTTCTCTTGAAAAATACATGATTTCCCGGTCAAATATATTCCACAATGAAATAAAATACATTGACCTTGGAGAAACTCATTTCGGTAAGTAGTCTCTTGTGTAAAATTGAAGAAATGTGTCTCCGATGTATGAAACGGAGCGATTTTACAATACAGGGAATTTCTCCATTTTGTTTGAAATTCGGCATACTCACTAATTTTGGCCCCCTAATCACGAATCTGCAGTCAAAATTTGGCGCTCACACGTGGAAATAGCAAAATAATCGAAATTAAGTTCTTATTTCCACACCCTCGATTTCCGAATTTCCCGCCGGTTCCGGGCTCCGCCCCTGGGGTAATCGACCTACCGCCCCCAACCGCTATCGAGGCCCCGCCTATATCTATAGACTCCCTGTTAAGGGCATGTTAGAAAGTGGCCGGATTCACCTACCCCCAAATAAGCGCCAAATTTATACGTGAGCGCCAAATTTTAAGTGCAGATTCGTGATTAGGAGACCCAAATTAGTAAGTAACCGAAAATTCAAACAAATTGGAGAAATTCCCTGTATTGTTAAATTATACCTATGAAACTCTTACTGAATATGTACCAAACAGCTTTGAGATTAGAAACAACATGTAAAAAAAATACATACATTGTAATGTTAACTTTTTAAAGTTATATATATTTTTTTGTCTAAGTATTTCTTCCAGTTCTTAATTCACATGTGTAACTTAATTAAAATAACGATAAAAAATATCAAGTACATTTTTGCATTTCAGCTACTTGGTACTTGGTTTTCATTTGAGATTTCCTTTCCTTATAAAAATATTATTGGTAAATCAAAATTTATTTTTTCACTAAACCCTACCATTAGTGCTTCAAAATTTCCACAATGTTAATAAAAAACTTACCATAAACAACTTCAGGATGGAAACCAACATCATCATCAAACTGGTTTGCCAGTGGACAGAACTGGGGTTTCATAGCTGCTAGCAGCTTCTCGTCCGACTCATCTGTCCTTGGTGGAACAAACCCCCCACCACCAGTCTTGTAAATTTCCACCTGAAATGCAATTAATTTGTTTTAATAACACAAGAAAACAAACATAAATAAACTAATTTCCATCTGACATCATAAAAGCATGCAATAGTGTTATAATTTTCCCGTTACAAGCACGTACAATTTTTTTTCTGGAGTGACTACCTTCGTCAGGTTTTGAGGTACTTTCACTACGTTTTAAACTGTGCATGCAGATGATCTACGACCTGGTAGTTTGTGCATTTATTTTCATACGGCTGAAAAGTACCTTTTCCTGCACATCATGAAGTTAGAAAAAAATACTGGCTTGTGTTATGATATCAATTGTTCTTGCTAAATGTCATGTGATGTAGGTATGATGGGGTATAGCAATCCTAAATGCTTTTGTTATTAGGTTAGGCAGGCCAGGTTTAGAGTTAACATTAAAATTACTTTCAAAAATACTTCTAATACCTAATTATGTGATTTCTGGTCCATCAGTTTAAGCTATTCTCACCACCAAGTGAATCATGTACGAAAGCATACCTCCCACGACATAAATCTCGCCATACATCTATTCGAAACCAAATTAATCACATATTTGTAGCTAAAAATCCATTACAACCCCATAACCAATGGCACATTGGTGGTTCCCATAATTTTTCGTGGCTAATTGTCCTAAAAATACTTTGAAAAATTAACTTACCTTGTCATTTGCATACGACTCTTTTTGCCCTTTTCTTCAGATTTTCATAACAAAGTTTCAAACTTTTCCAGTCTCGCTCGTTCTCATCTGACGCAGAATTAAAGTCCACCCTCAGATTTTGCCACGCGGTCTCTTTCCTCTTTGAGGTGAAACTATCGGTCTTTTTATTGGTACTATTATCGTATGGTCAAAACACCTACGAATCATGTATTTCGGACTTCTTTACATTGCTAACGTGTTGCGGAACCAGGGGGGGCCACTCCGCGACTTGCACGTTATTGGCTAGAGCTTGTGACGTCACCAAGCGGACACGAGCGGTTGAAAGCTATGCGTAGAATGTAGCAGATGGCCCATGAAACGCTGTGTTTTCATGTATCTTTTGATATTATACACCAAAGCTGTTAATTTGATTTGACAGCAAGAGATCAAATACGCGATAGAAGAATACATTTATTCCAAAACAATGCATAGTTTATTTTTCATACATTATATGCGTGATATCTTGTCCCTGCAGGCTGTAGTCCACTGCCGGCTTTTCTTTCCAGCTAACCTATTGCATTTATTTTAAATGTCTCATTCTAAGGAAAGTTCTTGTCCGGGCATATTCTGATATGTCTTTTTACTGAATATCCTGGAATTTCCCTTTAATATTTTTACGCTACTTTTAACATTCTCCAGTTGATCGCCACGATGAGGATAAATTTGTTTTTGTAATTTAGCGTCTTCTTCCACTTTTGGCTAATCGCGACGAAGAGGATGAGTGATGATTAGTTTAAATTGATGAAGGGACACTCGTAGCAGGCACGTATCCAAGGGGGAGCTTAGGGGGCTCGAACCCCCCAAAAAGTTTTCTGTTTACAATAGATAAAATGAGGTATTTGGTTTCTTGTGGTCGGAAATAAAATAATGTGACGATAATTTAAGGAGAGGAATAATTATCGAGTCAAGCACGTATCCAAGGTGGGAATCAGGGGTCTCCAGCACCCCCTTCAGGAAATTACGCTACATAAAATTAGGTTCATGGCTTCTTAAATAATGTGATGATAATTTGAGAGAAATAATTATCGAGGCAAGACACAGAAGAATGTTCTATAACCCTGTTATTGTTAATAGCGCGCACCCAAGGTGGGATCAGGGGGCTGGAGTCCACCTTAATTTTTTTCAGTTTACACTACATAAAATTAGGTTTTTGTTTTCTTGAATAGTGTGCCGATGATATAAGGAGAGAAATACTTACCAAGGCAATACGGAGACTGTTCTATAACCCTGTTGTTGATAATATTGCATTAAAACTTTTTTTGAGCTTTCGGTGTTGTCGCTGCACTATGTAAAGACTTGTCAGCATTTGGAAGCTGCAAACGTAGCGCCACACGTAGGGCGATTCATGGTAATTTTTTAATCTCTGGAAAGCGCGAGAGGGAAAGTTCATGAATAAGAGAAGGAGTCGAAATACTGGTAACATTAACGAATCGTTTTATCTGCGGAACATTCTAGAATATAATGAGGTTAAAATACGTGGCTTCAATTTCCAAGTTGATCTGTACAACAGAATCTGTTAATGAGAATTCAAAGGTAAGTGTGACAGTTCATTCATACTGTCGATTAGTGATCAATCAGTGTCCATTGGTGGCTTTACAAGATCTAGTGATTCGAAGATGAAAAGAACTAAATACCGTAAAGTAACGAAGTCTACTACTAGTTCCAATTGGGGTCCAAAGTTGAAGACATTGACGACAGCGGATCTTCCGGAGCCTCAGTGTAGTGCTAGTTCGGGTCGAGGGCCGAAGGGATCAACAACAATCCAACAATCAACAACCAACAATCTGTGTATTACTCTGTGCTGTTTGTGATCCACATGGATTTGTGATCATCCCTTCATCCATTTCATCTACTCACCATTCATTTTCATCTTTGCGATTAGCCAAGAGGTAAATTATACTTGAAATAAAACAAAAGTAATACAAATACAAAAAAAAAATAATGGAAAGTAGACCTAGTGTCCGGGTACTGCAACATCATTTGGAGCTCGAATCATCATTTGGAGCTCGATTGCCTTAATGGATTTCTCTCGTAAGGTGCAGTGTTGCCAACTTCTTACTCGAAAAAATCACCAAGGTTTTTTTGGTCTAACCTAACCTAAAGCAAGGAGTTGGCAATCTTGCTTGAGAGTTCTGCAACCGAAAGTGGGACTCGCAGTGTTGTTAACATCTTACTCGAAAAAAATCACCAAGGTTTTTGTCTTGGTCTAACCTAACCTAAAGCAAGGAGCTGGCAACTTTGCTTGAGGCTTGTTTTACAGTGCATAAAGCAATTTTTGGTAACCTACTGGTATTTTTGCCATAGCTTTTTACAAAAATGAGAGAGGAGAGAGAGAGAAGGAAGAGTTAAACAACCGACAGCCTACCTACAGTTTTTTTTTGTCTAACCTAACCTAAAGCAAGAAGCTGGCAACCTTGCTTGAGGCTTGCCTTACAGTGCATAAAGCAAAGTTGCCAACCTACTGGTACTTTTGCTATGGCCTTTTATAAAAAAAAAGAGTGGAGAGAGAAGGAGAGGAGGAAGAGTTAAACAACCGACAGCTGCCAACACCCACCCTAACCTAACCTAACCTAACCTAACCTAACCTACTCTAACCTAACCTAACCTAACCTAACCTAACCCAACCTAACCTACTCTAACCTAACCTAACCTAACCTAACCTAACCTAACCTAACCTACTCTAACCTAACCTAACCTAACCTAACCAGGTCTAACCTAGCCTAAAGCAAGGAGCTGGCAACTTTACTTAAGACTTGCCTTACAGTGCATAAAGCAAGGTTGCCAACCTACTGGTATTTTTGCCATAGCCTTTTACAAAAAAAAGAGAGGAGAGAGTGAGAGGGAAGAGTTAAACAACCGACAGCTGCCAACACCCACCCTAACCTAACCTAACCTAACCTAACCTAACCTAACCTAACCCACCCTAACCTAACCTAACCTAACCTAACCTAACCTAACCTAGGCTGTGTTTGTATTGGCAAGTGCTTTGTCCTGTTCTCTACTGTTGCTTTTGCGTGCCGTCGAAGTTACGTCCAAGTCGTCCGAATCTACATGTCCTCTTGTAGTACGGTTGTTATTTTTCCTGCTAGGTGACAGTCCGAACTTCACCTACCGCGCTCTGGGGCGCAGGCGCATCGCACGGAAGCAGAAGGCAGATGCTAAACAAACATGACAATGATTTCTATCTATTTACTACTCATATTAAAAATATAACATGCTATTTTATTATTTACAATTTTTCTATATTTAGTATTATCGATAAAATGTTAAAGTATAACCGAGTTTTACATCCTCTAATCAGTATATGTTGCCTGTACAAAGTGAAAGTTAGAATATGGCTGCCAAGTGCAGCGTCACAGCGAGTTCAAGCGTGCATCTGTCGTGCCTCTCTGCTCTTCCCTCCGACTCCACGTCTGTTGCGAATTCGGACAACGGAGGTTGGCTGAGTCCCCGGATGGAACGGTGCTCTAGGTGACATCTGCTGCCGATTCGGATGCGGCCCTAACCTAACCCACCCTAACCTAACCTAACCTAACCTAACCTACTCTAACCTAACCTAACCTAACCTAACCTAACCAGATCTAACCTAGCCTAAAGCAAGAAGCTGGCAACCTTGCTTGAGGCTTGTCTTACAGTGCATAAAGCAAGGTTGCTAACCTACTGGTATTTTTGCCATAACTTTTTACAAAAAAAAAACAGAGAGAGGAGAGAAAGAGAGGGAAGAGTTAAGCGTATTATCTGCTTTCATGTCAGATTTTACCAACCTGTGAGCTGTAGTGTTTAGGTGACAAGCGACCTGCTCAAATAGGAATTGGCAGCACTGACTTATAAACCCACTGGGTCCTCTTGGCATGTTTTTTTCATGATGTGTTGCTAGACTATTGAGCATCTTGGCGTATACAATGTATATATTTTGAGAGGGGGGTTATAGCTTTTTATGCTGTATGAATACTGGAAGCTTGACAGTGACAACCAACAGAATAGGTAAACCTACATCCAGGAACTGGCAACACTAGTTTCTGACAGTGAATTTGAAATAAAATATTAAACAAAATACATGAGTAAGCACTGTGATTACAAATAGTACCAGTGTTGTGCCCCCAACTCCAACTGGGCAACTGGGGAAAATAATTGTACAACAATTTGTACCTAATTGTACAATACTTGTACCTAATTGTACAACATATACACAGGCATAAAAAAAGAACCTTCCCGCAACTTACTTCATGTACAATTTAATATGATTTTACAACTGTGAAAAGAAAGCATATGTGTTCTGTATACACACATTTATTCTTATTTTTCGAAGTTGAATGAAGCACGTGTTTCTACGCTCTCGTAATACTGACCTTGCCCCAGTGATTTTAAATTGCTTCCATCCGCTTTTTTTTTCCTGTGTTATTTCCGCATGCACGCAACATTCGCTTTCAATAGACAGAAGGAGTTTTAGTATAGCAGGCTCCAAGTTTTACAATTTATTAAATTAAACAATAATTTATGTAAGAATATACTTGTACTTACCGAACACAAAATAATAAAAGCACATGTGAATGTTTGCGTGTGTTTATGTTATATGACGACTGAGTAAAAAATAATGTTGACTCCCCGAAAGATAAAAGTTCCCGGTTCGACATCAGATGCATGCAAATTTTATGTTTTGCTCTCCAAAATCTTGATTTTTATGTTTGTGCTATTTGTCATACAGTAGAGGAGAAGAGGGGAGAGGGGAGGGGAGGGCGTACTATTAGTGCCATCTATTAGCAAACAATAGAAATAAAAAAGTAGGGGTCAAACTTTTTCAACACCCAAAAATTTTAAACGTCCTCGTTTAGTAATACGATTAGCTGAAGATGTTTAAAAGAGTACTCTTAGTCGACAAAGCTAGTTGCTAGGGCCCATATATTGCTAAAATGTTCTTTGATTTGCATATTTCTCATACCGCCATATGTTGTTCTAGTTGACTTCTTCCAAAAAATTGCTAATTAGCGAGAGTTAATTAAGCAAGGTAAGTAAAAGAAGCAAATAGGACAATATGTGGTGGCGTGGAAATATGTAAAAATTCGACTCGATTCGAATTAAAATTGAGGGATATTTTGCAGTTTTTTCCTATAATGTACAAAACATTTACTGTACATAATTTTTTCCATTTACAACAGTATAAAATAAGAGGAATGTGTGACAATATCCATATTAATTAGGAAGGTATGTCGTATGCTAGGTTAGCTAATTGCGTCTTCTACAGCTTCACTGTTTAGAGGAAAGATGGAAAAGAGAGCTCTACGGAAACTAACGCTCTTAACAATATTGAACGCCCCGTGAAAATTATATATAAATAAGCCATAAGCGTATTATCTGCTTTCACGTCAGATTTTCCCGACCTGTGAGCTGTAATGTTTAGGTGACAAGCGACGCACTCAAATATAATACCGTTGACAATATTGTACGCCCCGTGAAAATTATATATAAATAAACCATAAACGTATTATCTGCTTTCACGTCAGATTTTCCCGACCTGTGAGCTGTAATGTTTAGGCGACAAGCGACGCACTCAAATATAATACCGTTGACAATATTGTACGCCCCGTGAAAATTATATATAAATAAGCCATAAACGTATTATCTGCTTTCACGTCAGATTTTCCCGACCTGTGAGCTGTAGTGTTTAGGCGACAAGCGACGCGCTCAAATATAATACCGTTGACAATATTGTACGCCCCGTGAAAATTATATATAAATAAGCCATAAGCGTATTATCTGCTTTCACGTCAGATTTTCCCGACCTGTGAGTTGTAGTGTTTAAGTGACAAGCGACGCGCTCAAATATAATACCGTTGATAATATTGTACGCCCCGTGAAAATTATATATAAATAAACCATAAGCGTATTATCTGCTTTCACGTCAGATTTTCCCGACCTGTGAGCTGTAGTGTTTAGGTGACAAGCGACGCGCTCAAATATAATACCGTTGACAATATTGTACGCCCCGTGAAAATTATATATAAATCAACCATAAGCGTATTATCTGCTTTCACGTCAGATTTTCCCGACCTGTGAGCTGTAGTGTTTAGGTGACAAGCGACGCGCTCAAATATAATACCGTTGACAATATTGTACGCCCCGTGAAAATTATATATAAATAAGCCATAAGCGTATTATCTGCTTTCACGTCAGATTTTCCCGACCTGTGAGCTGTAATGTTTAGGTGACAAGCGACGCGCTCAAATATAATACCGTTGACAATATTGTACGCCCCGTGAAAATTATATATAAATAAACCATAAACGTATTATCTGCTTTCACGTCAGATTTTCCCGACCTGTGAGCTGTAGTGTTTAGGTGACAAGCGACGCACTCAAATATAATACCGTTGACAATATTGTACGCCCCGTGAAAATTATATATAAATAAACCATAAACGTATTATCTGCTTTCACGTCAGATTTTCCCGACCTGTGAGCTGTAGTGTTTAGGTGACAAGCGACGCGCTCAAATATAATACCGTTGACAATATTGTACGCCCCGTGAAAATTATATATAAATAAGCCATAAACGTATTATCTGCTTTCACGTCAGATTTTCCCGACCTGTGAGCTGTAGTGTTTAGGCGACAAGCGACGCGCTTAAATATAATACCGTTGACAATATATTGTACGTATATTGTATTGTATAGGAGACTAGAAGCATATAATTTGGCGAAAAAAAAAAACCCAAAGTAAGGTTATAGAAAATAGTTAAAAAAAGTGAGCAATTATATTTTGCATTGCACAGCATTTGGTATTAAATAACATACCCCCAAAAAATCTCTGCATTATGCGTTCTGTAAAAAATTGCCCTACGTGCCAAACTGCTGTGTCAAGTAAACATTTTCAAAAGCACTGTCGTACTTGTGTGCCGGGAAAGTAAATATGTGCGACCAAACTGTGCTCTAAGTGTGGAATAAATTTTACTATTGCCAACTTCAAGTTGTTTTTTTTTGACACGTATATATATTATTATTTTTTTAACGGAGGAAGAAAGTTCGTGCTTTGGAAAACGCGAGGATGTGCGTAGTGATATCATCCGACTCCTGCATAGACTTGTACCAATCATCAGTATACTGTCTTCTTCCCTGCCTTGCCTCGTACAGTTCGTCCGACCTATCGTTCAATTTCTCCCCTGCAGCCGAAAGCAGAATGTTGAGATCACCGCACCTCAGGCCGCTGATCTCCCGAAGATGGTCCTTGAGAACCATTTCACAAGGGATGCGAAATTCTGGCGTCGTTCTTGCTATGATTACAAGTTTCTCTACATCTCCGTTTACTGCGTGTTTAAATATTTTACATAGTAGCTCGGGCGGCAAATCAGTTATGCAAGCCATGTTGTTTTTTTACTGTATGTTATTTATATACCCTACCCCAATTTTTGTTTCGTGTTCATGGCGATGGTGGTAGAGTGCCACACACGTAAATTTGCCGTTGCGTAGAAACGAATTTTCGTTTCGTCTCCCTCTCTCTTAGCATCATGTGTTCTACCCTGCTTGATAATCTTTGCTATTGTTGCCATATTGTTATTCTATTCCTGGACACACTCGTGCAAACATCATTGAAAACAATTGAATAGTGCTCCAGCTTGCGGTTCCCACCGTTCGGTAGGGACGCTAATGTGGCAGTATAGCACGGCGTAGTGCTTGCTTCTTTTATGCAGTGCATGTTTATTGGCTAGCTAGTAACTAGTGTTGCCAACTGTAATAATGAAGTACTATTTCTGTCATGGAAGGGAAAAAGGCAGGTAAAGTGGCGGCGAGTTTTGTTGGATTGGAAGCACCATATTTTTATTTTATACTAAGTATTTGACCGGTTTGACGTTGTGTGCGTGTATTGCGTGTGTGTATGTAAAAGTGTGTGTTTGCTAATGAATGTTAAATTCCATAATGCCTCCAGTTCTGTCGAGTTCATGAAGGAGGAAGCCAGTCATGGTGTTAGCATCCCAATAAAGCATTTTGGCAAGAGACCAGCAAACAGCAGCAACAAATTGTTCATATTTTATAATTTTGGAATTATTTCAAATAAATAAATTATGTAGCTCCAACATCATTTCAACTCTGGCTCCGGCACGTGTTCTTGTAGAAATTGCATAGAGGAGGCTGTTATTTTTACTGCTTAATGCGATACATATTGTTTTCTGTGTTAAAATTGCCATGTTTTGATGGGTGATAAGCCTATTGAAAACTGTGATTGAGCGAGATATTCTTTTGCGCTGAATAGTATTGAAATAGCATAAGAAGTCTTATTATTTATTTTATATTTTGATGTTATAGTTAGGAATATATTGATTTTCAATTTTCCGTTGCTGCGTAATGACCAGGGGGGTCGAAATAGAGCGGCATCTGCCGCCACCTCCCAGGGAGGCAAAATGACTAGCACCGGCCCTGGTTCATAACAAAAGAAAAAGCCGCGCAGCTTATCGTCTAGTGGCAGTATATGTATTTGTTATTGTTGTGGAAGCCGGCATCTTTTGTAAATGTACAACAAAGGCAACTGACTGTCGCCGATCTCAGAGAGGAAATAATAATACTGCTTCAGGAGGAGTGTTATGGTGCAATTGTAGCGGTTTAACACGTTGGCATGTTATTATCTGCCGTTGCAGTTCCATACCAGTGTATACGGGTTTTGGAAGTGAAAAGTTAGAACGCCACCAGTGCATTAAAAATGCAATGAAAAATAATATATATATTCGAAAAGTTTGGAGCAATCCAAATACCAGCAACTGATGAAACTGTACGATGGTCTGGACATTGCAACGTTCGCCTCGGAAATAAAACCACTCGACGATTGTCGTGAAAATTCAGTTGTTGTGTTCGACGACGCCATCCTGGAAAATCAAAAATGAAATTTGCAACTTTTTCACGCAAGGTCGTCACAAAAAAAATGGATTGTTTTTACTTAGCTCAAACGTTTTCCAAAATTCCAAAACAGTTAGTACGCGACAACGCTAATTTCATATGTTTGTTTCGTCAAGATCACACCAACCTCAAGCACGCGTACGATGACTACGTAGACGGAGACATGAACTACAATTAATTTTCGGAATGCTGCTGCTCTACTTGCTGGAACGGTGACGATTTCGGATTCGTGACGATCGACATGACGAGGAAACCCAACGACGGAAAATACAGAAACAAAATCAACGACTTTCTAAACGTTGCAACGTTGTGAGAAACGACGTTTATTTATATACGTACGTACGTTACAACGTTGCAACGTTTAGAAAGTCGTTGATTTTGTTTCTGTATTTTCCGTCGTTGGGTTTCCTCGTCATGTCGATCGTCACGAATCCGAAATCGTCACCGTTCCAGCAAGTAGAGCAGCAGCATTCCGAAAATTAATTGTAGTTCATGTCTCCGTCTACGTAGTCATCGTACGCGTGCTTGAGGTTGGTGTGATCTTGACGAAACAAACATATGAAATTAGCGTTGTCGCGTACTAACTGTTTTGGAATTTTGGAAAACGTTTGAGCTAAGTAAAAACAATCCATTTTTTTTGTGACGACCTTGCGTGAAAAAGTTGCAAATTTCATTTTTGATTTTCCAGGATGGCGTCGTCGAACACAACAACTGAATTTTCACGACAATCGTCGAGTGGTTTTATTTCCGAGGCGAACGTTGCAATGTCCAGACCATCGTACAGTTTCATCAGTTGCTGGTATTTGGATTGCTCCAAACTTTTCGAATATATATATTATTTTTCATTGCATTTTTAATGCACTGGTGGCGTTCTAACTTTTCACTTCCAAAACCCGTATACACTGGTATGGAACTGCAACGGCAGATAATAACATGCCAACGTGTTAAACCGCTACAATTGCACCATAACACTCCTCCTGAAGCAGTATTATTATTTCCTCTCTGAGATCGGCGACAGTCAGTTGCCTTTGTTGTACATTTACAAAAGATGCCGGCTTCCACAACAATAACAAATACATATACTGCCACTAGACGATAAGCTGCGCGGCTTTTTCTTTTGTTATGAACCAGGGCCGGTGCTAGTCATTTTGCCTCCCTGGGAGGTGGCGGCAGATGCCGCTCTATTTCGACCCCCCTGGTCATTACGCAGCAACGGAAAATTGAAAATCAATATATTCCTAACTATAACATCAAAATATAAAATAAATAATAAGACTTCTTATGCTATTTCAATACTATTCAGCGCAAAAGAATATCTCGCTCAATCACAGTTTTCAATAGGCTTATCACCCATCAAAACATGGCAATTTTAACACAGAAAACAATATGTATCGCATTAAGCAGTAAAAATAACAGCCTCCTCTATGCAATTTCTACAAGAACACGTGCCGGAGCCAGAGTTGAAATGATGTTGGAGCTACATAATTTATTTATTTGAAATAATTCCAAAATTATAAAATATGAACAATTTGTTGCTGCTGTTTGCTGGTCTCTTGCCAAAATGCTTTATTGGGATGCTAACACCATGACTGGCTTCCTCCTTCATGAACTCGACAGAACTGGAGGCATTATGGAATTTAACATTCATTAGCAAACACACACTTTTACATACACACACGCAATACACGCACACAACGTCAAACCGGTCAAATACTTAGTATAAAATAAAAATATGGTGCTTCCAATCCAACAAAACTCGCCGCCACTTTACCTGCCTTTTTCCCTTCCATGACAGAAATAGTACTTCATTATTACAGTTGGCAACACTAGTTACTAGCTAGCCAATAAACATGCACTGCATAAAAGAAGCAAGCACTACGCCGTGCTATACTGCCACATTAGCGTCCCTACCGAACGGTGGGAACCGCAAGCTGGAGCACTATTCAATTGTTTTCAATGATGTTTGCACGAGTGTGTCCAGGAATAGAATAACAATATGGCAACAATAGCAAAGATTATCAAGCAGGGTAGAACACATGATGCTAAGAGAGAGGGAGACGAAACGAAAATTCGTTTCTACGCAACGGCAAATTTACGTGTGTGGCACTCTACCACCATCGCCATGAACACGAAACAAAAATTGGGGTAGGGTATATAAATAACATACAGTAAAAAAACAACATGGCTTGCATAACTGATTTGCCGCCCGAGCTACTATGTAAAATATTTAAACACGCAGTAAACGGAGATGTAGAGAAACTTGTAATCATAGCAAGAACGACGCCAGAATTTCGCATCCCTTGTGAAATGGTTCTCAAGGACCATCTTCGGGAGATCAGCGGCCTGAGGTGCGGTGATCTCAACATTCTGCTTTCGGCTGCAGGGGAGAAATTGAACGATAGGTCGGACGAACTGTACGAGGCAAGGCAGGGAAGAAGACAGTATACTGATGATTGGTACAAGTCTATGCAGGAGTCGGATGATATCACTACGCACATCCTCGCGTTTTCCAAAGCACGAACTTTCTTCCTCCGTTAAAAAAATAATAATATATATACGTGTCAAAAAAAAACAACTTGAAGTTGGCAATAGTAAAATTTATTCCACACTTAGAGCACAGTTTGGTCGCACATATTTACTTTCCCGGCACACAAGTACGACAGTGCTTTTGAAAATGTTTACTTGACACAGCAGTTTGGCACGTAGGGCAATTTTTTACAGAACGCATAATGCAGAGATTTTTTGGGGGTATGTTATTTAATACCAAATGCTGTGCAATGCAAAATATAATTGCTCACTTTTTTTAACTATTTTCTATAACCTTACTTTGGGTTTTTTTTTTTCGCCAAATTATATGCTTCTAGTCTCCTATACAATACAATATACGTACAATATATTGTCAACGGTATTATATTTAAGCGCGTCGCTTGTCGCCTAAACACTACAGCTCACAGGTCGGGAAAATCTGACGTGAAAGCAGATAATACGTTTATGGCTTATTTATATATAATTTTCACGGGGCGTACAATATTGTCAACGGTATTATATTTGAGCGCGTCGCTTGTCACCTAAACACTACAGCTCACAGGTCGGGAAAATCTGACGTGAAAGCAGATAATACGTTTATGGTTTATTTATATATAATTTTCACGGGCGTACAATATTGTCAACGGTATTATATTTGAGTGCGTCGCTTGTCACCTAAACACTACAGCTCACAGGTCGGGAAAATCTGACGTGAAAGCAGATAATACGTTTATGGTTTATTTATATATAATTTTCACGGGGCGTACAATATTGTCAACGGTATTATATTTGAGCGCGTCGCTTGTCACCTAAACATTACAGCTCACAGGTCGGGAAAATCTGACGTGAAAGCAGATAATACGCTTATGGCTTATTTATATATAATTTTCACGGGGCGTACAATATTGTCAACGGTATTATATTTGAGCGCGTCGCTTGTCACCTAAACACTACAGCTCACAGGTCGGGAAAATCTGACGTGAAAGCAGATAATACGCTTATGGTTGATTTATATATAATTTTCACGGGGCGTACAATATTGTCAACGGTATTATATTTGAGCGCGTCGCTTGTCACCTAAACACTACAGCTCACAGGTCGGGAAAATCTGACGTGAAAGCAGATAATACGCTTATGGTTTATTTATATATAATTTTCACGGGGCGTACAATATTATCAACGGTATTATATTTGAGCGCGTCGCTTGTCACTTAAACACTACAACTCACAGGTCGGGAAAATCTGACGTGAAAGCAGATAATACGCTTATGGCTTATTTATATATAATTTTCACGGGGCGTACAATATTGTCAACGGTATTATATTTGAGCGCGTCGCTTGTCGCCTAAACACTACAGCTCACAGGTCGGGAAAATCTGACGTGAAAGCAGATAATACGTTTATGGCTTATTTATATATAATTTTCACGGGGCGTACAATATTGTCAACGGTATTATATTTGAGTGCGTCGCTTGTCGCCTAAACATTACAGCTCACAGGTCGGGAAAATCTGACGTGAAAGCAGATAATACGTTTATGGTTTATTTATATATAATTTTCACGGGGCGTACAATATTGTCAACGGTATTATATTTGAGTGCGTCGCTTGTCACCTAAACATTACAGCTCACAGGTCGGGAAAATCTGACGTGAAAGCAGATAATACGCTTATGGCTTATTTATATATAATTTTCACGGGGCGTTCAATATTGTTAAGAGCGTTAGTTTCCGTAGAGCTCTCTTTTCCATCTTTCCTCTAAACAGTGAAGCTGTAGAAGACGCAATTAGCTAACCTAGCATACGACATACCTTCCTAATTAATATGGATATTGTCACACATTCCTCTTATTTTATACTGTTGTAAATGGAAAAAATTATGTACAGTAAATGTTTTGTACATTATAGGAAAAAACTGCAAAATATCCCTCAATTTTAATTCGAATCGAGTCGAATTTTTACATATTTCCACGCCACCACATATTGTCCTATTTGCTTCTTTTACTTACCTTGCTTAATTAACTCTCGCTAATTAGCAATTTTTTGGAAGAAGTCAACTAGAACAACATATGGCGGTATGAGAAATATGCAAATCAAAGAACATTTTAGCAATATATGGGCCCTAGCAACTAGCTTTGTCGACTAAGAGTACTCTTTTAAACATCTTCAGCTAATCGTATTACTAAACGAGGACGTTTAAAATTTTTGGGTGTTGAAAAAGTTTGACCCCTACTTTTTTATTTCTATTGTTTGCTAATAGATGGCACTAATAGTACGCCCTCCCCTCCCCTCTCCCCTCTTCTCCTCTACTGTATGACAAATAGCACAAACATAAAAATCAAGATTTTGGAGAGCAAAACATAAAATTTGCATGCATCTGATGTCGAACCGGGAACTTTTATCTTTCGGGGAGTCAACATTATTTTTTACTCAGTCGTCATATAACATAAACACACGCAAACATTCACATGTGCTTTTATTATTTTGTGTTCGGTAAGTACAAGTATATTCTTACATAAATTATTGTTTAATTTAATAAATTGTAAAACTTGGAGCCTGCTATACTAAAACTCCTTCTGTCTATTGAAAGCGAATGTTGCGTGCATGCGGAAATAACACAGGAAAAAAAAAGCGGATGGAAGCAATTTAAAATCACTGGGGCAAGGTCAGTATTACGAGAGCGTAGAAACACGTGCTTCATTCAACTTCGAAAAATAAGAATAAATGTGTGTATACAGAACACATATGCTTTCTTTTCACAGTTGTAAAATCATATTAAATTGTACATGAAGTAAGTTGCGGGAAGGTTCTTTTTTTATGCCTGTGTATATGTTGTACAATTAGGTACAAGTATTGTACAATTAGGTACAAATTGTTGTACAATTATTTTCCCCAGTTGCCCAGTTGGAGTTGGGGGCACAACACTGGTACTATTTGTAATCACAGTGCTTACTCATGTATTTTGTTTAATATTTTATTTCAAATTCACTGTCAGAAACTAGTGTTGCCAGTTCCTGGATGTAGGTTTACCTATTCTGTTGGTTGTCACTGTCAAGCTTCCAGTATTCATACAGCATAAAAAGCTATAACCCCCCTCTCAAAATATATACATTGTATACGCCAAGATGCTCAATAGTCTAGCAACACATCATGAAAAAAACATGCCAAGAGGACCCAGTGGGTTTATAAGTCAGTGCTGCCAATTCCTATTTGAGCAGGTCGCTTGTCACCTAAACACTACAGCTCACAGGTTGGTAAAATCTGACATGAAGCAGATAATACGCTTAACTCTTCCCTCTCTTTCTCTCCTCTCTATGTTTTGTTTTTTTTTGTTGTAAAAAGTTAT